>NW_024870775.1:14687500-15132500 GCF_019054845.1 Dipodomys spectabilis
GGTCAATTTTGGTTCTTTGAAGTTGTATTTTAAAAAATGGAGGAAATCAAATACAGACTTCTCAAGTCTTCACAACCCTTTGGAATTGTGCTGCTTTTCTTTTTTTGTTTGTTTCTTTAAGCTTTGGAAAAGATAATTGAAGAAGAACTAGGACGTTTCCTTTCTCCCATTCCTCCTGCTTGTCCCTGGGTCCCCAAATCTGCACCTTGCCTCCCCCGCCTCCCCAGCCCCTTGGTGCTGCTCCTGGGGTTTGAACTCAGGGCTTCGCACTTTCCTTTGCCTTTGTCATTCAAGGCTGGCCCTCTATCACTTGAGCCACACCTCTTCCTCCTGCTTTTTTGTGCTTGAGATAAAGCATCTCCTGGACTTACCTGCTTTGGCTGGATTCAACAGCAATCTTCAGAACACAGCCTCCTGAGTAACTAAGATTACAGGTGTGCTCCGTGCGTGCCCAGTATGTCTGCCCCTCTTTATGTCTGAGCTAAGGCTGTGAGTTGTACTGAGACTGCACAAGGAATAGAAACCAGGCTCTGGTTCCAGCTCCCCTTTTCCTCTCCTGGGGCTCTGGTGAAGCCTGGGTACAAGCACCAGCAGGTTGCTTGTGTCTGTTTATATTGGCATCCTAAACACAGAAACCTGGTCTCCCTATGTGAAAGTCCTCACCCAGCCACAAGCTTCTGCCTGTTTCCTCCTCAGGGCTGGCTCCCATAGTACTTCTTCTTGGAAAGCCCGATCCTGTGTCTCTATTGACCTAGCACAAAGGCTTCTGTGTTGGCTGAGCTGTGAGGGGACCTTCGTGTGACTGGCAAGCGACTTGGTTTCCCATGGGTTGCATCATGTGTTGGGGGCACGAGGTAAGCATGAGAAGTTCAAAGGGGGACAGGTTCCAGGGAAAGTGTATGGCTGTGGCTTCTGAAGCAATGGTCTTTTAAGCTTGTGCCCAATTTGCATCAGAATAAAGGCTGTGCCAAAGGACAACTATCAGCAAACTTGGAGAATGTCACTGACCTGTTCCCAAAGGTCACCTGGGTAGAAGTCACAAGATGGTTCAAGAGAGTGGCCCCAACTAGCCAGCTTCAGGTTCTGTATTAGTTACTGTCTTAGTCCATTTTCTGGCATTGTAAGAAAATACCTGGGGCTACCTTATAAAAGAAAGAGGTTTATTTTGGCTCATGGTTTGGGAAGGCCAAGAGTGTAGTATCAGGATTGGCTGGAGCATAAGAAAGGGAATATGAGGTGGAGAAAAGAAGCAAAGAGCAAGAGGAGGAAGCCAACTTGACACAGTTTTGTTTTGTTTTTGTATTGGTACTGGGGCTTAAACTTAGGGCCTCATATTCTCACTTGGCTTTCTTACTCCAGGCTGATGTTCTACTACCTGAGCCACAACTACACTTCTAAATTTTTGATGATTAATTGGAGATAAGAGTCTTATGGAATTTCCTGCCTGGGCTGGCTTTGAACTGTGATCCTCAGGTCACAGCCTCCTGAGTAGCTAAGATTACACATATGAGCTAACAGCATCCAATATCATTCATCTTTGCACAGAGGTAATCATTGTCTTTCATCTTATAATCATCTTTCAGCACCAGCGTCCTGTGATGTAGGCATTCTTCCTAAATACATCTAATGGATGAGGACACTATGGCACCAAGGTACACAGCTCATCTGAAGTATGTCTCACTCTGAGTTAGAGGAAGGATGCAAATTCCAATCCTATGCACATTCTACCAAAATACACTGAGAGCTGGAAAAGAAAACCAACTCATATTGCAAGTAGTCCTCTTAAAAATACATCCTGTAATAAGAGAAAAACTCAGATCTGTCTGTGTGCACTGGGAACTTAGATTATGTAGTGCTACCTTAAGGTGAGTGGCCTCATCCTGTGTCTAAGCAATCCAAACGACAAAAAAATTGCCTGTCAGAGCTTCAGGTAGACTAGGCTGACTGTACTCCTCTCAGTATTCCTGGAAAGAAATGAAAGGGAAAGAGGAAGGCTGTTCAAGGGATTTATTAAGCACAAAGAAGGCCTTCTGGTCTACCAGAGTTGGTAGACCTATCCTTGTCCCTGCTGGTGGTGGTAGTACTAAAAAGTGGGGGTTTATTTATTTATTTATTTATTATTAATTTTGTTGTTATTGGGGATTAGGCCAGGGTTTTACCCATCTAAGCAAGCTTTATCACTGCCCTATATCTGCAGCCCGGGAGTTTTTCATTTCAAGGCAGAGCTTAGACCCCTTTGGTGGTCTTTGATGACCCATAGGAGATGTCTTTATGCCTATTTTTAGGTTTCCTTCAATTAGAGTTGAAATGGAAGTGTATATGTTCCTTTATACTGTTACTATGAGTAGGTGCCCGAGGCAGGCTAACTTTACTAACAGAAGACTCTTTTTAGCTCACAGTTTTGGAGTCTGAAGGTCCACACAGTATGAAGCAGGCTCCGGAAAGGGCCCCCATCAGCAGTATTACTTCAGTGGTAGAAGGATGAGTGTGAGGAAGATATCACCTTGTGAAACAAGAAGCCAAACTGCCAGTCCCACAGTCTTTTCAGAGAACAGCACCCCAAGGCCCAAGGGCTCCATCTCTTAAATGTTCCACTTCCCAACATTACCATACTAGAGACCATACACATAACAAGTGAACCATGGGAGACAAACCACTGGGCTTTTGAATAATTCTCAGTTAAAAACACAATGCAAGCCTGGTGCTGGTGGCTCTCACCTATAATTCTAGTTATTCAGGAGGCTGAGATCTGAGGAGCAAGGTTCAAAACCAGCCTGACCATGAGTCTTATCCCCAATTAATCAGCAAAAACATGGAAGTGGAGTTATGGCTCAGTGGTAGAGCAAAAGCCAAGTGAGAGCAGGAAGCCTTGACTTCAAGTCCTGGTTTTGGCACATGCGCAATCATGCACACACATGTGTGCACACACATACAATTTACAAGGAGTGTAACTATCTTCCTTCTTCCCAGTGAGTATCATGGGCAATCTGATCCTCCAAGTGTTGTTACCTGGCCTGTGAAATGAGGCATGTAGGATGGAGGGGGCATGGGTTAGGGGCTGTGGAGATGGAGAGGGAAGAGAGGCTCAGTGCAAAGGAAAAAATGCTGATGAAGATGACAATCTCCCCTTTAGTTCTGTTCGGTTACATCTGGAGAAGTGACTGCTTCTTTAGCAGAGTTCTTTTTTTTTTTTTTTTTTTTTTTAACACTTGGAGATTTTTAACAGAGTGAGTTTTTGACATAGGGTGGAGCATAGGCAAATGAAAATGGATTCATCGATACTCAACACAAATGAAGACTTGAAGACATATCATTCAAACTTTCTGTTAAACTTGGAGACAAAAAGCAAGCTTTTATTTCATGTTATTTCTAGAAGGTGATCATAGATTGGACTACCTTGCATTTGCTTTTTTTCAGGTAGAATGATTATCAATGTTTACACACACACACACACACACACACACACACACACACACACACACACACACACACATTCACACACAGAATTTTTTTTGTCAAGAATCAAACAAAATGAAATTAATCTACCATGGAAAATAGGCTGCAATTTCATTGTGTTATTCTTAGGCACTATCAAGGTGGAAAGCACTGCTCAAAAATGTGAGACTATGGACAAGAAAAAACGTGCTCAGCATGTGGAAGGTGACATAGGAAGCCCAGGGCTTTCCAGCAAAGACAGAGTGAGGAAGATGCCAGCTTCAGTGGCAATTCACTGGGGGGAGAAAAGCAACTAGGGAAGTTTTGGGAGAGGAGATGGAGGCAGAAAACCAGCGAAGAGCCTTTCCTAGATGAACTGAAGAAGAGGTAAACAACAAAGGTACGAATGATTGGAGTCATGGCTGGTTAGGGATCTGGAGATCAGTAAGGCAGAGAGGCTCTGTGAGTCAGCACCAGAGAAGAAATGGGAAAGGAGTCATGGGCTCCAAATTATTTGGAACTGAAGTATCTGAGTTCAAAGTACTTGGGTAGGAGGCATGGAGCTGGCTCTGGAGGAAGGCCTAGGAACTCCAATGGAGAGGGGAAGGGGAGAAAAGGGCAGACAAAGATGTCGGACCAGCTGGGGAGCCTTGAAGGCAGCCAGCATCTAGGAGAGCTTGTGAAATCCAGAGTGAGTCCTCTCTTTTTCATTGGTTGTGGAAGGGTGGAGGGACCTTGACACTATTGGTGTTTAGTTTGTTGCATACATGTTGTGGAATAATAAAGCATGTGGCTGACCTTGGATTCTGGTTTCTGAGAAGGACCCTCTACATCCTTGGAATGTCCTAGGTGACAGCAGTGTCTGTTATTTATGGTACACTCCTCCAGCCACACCTGAAGTTGCTCTAATAAGAAGATCTTAGCTGGGCACCAATGACTCATGCTGGTAATTGTAGCCATTGAGGAGGCTGAGATCTGAGGACTGCAGTACAAAGCATCTCAGGGAGGAAAGTTCATGAGATACTTACCTTCAATTAACTAGCAAAAACTTGAAGTGGAGCTGTGGCTCAAGTGATAGACCGCCACCAGCCTTGAGCAAAAAAGTCAAGTAAGAGACCCTGAGACCCTGAATTCAAGTCCTAGTATGGGTAGAGAGGCCGGGAGGCGGGGGGAGGGTAAAAAGGAGGGTAGGAGGGAGAGAGGAGGAAGGCAAAGAGGCAATCCTTGGGACAACCTCATAGTCCCCCTTCTTAGTCTTAAACCCCACGATGCCTTTTTCTGCCAGCTACTTTTTGGTGTCACTTTCTGACAGAGTAGCCACAGGAAAGTTTTTGTCTCTTGGACACCATTTAAAAATCCAAGTGTTTCAGAAATCCAAGTGTTTCAGCCCCATCCTCTGTGTCTGGATTTTGGTGTTCTTGTCTCTCAGCTAGCATCATGCATATGCATGGACTATGCAGTGCTTTTGCTACATGCTGCTTGGGGAATGCTCCTGAATATGCTCTTCAGCTTGATAACCTCCTTCTTTCACTGTTTATTGTATTCCACTATCAAATGTTCTCCCAGCTGTGGCAGCTGAAGTTCAAAGCTGTCCCCTTGTAGCCGAGTGTGTCCTTGGAGGGTTTTCTGCAGAGCTGATTAATGTCTGCTGTGTGGTTCCTGTAGGCCAGTGGCCTTCTTATTGTGATCTTCAAGGCAAATGAGAATCTGCCAGAAAGAAAGCCATAAATCGTCTCCTGTTCTGTGCTCTCAGACTTGGGCCTTGTAGATTTGCTTCTGCAGAGCCAGGAGAGGTAAATCATTCAGGCTATTGTGCACTGAGAATCACATGCTGGTGAGCCACCACTGCCTGTGTCTCCTCTGTGGTCTCCACTGTACATACAAGACACATGCCTGAAGCCTAGCAGAGCACAGCCTAGTTTCTGACCTCAACTCCTCACTAAGGACAGTAAACAGCCTTGATCTTTCTGTCTGTGTTACCTGATCCTGCACACTGACAAACAGTGAAAAATGTCTCCCAGGTTGGAGCAGGGGACATGGTGCAATCTGTCAGAATGGAATTTTGGAATTGCAACCAGACGTAGCTAGCTCGCTGAAAACGGCAATTAGTGGGTAGACAGAAAAGCCTCATCACCCAGGGCTTGGGGTTTTTGGATCTGCTGAGCTCTGCTCATCAGGCATAGAACATCGCAGAAGCATGACTTGGGGCTTAGATCACGGCGGCCCACACACCTAATGCACGCTCAGCCAGGACAGTGACTGTCAAAATGTCTGGCGAGACAGAAAGGGTGGTCAAAGGAAACAGCCCAGATGGAGCTCCCAGTTGGTTGCTCAGGCAGTTGCCCAGGGTGGGGACCACATGGCATGGCTTACACAGTAGGCAGCTCAACTACTGCTGAGCATCTCCAATTTGCCATCCTGGAGTGTGGAAGCAATATGCTAGCAAATACTCATGAGAGCTCACTTTGTATTCAGGTTCAGAGGAAGAATTCGAATTCCTTATCAGAAGCCAATGGTGGAGAGAGATCTTGGCAGTAATTCAGAAAGGGCCCACCTCGAAGGCACAGGCTGCTTATCTTGTGAGTGTGTGTGTATGTGTGTGTGTGTGTGTGTGTTGATACTGGGGCTTGAACTCAAGGCTTTGCATTCTTGCTTTCTTTCTGCTCAAGGCTGATGCTCTGCCACTTGCATCCTATCTCCACTTGCATGTTTTTAAAAACATAATTATATTGTTATTATTATGGTGTTGTACAGAGGGGATACCATTTCATAAGTCAGGTAATGGATACATTTTTTGGACAATGTCACCCCTTCCTTTGCATTTCCCCAGTTTCTCCCCACCCCCAATCCCTGTCCTCAAGTTACATAGGTAATTTTCCACATAATGTATTCTGAATAGTATGATTGCATTTGTTCATCCTTTCCTTTTGCTTAAAGCTTATTTTTAAAGGAGAGAGTCTCAGAATTTTCTGCCCTGGCTGGCTTTGATCCTTCATCCTCCAGATCTCAGCCTCCTAAGTAGCTGAGATTACAGATGTGAACTAACAGCACCCAGATGTTTGTCTGCTTTATAAAAGTCTTATGTAAGCCTCAGAGAAAGCCAAGAGGTGAAGACAGGATAGGGCACAGGTGTAGTCCTCCTACCCAGAATCATGTGTGTTGTAACATGGAACTGGACTTTGGAGGTACAGTAAGGAAGAGCTGCTTGCATATAATGGAGATGGTGGTCTTGGTAGATTGTGCTTTCCATACATGGTCATACCTGTGAATATGTTCAAGCCTCTGCTGAAGGAGGAGGGAAGGGAGGGCTGCCCCCTCACTCTGGATCCAGTCAGGCCTTTCAAACTTGTGTCTCTCTAAAGAATAGGGCTGCGATGTGGGTCAAAATCCAATCTCCATCTTATAAGAAAGCCTAAACCTTGTATAAATGCTCCATCTGAACCATTCTAGACTGCTACACCCTTAAAAAGTGGCAATCAGACAGTTGCCAACTCTGCTTCAAATTTTTCATCGGGGCCCTGCTGCCGTGGAGCAGAGACAAGCCACCCTGTCTGAATTCCTGTCCAGTGGGTCTGGGAAAAGGAATGATGGAGGCCTGAATCCATACCCAATTCATCCATCGTTTGGTCATATCAATGATCCAAGTGTTCAAATGTGATTTTACTTTTTGTGAAGTTAAAGAACAACTCACAGCCGGGTGCTGGTGGCTCACGCTTGTAATCCTAGCTGCTAAGGAGGCTGAGATCTGAGGATCGCAGTTCAAAGCCAGCTCAGGCAAGAAAGTCTGTGAAACTCTTATCTCCAATAAACCACCCAGAAAACCGCAAGTGGCACCGTGGCTCAAGTGGTAGAGTGCTAGCCTTGAGCTGAAGAGCTGAGGGACAGCATCCAGGCCCAGGGTTCAAGCCCTATAACCAAAAAAAAAGGACAACTCACAGCCAGGAACCATCGGCTCATACCTATAATAGTAGCTGATCAGGTGGTTAAAATCTGAGGATTGTGGTTTGAAGTCAGACTGGGCAGAACAGTATGAGATTCTTATTTCTAATTAACCAGCAAAGAGGTGTGGCTCAAGTGATAGAGCACCAATCTTGAACAGAAAAGCTAAGGGACAGAGCCCTGGCCCTGAGTCCAAGTCCAGAACAGGCACTAAATAAACAAATAACTGGGCAATGAACAAACCCTAGTGTCTGGCAGGAGCTCAGGAAGCAGGAAGAACACTGGGCAGCAGCTGGTCTCTTGAGTGCCTCCATCTCTCTGCTTGCTTGATTTAGTGACCTGAGTATTTGTCAATAATGTTGAAGGCAACAGTTAGACTTGTCTCTGTAGAAACATCAAAGAAAAAGCAAAATCCAAGGGCTAGGCTTGAAAATGTTGGAGGAGAAAACAGATACACGTGGTCCATAGACACTCAAAGAAGCAAAGCCAGCTGAAGTGATTCCCCCTGTGGCCTGGCCCTAATATTTCTTGGCTTATTGCCAAAAAATCTGTATTCGTGGCTGTTCCTCTCTATCTATCTATCGATCTATCTTTTTCTGGATTCAGTTGAAAATGCTCCTGCTTTCCAAGGCAAGATTTTGCTGCTACATCTTTTGTGGGGCATATGGCACCTGGTACAGATTTTCCTGAGCAGTGTTCTAGAAAAGGGAGGAAAGGCACACAAGGCATTCAGTTCTCAAATGCTGTCCACTGTACCTTTCTGACACTTGGCTCAGCTGTACCTGTGTACAGTCAGTCACAAGACGTGATGTTCCACAGGCTGAAAGAAATCGTGTTTTCTTCCCCCATCCAGCTGCTACGGAATGAAGCCGGCATATGGAGGGTGGATAGAATGACACCTTGGAAATGCACTGAGAAATCTGACTTTAAAAATTCATGACTACCTCAGATCAGCAGCCAGGCATTAGATAAGGGTGGAGTGAGGAGTCAGGAAGCTGAACTGTAGGAGGGTGCGGGGTCACCCCTGAGTAATCAGGGGTTCAATTGTCATCCTGCCTGTGAGAAGCTCCTTGTTTGGAGGAGGCAGACATGACCGAACTTCGCGGGAGATCTACTGCTTTGTTGAGCTGTAGAAGAGATGGCTGGAGGGAGGATGCTGGAGTCTGGGCTGCACTGTCCTTCCTCTCTGTGTGTCCCCATGATTCCTTTCTTCTCTAGGTCTCTTGTCTAGATTGCTCGGTAAAGACTGGATGGAGCCACACTTGGCTTTTCAATGAAATAGATCACTGCTGAAGTATTTCAGATCTCCCTGGCCTTAAGAAGGATCAGAATCTGTTCTGGGGGGCTGATGGTCTCTTTTCTGGAACTGGAACTGCAAGGCGAAGTCAGCAGGTGGCAGCATGCAGGCCTGGCTTCCAGGGACAAGGTCAGTGAACCAGAAAGGTGAGGCAGAAGCTGGCCTGGAAGGAAGAGGAGGATTGGATGTGTAGGCCCAAGAAAGGGCAGTTCCAGGCTTTGGGGGCCAGGAAGACAGTCTTACGTGGAAGGAAAGTCAAGGTGGTCACTGCAGAAGCTGAGACTCATGGACTCCCGAGAGCAGATGAATCCAAGCGGCTAGAGAAAAGACTCCAGTGTGTTCCATTTCAGAGCATGGGCAGGGCTGGCCTGGGGACAGTCAGGGATCCTGCCGTGTGAAGTGTAGGTACAAGGTGACCTCTTAGGTGACCATAGCATCAGCTATGGCTGGTGCAGTGTGGGGTGAGGTGGTAGAGATGCGGATAGGGAGGAGAGGCAGTGTGGGGAAGAAAGGGAAGGGGGAAACAATCCAGTGGGGACGGGGATAGAGGATTACTATGTAAGAGAAAAGGAAAGAGATGGGGTAGGAGGAATGGGAGTGGAGGAGGTGGGTGGGGTGAGGGAGGGAGAGAGGATGGAGGCAGTGAGGTCCAGAGGCAGGAAAGAAGGGGTAGTATGGGAGAGAGGCGAGGATGAGGTAGGAGAGCCAAGTGGCTTGGGGTAGGGTACTGGTGCTGGGAAGATTTTTAGTGACTGGTAGGCAGGAGGAAGACAGGTAGGACCTGGCCATCCTTGCCAGTCAAATCCTCCCTCTAGTGCTGATGTATCTACTGTGAACTGTGACTTTTTGAGGAGAGAAAGTCCACCTCCACCCCAACCAACCCACTAGGGAAGCCATTGCAAAACACTCAGGTTAAGCTGGGCACTGATGGCTCATGGTGTAATCCTAGCTCCTTAGGAAGCTGCAATCTGAGGATGGGAGTTCACAGCCAGCCTGGGCAGACAAATCTGAGAAGCTCTTATCTCCAAACAAGCTGCAAAAAGTGGGAAGAAGTGAAGGTGTGGCTCAAGGGGTAAAGTGTCAGCCTTTAGCAAAAAAGCCAAGCTAGAGCATGAGACCCGAGTTCAAACTCCAGTACTGGCACAAACCAAACAACCCTCAGACTAGCACAGGGAAAGAAAATGGATATGCTGTGACCTTCCTGTGTGGGAGATGGAGGCTGAGCTTCCAGTGCCCAGGCTAACCCAGGCTCTGCCGTGCTCCTGGTGCTTATTAGGTATGGCTATGAGGGCTGCTTTGCCAGGAGCTGTGATTCTGTCTCATGGTAGGATTGCCATACATGGTTGTAGCCAGGTTTACCTGCACATCAGCCCACTTTGGTCCAGTAGGGGCTCCCCTCTGCACACACAGAACAGCTCTGGGGAAAAGACTCCTAAGATAGGAGTAAATGAGTCTCGGAACTCCTCAGTTTATGACATTTTCAAGGTCAGGGATACCATGAGAATGGGCAGGTAGATTCCACTCTGAGCTGGGTGTAGGACCTGAAGCCTTAGAGAGCCTTGAGTGTCTGACCTCTGCGCTCACCTCTGTGTTCCATCTCTGCCTCTCAATGGAATGCAGGAAAGGCCCAGAAGCAGGGAAGGACTAGCAAGAAAGACTTGGGGCCTCAAACCTTCTGTAAGGTGGGGACACATTTATGCAGTGACAGGGATGTTTCCTAAGCCCAATCGGGCCATCAGTGATTCATATTCCACAAAGGCTAGCACATCCAAGGAAAGCAGCTACTGAGCCTGCAGTTTTTTCCCCTCTGGTTTGTGCATGGCACATGCTTGGGGTCTGTGGACCACTCTCTGATCTCCAGTATGGGACTGAGTCCAAAGGACCCCAATGCTGGCTTAAATTGCAATCCCATCAGGTGGAATCACGGACTCAGAGCTGCACCTGACAAAACACGCTCCAGGTCTGTCTATAACGAATGGTCTGGAAAATTTGTCTGCATGCAACTATGCCACGGTGAGCTGGACACAGGAGTGGCAGAACAGCTCTCTGGGTATTGCATGGGGGCTAGGCACTTCCTGGCAAACAAAGCGACATCCTTGTTAGACTTTGTAGCACTGAGTACACCCTGCTGCTGATTGTTATAAGTCAGCTGGCTGGAGAACCTTTGCTCTACTTGGACAGGAATCATAGGTAGGCAAGGAAGTTCACCTGGTGCTGTCAATTTGGGGCAAGGCCTTGAATGACCAAGGCCTAAGGGTTAGATCAGCAGACCCGGAGGCTTAGAACTCTAATCCCAGAGAGCTGGGGGGCTTTAGAAGGCAGAGACTTATGGCTTTAGGCAGTCAGGATGGATGCTGCTTGCTGTGGGCTTTAACTATCAGTGGCTACAGCAGTTGGCTGCTTTGTAATCCTGAGCTTCCAGCGAAAGTGAGAGGCAGCAGTAGGTGACAGCAGGCAGTACCTACTAATGTTACATGCTTTATGTATTAAGGATATTAACCTTGTGTCAGATGAATAGTTGACAAAGATTTACTCCCATTCCATCAGTTGTTTCTCAGTGGATGGTTGTTTTTCGAGGCAGAAGCTTTTTAGATTATTGGAATCCTATTTGTCAAATTTTTTTTTTTTTGCTAATGAGAAAAACCAAAAGCTGGACACTGGTGGCTCATGCCTGTAGTCCTAGCTATTCAGAAGCTGAGATCTCAGGATCATGGTTCAAAGCCAATCAGGGCAGGAAAGTTCATGAGACTCTTAGCTACAATTAATCACCAAGAAACCAGAAGCAGACCTGTGGCTCAAACAGTAGAGCACTATCCAAGAGCATAAAAGCTTAGGGACAGTGTTCAGGCCCCAAGTTCAAGCCCCAGGAACTGCACACACCCTCACACACAGACAGACAGACATACATGTGTGTGTGCAAGTCACACAGTGCATCTGTAAATTCCTGAAAGCCTTTTAAATATGCAGATGATTGATGCTGCAAGTGACCCTGACATTTATTGTGGCCTCTGTATGAAATGACTTTGCACAGTAGCTTCTACTACAGAAAGATTTCAGTGAAATGAGGACATTTGGGTTTTTCAAGAGCCACATCAAAGTCAGCTAACAGTGGCTTGCATGTCAGGCACTACAACAATTGCAGAGGGATGGTGGGGACTGGAGGGTAGACAACCAACCCTGTGTACTTCTCCAGCCCCAGGCCTGTAACTCTTCTGCTTGTCCTCCTACCCCAGTTGGGCATTTAGTCAGCTCTCCTTTTCCCTGAAATACAATCAGAGGGAAACATGACTTTGGCCCTGATTGTTCCCTCCCATTCACTTCCTCTAACCACCTGCGAAGTTCCTGTTTCACATGGCTAATGGTTGCAGATGTGAGCTTAGCCCCATCAAGCAGTTTATGAGAACTGACTATTTTTATGTGTGCAGAGAAGACCAGTTCCTGGAAAGCTGGAAGCTCTTCAAGTCGGCCAGCTTAGGTCATCAGTCCCAGGAAGCTGCCTTCTGACAACCAGGCCTATTATATAATACATGTTCTATGTCTATAGAAGCTACTTGGAGACAGAGAACAGAACACTGTGGGTTGGGAAAAGGTTGGCTGATCTCAGATCCAAATTCCCTGACTCTCGTGTTCTGACATTTGGGAAGGAAATGGTGAGCTTGACAGGAAAATAGTGAGAAGATTTTTCAGTGTGGTACTTTAAGCCAAGTAGTTCCTCACACAGGGTACTGGATTACCAGCATCAAACAGCGTCCCTGGGAACTAGCTTGAAATGCTCTTTCTCAGGTTCATCGACATCCAGTGTGGGTGTGGTGTGCTGGGTGTTTAACCAGCATCCCAAATGATTCTGCATGTAGACCATTGAGGACCACAGTGATTGATACAGTGATGAGCTTTAGGGTGAAGCCATCTGGCCACCAGCTCCCTGCTCAGTTCCAAATTCTCCCCCACTTGCCCTGAAGAGCCACTACTTGAAGATGTTTCATTGACTATTCTTCTTTCTTGCTCTTCTGTATTGCATTCATCCACTCCCCACTCTACATTTGCCTCTTTGATAGGACTTTTCACCAAGTACCACCATAGTAGATTTTCACCTCCTGGTTGTTTCTCATCTACATAATCAACAGCTTCCAGCTTTCATTTTTCTTTTTTTGGTTGGTTGTGGGGCTTGAACTCAGGGTCTGAGTGCTGTCCCTGAGATTTTCTACTCAAGAATAGTGCTCTACCACTTTGAGCTCTACTTCCCAGCTTCCAGTTTTCAACTAGCACCTCAGAGCTGCCCAGTGGTGACAGAGTTGAGTGCCTGTGTTCTGAGTGTAAATGTAGAAGCTGACTTTCTTTAGTTCTCATTTACAATTAGGAAGGTGGAAGACTTCAGGAAGAACTGTGGCCATCTGGCATGGAGCACACCTGCCAGGATCACTCTATTAGGGTTTGTGACAAGTGCCCCGACCTTCCATTTCTTCACATAATTGGACTATTGAAGAGAAAACTAACAACATCGCACTGGATGTATGCCAAAGCTGTCTCTATGTGGCTGGGGCAATAGATGGGGGTGACTCAAAACAGACTCAGGGTTCATCTTGCTCCGTGTGTGTGTGTGTGTGTGTGTGTGTGTGTGTGGCTGTATTGGAGCTTAACTTCAGGAACTTATGCTCTTACAGTGTTTTTGTGCTCAAGTGTGGTACTCTATCACTTGAGCCACACCTCCACTTCAGCTTTTTGCTGGTTAGTTGAAGATAAGAATCTCTCCAATTTGTTTGTCCAGACTGGCTTTGAACTACGATTGTTAGGTCTCTGAGTAGGTGGGATTGATTACAGGTGTGAGTCACTGGTGCTCAACTGAAATGGAATCTTTACTGAATATTCAGGTATAAACAAGATTGGCAGGCTGGATGCCTTTCCTATCTGAATAGCATCCTCAGGAGATGTGGACAAGTATATGCAGTTAGCCAGAGGGACAGACACAGGGAGGAGATATCCAAGTACAGACCAGGAAAGGTCTTTAATAGACATCACCTCTTCTGATATCCTGATCTGGGACTTTCACCTCTCCAACTCAAACAACAAACTGCTTATTGTCCTGCTATTGTTAGTAATCCATTCAATAGATCTACTTCCAGGCTGGCCCAGCCACACAGCGGTGACCTGCTGCTCCCCGGGGTGGGTTGGATTTCCCCCATGTAGGACTAGGCTCCAGGGTGCATCTTTTTCAAGACAAGATGAAGAAGCTATCCATTCCAGAGCTCTGGACCTGCTTCCCTCCTGTCACCTTCTACATGCCACTCAGTCATAAAGCCCTGACTTGAGGGGAGGGGAATAAGACCACTCCTCTGGCTGGGGGGAAGGGGCTGAGCATGCAGGAGTGTGTCAAAAACCACCATACCTTGCTTTCGGGTTTTCAGATGTTGTCTTTTTTTTCTGCTTTAACTTCAGCTCAAGTAACAACCAAGTAACTGGGTTCCAGTGACCTGCTTTGGGCTCTGGACAGGGTCAGGCACTGAGATATTGGGAGAGGGAACACATCCCACCCCTGTCATTAAGTAGTGCCCTAGGCCACAGTAACACAGATGCAGGTGTCTGAGGTCTGGGATGAGGGGTTTGCTGCTCCCTGGGTTCCTGTTCCCCTCATACCAGGGCTTCAGTACAATTGCTAGGTCAGATCACAAATGCTAGGCTTCAGATCATTAACCCACTGCTCTGAGGGTCCCCATAGGGTGAGTCACTGAACCACTCTGACCTTTAGTTTCCTCTTCTGTGAAACACGGAAATAAAAACGTCACCTTCTCCTGGGGGTCATGAAACACAAGCCCAATCACATGTGAAAAGCATGAGGCTAACTTGTGACTACAGGCCCCCCACCTCTCAAATCTGTACCACGGGGGAAAGCTGTATCTAGATTCCAGAAATAGGATGAACTACAGGCTGAAAGGTAAGCTGGGCATGAGGACTGGGACTCGTCCAGGTGAGGTGAACCATGAAGAGGAAAAGGCTGAGGTGCCAGGGGGATGCGTGGGCATCTGTGAGGACTGGAGATTCCTGGAAGATGGGGTGCATAGTGATGAGACTTGGGGAGAGGCTGTTCAGAGCAGACAGGTCACCAGCTCCAAGTGTCACTTGATAGAAATGTGCAATGGAAACCCTGGGCATTAGCAGCTTCACACAGGGGTGGGTGGGAGTCCATGGGGGAGCATGGGTTTCATGGGTGATGCTTCAAGAAGACTTAACTGAGCTGGGATATCATTGTGTCTGTGGGAATGCTGGGGTGAGGGGAGAGATGGTGGGTGGATGTTCATGTCTTTGGAAACAGGACAAGGAGGCCCAAGCATTAGAGACCAGGGCTCCCTTCCCTTCCCTTCTTTTCCTTTTCTTCCCTTTCCTTTCCTTCCCCTCATTTCCCCTTGTTTTGCTTCCCTTCATTTTCCCTTCTTTCTCCTTCCTTCCCTCCTTTCCTCCTTCCTTCCCATTTCCCTTCCCTCCTCTTTCTTTCCTTTCTTTCTTTCTTTTCCTCCCTCTCTTCTTCCCTCCCTCCCTCCCTCCCTCCCTCCCTCCCTCCCTTCCTCCCTTCTTTCCTTCCTTCCTTCCTTCCTTCCTTCCTTCCTCCCTTCCTTCCTTCCTTCCTTCCTTCCTTCCTTCCTTCCTTCCTTCCTTCCTTCCTTCCTTCCTTCCTTCCTTCCCTAGGATTTGAATGCTGGGCCTGAATTCTATCCATTAACTTTTGCACTCAAGGCTGGATCTCTATCAATTGAGCCACAATTCCACTTCTGGGTTTTTAGGTTGTTAATGGAGATAAGGGTCTCATGGACTTTCCTGCCCAGGCTGGCTTTGAACTACAATTTTTAGATCTCAGTCTCCTGAGTAGCTAGGATTACATAGGCACCTGGCCTCCTTGGTCAATTTTTACAGGATTTTTTTTCTTGGTTTTGGTAGAGTTTTAAAAGACCTTCAGAGTTTCAGGGCAAGACCTTGAGACTCCCCGACATTTGTTTGAAATCTGATGAACAGTACACTTTCAGCACACTAGAGATTAAAAGCTTTTGGGAATTGGTCACAGAGGTGAAGTGCCTGGTCTCATCACACAATTCCCAGGCCCAGACCACAGCATGACTCACCCCTGCCATGTTGACCTTGGTCTTGTGGCTGGGAAATTCCTGCCAGTTTTCTCCCCTGTAAAGTCACTGTCCCACCCTTCCCCCCTTTACTTTTCCATAGTGTACTTTAGGGAATTTTGTCCTTTTATGTGTTGTTATTTCTTTTTCTTTCTAAGTTGAAAAAATTCCTTGTATATATTGAATAAGGTCTTCACTAGAATTACAAATCTCCTCTCTCCCAGTCTATAGCTTGTCTTCTCATTTTTTTTTTTTTGGAAAAGAAAGTATTGGTTCAAATTCAGAGTCCCATGCTCGCTCAGCTTCTTTGCTTGCTTAGAACTCCATGATTTGACTTGAGCAATAACACCTCCAGCCATCCTCCTTTAATTATTTTGGAAATAGAATCTAGTGAACTTTTCTGCCAGGGCTGGTTTTGAACCGTGACCCTCCAGAACTCAGCCTCCTCAGCAGATAGGATTATAGGTATGACATATTGGCAAGCTTGTCTTCTAGTATACCATAAAATTATTTTCTATTTGAATTTTTTTCAGTGCTGAGGAAGGAGCTCAGGCCCTTTCACATGCCCAGCAAACAAGCCTAACACTTGAGCCACATCCCCAATCCTAGGGTAGAGCTTCTTACGCAAATCTCCCTTGTGGATTAGAGCCTAGGATCCTGGCAAACCTGCAACCAGACTATGGCCCCTTGCAGCCAAATTGCACCTGAGTCCTATTCTAAGTGGGTCTGCAAAGCGCTGTGACGGTGCTCTTGATGCTTTGGAAGGGTCACCTGCTCATTCTCCAAGGCCATGGCTCAGGAATCCTACCAACTCTTTTCAACTATGACTTGGATTTCTTGTACAAAAAGCTGTGGGGGCTGTTTCTAACATGTGTTACATTCACTGTAAAATGGAGAAAAAAGTTAGTTAAGACACAAGAATACATTCTTGTGTACTTATCAGCCACCAAAGTGATTACCTTGTTAGAGATGCAACAATGTTGGGGAATGTCAGCTCACATCTGTGCACACCTGTGATGAATGAAAGAGAAACAAGGGAAGCATCCAGGAAGGTGGTGATGAACTTCTTGACACTGTCCTGAAAGGACACCAGCTGCACTCTGAGAACTTTGGACAGGCACCTGTCCAAAGGTATCTCAGGGGACTGGGGGAGAGGGGGGGCTGTGAGGGCTCTTCCAGTGCAGATTATACCAGAACATCTGGAGCTGGTGACTCTTGCTATCTGGGCACAGCAGAACAAGATGGTCCTGTTTCTTTTGGGGGGTCATGAAATATAGAGCATGGTTCCCTCTCCCAAGGTTCTGAACTAATAGAGACATCAGAACCTGTATGCCATCATTTACCTGATGAAAGCTACAAAGAGGGCTATGGCTGTAGGCAGCAGCCATGAGGCTCCTAAAAGAACCTCAGAATAAGAAAGATCTGTGCTGTGTTACTTGCAGTGGGGCAACCCCGGAGTGCTCTGAGGCTATGGGCTGAACTAGAACACTGGAGAAGCCTGTTTCCAGGGGGGCTGGACCTCAGGCTATCCTACTGGCCAATCAGTGTCTAGCACTTCTGCAGGCCAGATGCAGGGAAGGACAAGCAGTGTGTGAGCAGGAAATGACTTCTAACAGAGCAGCACAGGGTAAAGGGGACCCCAATACAATGTGGATCTTGACTGGGAGTATATAGTCTAGGTTTTTAGAGGGCCAGCAATCAATGACATTGTGTGAGCTTGTATGGCCCAAACTTGTTTATGATTGTGTGTATTTTCTAACTGAAAAAGTCACAAAGTGTCCATCTGAGTGCCCCAGGGCTCTGGAAATATAAAAAGGACGGTCCACCAGAATACTGATGACTCACGCCTATAATCCTAACTGCTCAGGAGGCTTACATCTGAAGATCTCAGTTTGAAGCCAGCATAAGCAGGAAATCTGTGAGCCTCTTATCTCCAATTAACCAGCAAAAAGCCAAAGGTGAACCTGTAGCTCAAGTAGTAAATTACCAGCTCGGAGCAGGAAAACTAAGAGACATTGTCCAGGCCCTGAGTTCAAGTCCCAATACTAGCAGTAGGGGGAGGGGAGGGGAAGATAATCCAAATGGAGTCCAGTGTCCTCTAGAAGGGGGAGGCTTTCAGCTCTTACCCTTTCCTCTGGACCATCTTGAAGATGATAACTGCAGCTGAGTGCAGCCAGGAGGCTGAGCCTTTCTTGGCTCCTCACTCAGATTCCCCTCTGGGTTTGTAAGTCCCTTGCTTCACTTCACCTCACTGCTAGGGAGACAGTTCCACACCAAGAAAAAGAAGAGTTCCATAGAGCAGATGCTATACCACCCAGAGCCTGGGATGCTGGCCCACTGTCCACAAAGGGGTTGAAGTACTCATTTTCTTTTAAAGGGAGGAGCACACAGGGCGCACAATCTCTGGTGGATGATGGTGAATAGTGACAAGCAGGAAGCAGACAAGTCCTTGGGTGGGCCTCACAGGAGTGGCCAGTCCCGAGTTCTGGAGCAGTGGCCTCCCATTACAACACGCTCTGGTCATGGCCTTTACAGAGGTGCACCAGGTTCTACACTGTGGTGAGGCTGAGGTTGCTACAGTCAAAGGCTGATAGCAGAGGGAGAGACTGACTGCCCCATCTACCTGCTTCAGAGATCTGCTATTTTTTTTTGTCAGTTGTGGGGCTTTAACTCAGGACCTGGGTGTTGTCCGTGAGCTCTTTAGCTCAAGGATAGCATTCTACCACTTTGAGCCACAACGCCACTTCTGATTTTCTGCTGGTTAATTGGAGCTAAGAGTCTCACCAACTTTCCTGCTTGGGCTGGCTTTGAACTGTGATCCTCTGATCTCTGCCTCATGATTAGTGAGGATTACAGGCGTGGGCCACCAGCTTCTTTGAGGGCTATGTTCTGAAGCTCAGACTGCTGCCTGTTCTCTAGCCTCACGTGGGCTTTTGAGAAACACTGGTATGTTGTTACCAATCCCTTTTTGCTCCAAACTGGGGAGACAAGAGCTGGGTGCTGGTGGCGCATGCCTGTCGTCCTAACTACTCAGAAGGTTGAGTTCAAAGGATAGAGATTCAAAGCCAGTATGGACAGGAAAGTCTGTGAGACTCCCATCTCCAGTTAATCAGCAGAAAGATGGAAGTTGAGGTGTGGCTCAAGTGGTAGAGCACCAGCTTTGGCTAAAAAAGCTGAGCAAGAGCTACAAGCTCCTTAGTTCAAGTCCCACTATGGCATAAAAAATTAAAACGTAAACAAGCCAAACAACAACACAAAACCTAGGGAGAAACAACCTTGTTGTTTGTAACTGAACCATGCCTCACATGCTGAATTACATAAATGGGTTTCTTAATCCAGAACCCAACTTGTTTGCATTTCTGGAATGAACTCAGCTTGGTCAGAGTGTACACTGTAATCACACTGCAGGGTTCTGTGGCTGATGCTTTATTAAGATGTTAATATTGCTTTCTCAGGCAAGGGAGTAAAGTGGTTTTACATTAGTTAAATTTATACCTCAGTGTTTTGCCTGCCTCCCAAAAGGGGATCTGGAAGCTTCTCTTATGTGTTGAAATTAATTTTTTTTTTGTTTTTTAAAAATTGTCAAGTCCTCTCCCCCAAACCTAAATGAGTGCTTTAATTTGGGAGGTGTGGTCCCAGGGGAGTTTATTAATAACCTCTTCATGATAAGTATGATCAGGGGGATAGAGCTTCAAGGTCAATCCCAGTGAAAAGTTATGGAGACTAAGAGCAAACTCTGATACCCTTTTGGTCTCTGGGAAAGGGCTGCCCAGGGAGGGCTTTGCAAAAAGCTGGGAAAGCAACAGCACCGGGGATATGTCAGTGTGGCATGTTTGTATCTGGAAAGAAAACATGGACTGCACTCTACTCTTCCTCTACTATACTGTTGGTCCAGCTGTAAAGGCTTCCCTGGGTCCCACTCACAAACAGAAGACATAATGTAGAAGTCAGTAGGTCTGTGGTAGGTTGCCAGAGGAGACAATGTCCTGGAAATACATGTACTTTTTTTTGAAATATCCTCTTAAATGTCCAGATGTGAGTCATTCCTTATCCACAATTTTGCTTTCCACCGTTTGAGCTACCCATGGGATACTACAATTGAACACACAACATAGAACAAGAACACAGATAGAGGGGGAGAGAGAAAGAGACACACACATGTGCGTGCACACATGCACATACACATACAAAGAGAGACACAGAGAGAAGCGAGGTGCCCGTGGCTCACGCCTGTGATCCTCGCTACTCAGGAGGCTGAGCTCTGAGGATCGCGACTGCAAGTGGAGGTATGGTTTAAGCACTAGAGCAACAATCTTCATTAAAAAAGCTAAGGGATAATGCCCACACCACGTACTGGCACAAACATACGTACAAAGTGAGTTATCAAGCTAAGAAACAACATGGATGAATAAAAAATGTATGTCTGTAAGAGAAACAAACCAGTTGCAGGAAATTACATGGCGCGTAACTCCAATTATAGAACAGTTGGAAAAGGCGAAACTACAGTAACAAGTGAAGAGTCAGTAGTTGTTAGAGGTTTCAGAGGAGAAGGAACTGACCTGGTAAACACTGAGACTTGGGTAAAGAAACCATTCCCTATAACTGTCATAACTGTGGATAAATGGAACTTTGTATTGGTGAAAGCTGATCTACCTTTCCAGCCCATATAGTGAACCTGTGTGGACACAATTATTTTTTAAGTCATGGAGAAAGTTGGGAATCCCAGGGTGGGATGCAGAAGATGACTATATGTGTGTGTTTGTATGTATGTATGTATGTATGTATATGTATGTGTGTATGTATATATATGTGTGTGTGTATGTATGTATATATGTATGTATGTATGTATGTATCTACCTATCTACCTACCTACCTACCTATCTATATCTCACAAATGTGTAGTCAACTCTCTGAAGTGACTGGGAACAAAGTGCTGGCCTTGGTGACTGGGGAGGTGAGTAGAGTCTACTGCCAAGGCAGAAGTTCACATGAGTACCCACCAAGAACCACTAAATTCATCAAACATGCTTTATACAGTATCACCCACCCCTTAGCTGCAGACAAAATGTTTCAAGCCCCTTAGTGGATTCTTGCAATAGTGAATAACATGAAACTTTACATGTACTATGGACTTTATATACCTACCTATGGGTAAAGCTTAATTTACAAATCAGATATCATAAGACATTAACAATAACTAATAATAAGATAAACAATTATGACAATATAACATAATGTGATATATGTGGTCTTTTTTCTCTGTGTCTTTCTGTTTCTCTGGGTCTCTGCCTCTCTCTCTCTCTCTTTCTCTCTCTCCTCCTCCCCTACTTCTCCCTCTCTCCCTCCCTTTTCCCCTCTTCCCGCCTCTCTCTGTCAGTTATGGGGCTTGAACTCAGGGCCTGGGCATTGTCCCTGAACTTTTTTTGCCAAAGACTAGAGCTCTACTGCTTTAAGCCACAGTCCCACTTCTGGTTTTCTGGTGGTTAATTGGAAATAAGGTCTCAGACATTTTTGCTTTTGCTGGGTTTGAACTGCAAACCTCAGATCTCAGCTCCTGAGTAGCTAGGATTACAGGCATGAGTCACTGGTTTCCAGCTAGCTCATCCTGTGGATGTAATATCACATTTTATCCACTCAACCATTGAAGGACATTTAAGTAGCTTTCACTTTGGGTAATAGAACTACTATAGTTATTGTTCTGGCTTTTGTATGGACTAAGCAAACAATTAAAGGCATTATTTTTGGTTAATAAGACTATTGTCATGAACTGAGATGTTTTCAGCTGAAATTTATATGTTGAATTTCTAGCCTCCAATGCTACTATATTTGGATTGAATTAAGCCAGAAAATTAATGTAATTCAAGTGAAATGTGGTTATAGAGTGAAGTACTAATGTAATCATGTATTGACTGTTTGTCTTTGGGAGGAGAGAAAGAGACACCACTGTTCTCTATGTCTCCATGTCTGTCTGTGCTTATACAAAATGAGTACATATGAAGCCCTAGCTGTTGCAGGTTAAGAAGAGAGACCTTTCAACAAACCAGCCTTAACAGTACCTTCCATTTAATTCTTGGACTTTCAGCTTCCAGAACTGTGAGAACAAAAATTTCTAATGTTAAAGCCACTCAATCTGTGGATTTGGTTATGGAACCCTGGTCTGATCTTTGTACAAACTGAATTTCAAAATGGTGGCACCACTTAGCACTCTCCACAGAATGAGCGTTCCTATTGCCCCATATCCTCATCAGCATTTGGTACTGTCCATTGTTCAGGAGTTTAGTTATTAAAATCAATATGTAATAGCATCTAATTATTGTTTTTAATTTGCAGCAACCTAATACTGTTTTCTCGTATGCTCAATTTTCATCTTCTTTGGAGAGATCTTCATATATATATGTATATATATATATATATATATATATATATATATATATATATATATATTTGTTCTGTTTTAATTAGGTAGCCTATTTTCTTATTGTTGTATTTTAAGATCTTTTCTTGTATATTTTGGATATGAGTTCTTTACCAGACATATGCTTTACAAATATTTTCTTTCAGTTAAGCCCTTATCTGTTATTTTGTTAAGATTGTCTTTTGCAGATTCAAATTTGAAAATCTTTTTCCTTTCTTCCTTTCTTTCTTCCCTCCCTCTCTCTGTCCCTGCCCTTCCCTTTAATTCTTTGTGTGTGTGTGTGTGTGTACATTCACCAGTAGTAAGACTTCAATTCTGGGCCTCATACTCTTTGATTTTTGTTTACTCATGGCTGGCATTCTATCACTTGAGCCACACTTCCACTAATAGTCTTTTGTTGGCTAGTTGGAAATGAGTCTCCCAGATTTGTCTGTCTGGGCTAGTTTAGAATGGCATTTCTTAGGTTTCACTCTCCTGAGTAGCTAGGATTGTAAATATGAGCCACTAGTACCTGGCTTAAAATTCTTGATGTATCTGGTATACCACTTTTTTCCTTCGTGAATTGAGCTTTTGGCAAAATTAAAAAAATGCATTGCTAAATGCTAAGTTACATGGAGTTTCTCCTGTCTTCTAGATACTTTGTAATATTATATTTGAGACTAAGAACTTTTCTGTGTTCATTTTTGTAGGAAGTGTGGGATCTGTGTTAGGTATATTTTGTTGTTGTTAGCTTTCACTTTTGAGCATTCAGTTGTTCTACATAATTTGTTTATAAAGACATCATTTCTCTATTGAGTCATCTTTGCTTTACCAAAGCTTAGGTGACTGTATTTACTTTTGTCTGTATCTGGCTCTTTATTCTGTTCTGCTGAGGTTGTTCTGTTCTCTTGTTGGTTCCATGATGGCTTGACTGCTGTAGTTTTATAGTAAGTTTTAAAATTAGGTTGTAAAACTCCACTGGCTCTATCATTCTCCTCCCTGTCCCTCTCTTCCTTTCTGTTCCTCCTTCCTCATTTCCTCTTCCTTTTCTTTTTCTTCAGTGTTCATTGGCTATTCTAGGTTTTTTGCCTTTCCATATGAAGTTATTAATCAGAAAATAGAGGTTTTTTTTAGACTTTATTGGGATTTTCTTAAACACATAGATCAAGTTGGGGAGAATTAATGATTTAACCACATTAACTCCTCAATTTCCTCCTCCATAATAATTTGACATTTTCTGGATGTAAACCTTGTACTTTTCAAGAAGAGACTTATACCTAGATTTTACATTTGTTATGATGTTATAAATAGTATTGCATTTTAAATATCAAATTTCAGTTGTTCATTGACTTTTGCATACTAACTTGTGTCCTGAAACTTTTCTATGCATGATAATTAATTTCTAAGAGCATTTTACATGTTTTTTGGATTGTTTATTGAGCCATGTTTACTTTGACAGCTGTATAAGGCCTGCAAAATCATTTCCTGTAGCCTGTCTGCCTACACTAATAATTTTGTATGGCCTGTGAATGATATAACATCTAAAGGGGCCCTGACAGAGAAAAAGATTTATCACCCTTGGTAAACAACCATACCATCTGTTAGTAAATATAATTTAGTTTCTTTCTTTCCATTTAAAAATACATTAGGCTCAGGAAGTTCTTCTCTATTCTTACTTAAATTTAAAAAATATCTTGATTAAGCTGGGAAGGTGGCTCAGTGGTAGAGTGTTGCCTTGCTTGCATGAGGCCCTGGGTTCGATTCCTCAGCACCATATAAGCAGGAAAAAAAAAGCCGGAAGTGGCGCTGTGGCTCAAGTGGTAGAGCGCTAGCCTTGAGGTGAAGAGCTGAAGGACAGCGCCCAGGCCCAGAGTCCAGGCCCCATGACTGGACCAAAAAAAAAAAAAAAAAGACAAAAAATACCTTGATTAAATATGCTTTATTAAAAATATTTTCTACATTAATGAATTTGATTCATAGCCTGCCCAGTGATGGATTATGGTGATTGACTTTCAAATACTGAATGGGTTTTGGATGCTTTGCAAATCTCACTTGGTTGTGATGAGTGATCTTTAAATCAATTATTTGAATATCTATTCAAAGAAAATCTTTGTATTAGAAAGTTTTGGTATATTATAGCACTCTCTCTCTGTCTCTGTCTCTGTCCCTGTCTCTCTGTCAAGAAAGTTGTGTGCCTTACAGAATTCCTAATAGTCTGGATTTTGTCCTTATAGTTTAATTTTTATTTTTCTGTATTTTCTATAAATTAATAGAAGGATTCAGAGATGTTTTCATATTTAAATGTAACTGGTAGATTGGTTCATTTAAGGACAAGACCAGGTATTAGATGAAACCACGATTTCTGCCAGATGGTAGGAAGTATCCAAACAACCTATCATCCCTCCGTGATAGAATGAGCTAGCAATGTACTTGCCCTCACTCATTAGCTCAGTAAAGGTGGCAAATCTGAGCCAGGGGTGCAGCTTAGTAAGTGAGCACTTGCCCCAGATGGGTTCAATACCAATGCTAAGATGTAAAAATGGCAAAATGATAATGTTCTACCTGTAGCATTCCTTTATCAGTTATGAGCTGGAATATTTTTACGAAGAGAAATTTTTTTCCTTATTTGATTTGATTTTTATAAAGAGAAAGCTTTCCCTCACTAGTGATTTGATTCCCAATGGGAGAGTTTCTACAGAGAAAGCAGGATGAAGAATTGGTTTGTGTGTGTGTGTGTGTGTGTGTGTGTGTGTGTGTGTGTGTGTGTGTGTGTGTGTGTGTGTGCTAGTTCTGGGCTTGTACTCAAGGCCTCGAGCTATTACTTAGCTTTTTCACTCAAGGCTGGCACTCTAACACTTGGCATCACATCTCCACTTCCAACTTTTTTTTTTTGTTGTTAATTGGAGATAAGAGTTTCACAGTTTTATCTGCCTGAGTTGGCTTCAAACCAAGATCTTCAGATATCAGCTTCCTCAGTAGCCAGGATTATATGGCATAAGCCAAAGATGAATTGTGTTTTTTATTTTTCCTCTCACAGTTGTAGACCTCTCGTCATAATTTAATCCATAACCTTGTTTTCTTTGCTGTTCCTTCTATGATCCCTCTGTGGTTTCTCCTTCCTTTTGACATGATCCTAATAGTTCCAGTAGCTTCCTTCCTGTCAGCTGTGAGAAAAGGTTCTCTGCACATCTTCCAAGATGTCAGCACAGACCTGCAGACAACCCTTCCCCTGTGGACCCCAGCTGCCTTCAGTGGAAAGATTTTCATGCACAATTTCCTACAGGAAATAGAAGTAGCATGTGGGATACTGCCTTCAGCTGTCCTAGAGGCTATCACACATTTGTCCTGGATTGAGAAAATGTTGCCACAGAATGGCTTTGTTTGTCTTTGGCTGCAGGTCCTTGAGATTTCACCAATCCAAGACAAGTTTTTGCATTCATTTCTTGGCTCCAGATTCTCTGAGCCATTAGTCGTGCAACACTGGAGCTCTTCCCTGCATGTGCCAGTGCTTGCTTGAGGTTTTGATTTCTCATGGGAAACTCTTTTCCTTCCATTCAGAGCCCCAGGCAGATGACAGTGAGCCTGACACATCTCTGAGCTGGCAGCTGGATTCCCTAATGTCTTTCTCATCAGGCAGGATGAGAATCTAAGAACAGCCCCTTCATTTCTACCTAGATACTGAGGGTCAGGAGTAACTGCATCCATCAGCTTCTGCTACCTAGATCCAGGTGGTCTGGCATACAAAAGGATAGGTTTTGCTCCCACTTGAGTCCCTGATTCATTTGTGACACCTCTCTCCTTTCTTCCTTTGCCTCTTCTGAACTTGTCTGGAGGTGGTTAAAAACCTCATATATATCCAGGCATGGTATCTCTTTTCTGTAATCCTAGCTGAGACTGAGATCACTACTATAATCCTAGCTGGGAGACTGGTATTGAGAGGATGGAGTTCAGGTGACAAGTTCCTAAGACCTCTATCTCAACCAGTAAAAGCTGGTAGTGGTAGTGCACACTCGCTATCCCTGTTATTTACGCAAAGTATAAACAGGAGTATCTTGATCTAGGCCATAAACATAACAGCCTATTTGAAAAATAATGAAAGTGAACTGGAGGCTCAGGAGGCTCAGGAGGCTGAGATTTGGTTCAAAGTCAGCCTGGGCACAAAAATCTATGAGACTCTTTTCTCCAATTAGCCACCAAATAAAAGCCAGAAATCACAATGTCCTCAAGTGACAGGGCTTCTGCCTTGAATGAAAAAAAACTAAGGAACAAAGGGACAATGCTCAGGCCCTGAATTCAAGTGCACACACACACACACACACACACACACACACACACACACACACACACACACACAAGCTGGAAGCATGGTTCAAGTGATGGAATGTCTATCTGGCAGTGTAAGGTCTTGAGTTCAAGCCTCAGTACTATGGGAAAACAGGTAAACAAATCCTAACATGTAGACACACCAGCATTTTACGTGTTTTGTCTGGTACTGAGGCTTGAACTCAGAGCCTTGTGCTCTCATTTGACTTTCTCCACACTCTATCACTTGAGTCACACCTTCACTTCTGGCTGTTTAGTGGCTGACTTGAGATAGAAGTTTCTTGAATTTTTTTCTGCCTGACTTGGCTTCACTTCATACATGGATCCTCAGATCTCAGCCAGCCTTCTCAGTAAGCTAGGATTACATGTATGCACCACCAGCACCCAGAGAATGTGTTTTTAATTTTCCCCTTTCCTCCTTCTCAAATTGACAATCCCTTGCACATGTGGATAGGAATCTGCTAAGCCTTTCCCTTCTCTGATGGGGTTGCTACATGTGCCTGATGGTATAAAACCTGGATCATATCTTTCTTGTCAGCTCCCTTCTTCCTGTATTTCTGCTTCCCATGCTAGGTAATATTTAAAAGCATCAGGCTCTGGATGGATATGGCATGCTCTTGTTCCCAGGTCTGCCACTTAAATGCTGGGCATGCTTCTGAGCACCATGCTGGGGGTGGTATTGCATCCTGCATGTCTGGAAGCCCCAGAAACAGCTTCTCCCTACCAGACTACTTTCCAGAAAGATGCTATTAAGGACATTTACTGTCCAGAATTCATCCTTTCTTATCAACAACTTCTATTTCCTGAGGGAGAAATGCAGATGAAGGCAGTCTTTAGAGAGACTGGTGCCGAGTGTGCCTGGCTGTAGCATGAGTTGATGTGACCTGTGAACCGTCACTCATGGGAGGGGTGATACCACTTGCTATGGATGTCTCCCCACAGCCATAAGCATAGAGAGCCAATGTCTTCTCTTGTCGAGTGTGGCTTCTCTCATTTCACTTGACTGCTGAAGAGGATCTGACAAAGAACCTTGGTTTCCAGTTCAAGCTTGCTTTCTGTAAATGCCACTTCTTCCTATTTTGTCCCCTGCTTCCTGGGAAGCAGGGACTATAGGAAACTTACTCAATATTGTCTGTCAGGTTTCTTATCATTCCTTGGAACAAAGCTTGCCATGGTGGGGTTCTGGGGTAGCATATGTTCCTCTTCATTTTACTAATACCCAGGGCTTTCCTAAGTAGGTATGATATTGCCATGACGTCTGTGTGACATGTACCTGATCCTGATGTTACCTGGAGCCACACACATGTCTAGTTTCCACAGAGCCAGCTCATAGGCTGATAATGAGCTGGTCATGAGAGTATGCAAGTAGCACATTTGTAAGAAAAAGCCTGACCTAGTAACCATTGCTTAGCAACTGCATGAGTACAGGGGAGGGTAGGATTCAAGAAAGGGAGACTGCGATTTGGAACAATTACCAGACTGAAACACAAGATGTAGATCATCGGCTACAGTAGCAGTCCCACACCTGATGTGTGACCTGGTGGCTTTGGTTAGTATCCTAGTACCTGGCTTCCACAACAAGTCACATCTGGACAGCTACGATTCTGTGTGGATCAGACAGCACCTGGAAAGGAGAGAGATGGGGACCAGGTGGCACAGAGCATCGGGGGGCACAGATCTATGCCTGGGAAAGCCCTTGCTTTGACTCAGCAGCTTTCCCAGAAGTTGTCCCTGAAGTCATGGTCACAGGTGAGTACAAGGTAGTCTGATACAAACCTTGATGACTGATAATCTGGATTAGTCACTGTGATGTCATCTGCCTCAGAGTTCACCTTATGCATTGCATTTAGTTTGGTCTGTGTTTCCTCAGCCCCCAGGGCCACTGGGTCCATGATTCAGATATTCAGATTTGACACAGAAAGAGGAATGCCCTCTGGAGTCTGAAGCTCCCTTATCCAAAACACAAGGGTCTGAAAGCATTTTGGATTTTGTTTATTTTTTAGACTATTTGCATACAGATAATGAAGTATCTTGGAAGTAGCATCAAGATTTAAAGACAAATCAGTTGTGTTTTGCATGTACCTTAGGCACTAGCTTGTTTACCTGTGGTTTTTAGTGAGCTTGTGGTTTTTTGTTTGTTTGTTTGTTTACTGTTGGTCTTGGGGCTTGAACTCAGGGTTTGGGTGCTGTAGCTAAGCTTTTGTGCTCAAGGCTTGTGCTCAACCACTTTGAGCCACAGCGTCACTTCCAGTTTTCTGGTACTTAATTGGATATAAGAGTTTCAGGGACTCTCCTGTCCAGGCTGGCTTGGAACTGTGATCCTCAGATCTCAGCCTCCTGAATAGCTAGGATTACAGGTTTTGAACTTGTGATTTGACTGTGTCTTACTTTGTTAGCTGGGCTCCTCATTCCAACAGAGGAAGTCCAGGTTTCCCCACATCCTCTGCAGCTATGTGTGGCCAGGTAAACAGGATGTCAGGCAAAGCACTTTGAGGGCTTCTGCTGAGGTCTCTAGGCATTCCTGTGCAGAGGGGGGCGGGGTGGGGGGTTGAGGCAGCTTCAGCACTAGGCTGCATCTGGAGGCCTAAATGACTGTAGAGCAGCAAGAGGGAAGGAGGTACAGATCTCGGCTCAGACAGGCGCTCACCTAGCTGTCTCAGCCTGGCAAGAAACATGGAAGGATGGAATACCTCTCAAAGATGACCAGTCTATCAATGATGTAGGCAGAGAAATATTGGTACAGGGATTCAACTGAGCCTAAAAGTGTAGAGAAGCCCACCCAGACATCAGGGAACTGCTGTCTCCCCTGTCAACACTCCAAGCCAGTGGAGGTAGCCAGCATGTGAGGAAAAAGGGGAGCTGATCATGGTGGTGCATGCCTGTTGAGTACGGGGTTGAGGCTGGAGAATTGTGAGTTTGGTTACCTAAGGGAGACTCTGTCCCAAACAAACAAACAAATAAGATAAACCCTGGCACGAGTGGCTTATGCCTGTCATCCTAGCTTCTCAGAAGCTGGGATGGGAAGAATCGTGGGTTAAGGATAGCCTGAGAAAAAAAAGTCCTTGAGACCCCCTTCTTAGCCAATAACTGGGCATGGTAGCACTTGCCTATTATCCCAGGCCCTGAGGGAAAGGTAAGGTAGTAGGGCAGAAGTCCAGCCACAGCTGGGGCCAAAAGAAAGATCCTATCTTGAAATAATCAGTGCCTCTGTAGGGATGTTAGATAATTGGCCTGTTGACATCTCCTAAACACTGTATTCTCTGGAATCCACTAAACCAGCTACATTCTGCTGGGAAAAGGATTTAACAATGCTTTAGAGCATTTGGAATGCAAACAATAGATTCCCAGGTAGCCAGGAGAATGTGCCTCATCTCCACTGAATCTCACCAAGTGCCACAGAGCTGTTTCATAGCTTCACACAATTGAATGGAGTTTTAGGGAGTAGAGAATTTAGCAGTTTTAGAGATTAGAGCAGTTCTCTTCTTGTGGACCTACTCTGTTGGCTGTTTTCTTTCTTTCCCTTTCCAGAATGGGTCTGCACCAGAAAATCGGCTTAGAGACAGTGAGGTTTGACCCTGGCACCCTCCTGAGACCCTTCGTTAGGGGCATGGCATGCCCCAGAGAGGTCAACACTCCAGTGTTATTATTTTGAGAATTTAAAAGTAAACATACCAGCATTATACATCACGTGCACACATACTATGTTATTCGTATAAATGGGATCATGGCAAACCCACCAATGGATACCTGTGCTTTTATTACTAGGAAGTAATCCTGATGATCACAATGGCTATTTTGGGGACACTTTGCTGTGAGTACATTTATGGCATCTTAGCCTTTCTCCTTCCCTGCAAAGCATCAATGCTCGTTCTCTTGGATCTTATGTAAGCAAATGACTTAACTCATGGAATTTGAAGCCAGCCTGAGGCAGACAAATTTGAGAGACTCTTATCTCCAAATATCTAGCAAAAAGCCAGAAGAGGAGGTGTTGCTCAAGTTGTAGAGTACTAGCCTTGAGTACAAAAGCTAAGCCAGAGTATGAGGCCCTGAGTTCAGGCCCAAGTACTGGCAAAAACCAAAGCCAAAATATCTCAGGGAAAAGCCATTTCAACTTAAGTGACATGAACATCTGCCCTGGAGAGCAGGATAAATTGGTACTAGTGTGACACAGAGTGGTATTTGCAAGGAACTCCGTTAAAAAGATAGGGTACATCAAATTGAGAAACATAAACACAGATCACCCAAAGTGTGACTTTCCACCCAGTCCTTTATGAACACAATTTACATATATGCTATACATATAGTGTAGCTTTCCAGGACCCAGGAAAACTGGCCTATTTCCATGACATAGGAGCTGTGTGTTTGCCTCCTCTTGTGTGTGGGGGCTGGGCATCTGTAAGCTGTGTGCAGGTGCACCATCAGAAACATAAGTTTCAGCGAGAAGTAATAATGAGGAGGACATGACCAAGAGATCAATTCTAAATTCCCAATGCCATGAGTGGTTTTTCCATTGTACATTGGAGTTTTCTATAATGATGCGCATTGAAGAGGAAAAAAATGACATCCAGCTAAATTTCTGTGGAAGCTCTCTGGATCTTCCTAATGAAATTAGACCAGACAAAGAATTAAAGAGAAGAGCAGGTGGGTCACATTTTTCAATTTGGATTCAAGTAGGTCTGACTTAATTCAAGCGAAAACCAAGAAGCAGCTAAGGGGAGTATTATCTCTTACAGTGGCATTCCTGCAATCACCACAATTATGGAGTCCTGGGTAAGCCATGCTATACCTGACTAAGGAAAAAGGAAGGTATCAAGGGTAGCTCATGTGGTGGTGGGAATGACTTAAGTTTCATGTGCGTGTGTGCATATGTGCATATGAGCACATGCTCTGACTTGCACAGGGCAATGAGACACAAAATCATGCATACAGAGTCTCAGCAATCTCTGGGGTAGAAGGAATTTGTACTGAACACCCAGAAGAATGCTATCTGCATCCAGGTCCATCAAAGCCAGGCAGGGCTGAGCCAGGACCTACAGGAGGGAAGCACAGACCCCAGTCCGCTGCCTAGTGAATGATACCCTTTGCTGGAAAGGAAATGCTAGTGGGCAGTGCTCACCCTGGAGGGTCCTCAGAAGAGCACTTTACATGGAGGAAAGCTTCAGGAAGAGGAAGACAGTAGCCCTCATCCTGACTCCTCCAGCTTGGAGAAACAAGCTGGAGGAGTAGAAGTTGGAGCAGTAGAAAAACAAATAAACAGAGAAGATAATTATAGTGGGAAAACAGCCTGAGGAATGGGCTCAGGGTAGTGAAGGAGGGCCTGCAGTGGTAGAATGTTTCATGTGCTCCAGGGTGGTTGCAGAGGACTGCTTGGAGGCGCACCACTCCAGTGATATGGCCAGAGCAGCCACCACCAGAAAGAACAAACAAGAAGGCATTCAGACGAAGGGAACAGTGTGAACAAAAGAAGTGTGTTCTAGAAAACAGAAAGAAATGGAGAACATGAAGAACAGGAGGAAGGATGGAGGAGAGGAGGCTGGGGAGGTAGAGGCTGATTTTAGTATTAAGTGGAGGCCAGGAGGCTAAGCTTGGGGAAGCCAATTAAGAGGCCATGCCTAGAAAAGGTAGTATGGCTGGGATTGTGGGTTAAAAAGAAGGAGGCTTTGGCAGCTTTGTTGATTGGTGATTGTATGTGTGTGTATGTGGGGAGGGGGGAGAGTGTGCGTGTGTGCATGCATGCATGTACGCACGCGCACACACACACACACACACACACACACACACACACACACACACACACATGACAGTACTGGAGCTTGAATTCAGGGCCTCAAACTCTGCTTGGCTTTTTCCACTCAAAGTTGGTGCTCTACCACTTGAGCCACACCTCCACTTCCTATTGGTCAGTTTTGTCCATGGAGAAGTAAAGGGTAGATAGCCAAAGAAACCTGACATTTCTATGTTGGAGTCCTGGTGGACCATTTGACTCTAGGTAGTTATGTTTGTGAAGCATAACCACAGGGTCACTGTGACATTAATTGGAGCTGCAAAGCCATTTTAGTCATGATCACCAGACTCTCTTTGAGGTCCAGAGAGACAAAAATCCAGAGATTTAAAAATTCTCTAAAAGGGAGGCTGTTGAGGAGAGTAGGAGGATGGAAGTTCAAACAGAAGGAATTATAACAACATTATGACAGTGCCATCTTTCGGGTGTTTCTTCTTGGTGCTCTGCAAAGATTCAAACCATGGGCTTGCATCCAAAGTCTATTCTAATATAGTAAGAGATCTGCACCAGTTTCCCCACTTTTCTGGAGATCACTATTTTAAGGAAGCTTCCTTGGGAAGTGTCCAAGCCCAAGAAAGTCTAACCATTTCTTAATCCTCTCTTTGGATCACCAGATTGATTGTTAAACTATTATCTCACCCTGTTCCTCAACACTAGGTCTGTGTTTTAGCGGATGTCTGTTGCTTAAAGTGGGTTTGGAATGAACATTTGAAGTTATTTTTATTTAGGCCAGTACCGGGACTTGAACTCAGGATCTCATACTCTCGTGTGGTTTTTTAGGTCAAGGCTGGTGCTTTACTACTTGAGGCACATCTCTACTTCTAGCTTTTTGCTGATTAGTTGGAGATTCATTGGCTAATTGGAGAGTCTTATGGACTTTCCAGCCCAGTCTAGCTTCAAACAGCAATTTTTAGATCTCAGCCTCCTGAGAAGCTAAGATTGTAGGCATGAGTCCCAGGATTGAAGTGTCTTTTAATCTAGGCAGCCATAGGGTGGAAATAAATATTGTGATTTTATCTTGAAATGGAATGTAGACCTACCTACTAGCCATACATTTCCTGTGTTTCCAGAGTTGGACGCCACACTGTAGAATCTTCTTTACTGCTGTCAGTGGGATGGCCTGTAGCTATGGAAACTGATCTGAGGCCCATTTCTGATGTCAATAAATAATACCAGTCCTAAGGCATTGCTCAGACTTTCCATCACTTTTCTTGACTGATCTGATAGCCTTATGTAATTATTCCTTCTATACATAGTTATTGGTCACTTCTCATGACCAAGCACAGTACTTTAGGCCCTGGGAAATTGAGAAAGACCAGAACAGACCCTGTTCCTGGGCTTCTGTACTGGAGAGTGAGGGTCTCATGCATGGAGTACCTGGCAGCATGGAGGAGGGCCCTGTTAGGAGAAATTGTGAAGCCTAGGCTAGTCGTAGAGCTTCCCTGCTCAGTGCAGGCCTGGGCCCTGGTCTCAGGCATAATGTGGCCAGCAAAGCTACTGCTAGACCTTCCCTGGCCTGTAATAAGCTTGTTTAGAGAAGCCCTGGTGATAAAGCCTGGCTGATCTAGCTGGAGCAATAAGTAGACAATGAAGTGACAAGACTGACTTCAGGGTCTGGCAGAAGTGCTCATCATTTGCAGGAGTAGAGTGCTTAGGATGCACACCTGGGAGTCGTGGCAATGTGGAGGCTGAGAGGCCTGGGAAGAAGGGAACAAAGATGTGGTCTCAGCCAGACAAGGATAACACCCATAGTTTAGTTCCCCTCCTCTTGCCTGCCTCTCTACAGCCACCATCATCACCTGAAGTACTGCGTGTGCAGATGTGAGTGTATGAACATGTTTATGTGTGTGGGGGCAGGCTAGTGTATAGAAGTACGTGAGTAGGTGATGTTTATATGTACGTGGGGGTATGTGTGTGTGACTGGGTGTGAATACAAGTGTGAATGCACCTGTGTGTTACATATATGCAACCATGTGCATGTGGGGGGTGGGGTTCAGTGCGGGTGTGTTGAGTGTGAAATTTTAAGTAGATTTAGTCATTATCTGCTTTGCATTAGCCAAAGAGCCCTCTCATGGCAGCTGGAACTCTTATCTCCATCACCTCTCTCATTAGAGAGTGGTTGGTCTTCTCTGTTGTGATTCTGTTCTGGCATTTTCTCTGTGGCTTTGAGACAAGAAGGCTTTGCTCAATTCACCTGGCATTTCTGGTTTATTTGTTTTGTCTGTTTGTGGTGGTACGAGGGTTTTGAACGCAGGGCTTTGCACTTGCTAGACTATCATGACTCCTAACAAGGCCTTCAGCCTTGTCTTTCACTGGTTAATTTTAGGATAAGGTCTTGCTTCCCACTAGGGTTGAGCCACAATTCACCTACTTTAGGCTTTCTGGTTATTACTGGGATCATAGGCACACACCACTATGTCTAGCTTCTCTCTGTGGAGATGGAGTCGCTCAGCCTTTCCTGTGTAGACTGGCCTGGCACTGTTGATTCTCCTAATCTCAGCCTCCCATGTAAATTGAGAGGATAGGCGTACACTTCCACTCCCACATATGGGCTTAGAAGGATTCTTGCTAACGTTTCTGCCCAGACTAGTTGTAAACAACACTTGTTGTTTACAGCTTCCTGAGGAGCTAGGATTACAGTCATGTGTCAGGGGCTCCTGGCCTCACCTGGCAATTCTGTGGCTCTTCCATTGGTCCTGATTAGTCATCTCTAGCCTCTGCCCATGGAAACCACTTTATCTGCTCCCTCTCTCTGTCAAGTGGTCACTGGACAGAGTTAGAGATAGTGATCTTCCTGTTTTCACAAAAAGCAAAAAACAAAAAAACAAGAAAAAAATAAACACTTGGCCTTTGGAAGACAGCCTGGTATAGGAAAAACATCATTTATGATATCCAAGCAAGGAAGATTTCTTGTTATTTTATGGCTTCTCAACGCTGGACATTGCCTTTTATTTTTCAAATTATCCACAGAATGCAGCCTGATTCCTGGCTACGCCCCTTATATTCTTTTTTTTTTTTTTTTTTTTGTCGGTCTTGGAGGCTGAACTCTGGGTCTGGGCGCTGTCCCTCAGCTCTTCAGCTCAAAGCTAGTGTCCTACCACTTGAGCCACAGCACCACTTCTGGCTTTTTTCTGCTTATGTGGTGCTGAGGAATCGAATCCAGGACCTCATGCATGAGAAGCAAGCACTCTACCACTGAGCCAGCCCCCCCCTTATATTCTTGGTCAATAAATATATTGAATGACTATAATACTTAATACTATAGGTACTGAGAAAATAGAATTCTTTCCTTTTTTCTCTAGACCTGAACTCAAACTCAGTATCTGATGCTTTTGCTCATTGGTTGTCACTCTACCATTTGAACCATGCCTCCAACTCCTAGAATTCTTTTAAAGTTTATTATTATTATTATTGTTATTGTTATTATGCCAATCCTGGGGCTTGAATTTAGGGCCTGGGTACTGTTCCTGAGCTTCTTTTGCTCAAGGCTAGCAATCTACTAATTGAGCCACAGTGCCACTTCTGACTTTTTCTGTGTAAGTGGTCCTCAGGAATTGAACCCAGGGCTTCATGCATGCAAGCACTCTATCACTAAGTCAGATTCCCAGCCCTTTAATTTTACTTTTAACTGATGAAAAGAAATTGTACATTTATATGTAATATATGTTATATATTATATGTAATATAAATAAACGTGCTATAATTTTGTTTGATGTTTCGATATATGTAGACATTGTTGACTGGCTAAGGTAATGCACTACCTTACATACTTTTTTTGTGTGTGTCAAGAACACTTAAGTTCTACTCTTTTATATGCTCTTTTAGTATATAGATAATCTAGTATATAACAAGTATATAATATTGCCATGATGTGCATTTAGGCCTTGAATTCGATCCTCCTGTTTTATTGAACTATAATTTCCTTCCACAATATTTTTTCTGTCCCTTCCCAATGGGGTAGCTGATCCACTCTCTGCTTCTGTGGGCTTGACTTTTCTTGTATGCAGGTAGGCATTGGGGCTTGAATTCAGGGCCTCTTGCTCTCACTTAACTTTTTTTGCTCCAGGCTACCAATTGAGCCACACCTTAATGTCTGGCTTTTTACTGGTTAATTGGAGGCAAGACTTTTCTGCCTGGGTTGGCTTTGAGCCTCTTGAGTAACTAGGACTGGAAGTGTGAGCCTCCAGAACCCAGCTACCTTTGGCTTTTGGGGATTCCCCACGTAAGTGAGATTAAGTAACATCTGCCTTTCTATACCTGGTTTATTTTACTTCATATAACACAGTCCAGGTTCATCCATGTTATGGTAGTATGATTTCTTTTCATACCAACCTTTTCATATAAAGGAAGCAGCATGGAAAGTAGATAAAAACCTATGTAGGAGATTGATAGAAGATAGATCTATAGATAGATGATTGGGGCAGATATGTATTAGATAGATAATAGATACATAGATGGCTGATAATGATGACAAATGGGTGATAGAGATACATTTGTGATAGAAAGTAAGTGGATAGCTAATAGATGAATAGATAAATGAGAGTTGGATAATGGACAGTTAGATACATAGATGATAAATAATAACTATACAGAATAACAGGTGTTAGATAACTGATAGGTAGATGACAGATGGATGCTACATGCTAGATGGATACCTACATGAACAGACAGAATGACAATATGCAGATCACACATGGCAATGTAATTCTGGCCCACAGTCTCTGCAGCTTGCAAGACCAAACCACAACTTCTGAGCAGTTGGCCTTTAATAACCAAGGTTTTGTCAACTCACAAACCACTTCTCATTTTATTATCATACTTCCAGAGAAAGTGAAATAGATAGCCACAGGCTGTCCCCTCTCCAAAACACTGTCCCAGCTTCCCCAGGCCAGCAACTTCCACTGAACTCATTTGGGCCTCCTTTTTCCATGGTGAAGCTCTCTTGCTCTTTAGCTTCTAAGGCTTTCTACTAAACACAAGTGTTGGTGGCAGGGTCCTTTGCTTGGCCAGCTCTGAATACACAGTACACAGTACACAGTATCTGCTCACACCTGGGTGGATTCACTTACTCCTTCTGTACTTGCACATGGATGTTATGCACATGTAGTGGTTGGGATTCACTCTTGATAACCATTCTCAAGAATTAATGTTAACATGTTGAAGATGATGTGGGCAAGTGGACCAAATCAAAAACCCAGTGGATCAATAGTTTCTAGACATTTTGGATAAAGGAAACAGTGGTCAGGAGTCTTTACACTTCAATGAGAATACATGGCTGTCCATCTCAGAGACCTGCTGCCTGAGCACAGCATCGTTCAGCTTTTCTCTACATCACTGCTGAGAGCCACAGAGAAAAGGTGCAGGAGCCCTCAGATGGGAAATACTGGGTCCCTAAGAGACACTTAATGGAGGATGCCCACCTGCCAATCAGGAGCAACCTTTATTTTACATGGCAGCCAAGTCAACTTGAATTAGGTATTGTTAGTCACAAGCTTCTGGGGTTTTATCTGTTATATGGCTTCTGTTACCTAGACTTATACACTCCAAAAACACAAAAAGAAAGACAGAATGCAACTGATAGATTCAAGGGCTACGTAAAGGGTGGGGTGCTCAGAAGAGTGACTGGCTGTTCAGATGTGGCAGAAGCCTCTTTGCAGAGGTGATTGGAAGCAGAGATAGAGCACCAAGGACAGCTTATGAGGAGGAGCAGAGGAGTAAGGAGGCACACAGGCACATAGGACATGTGAGAATCAAGAACCACATGTCCCTTAGAGGGACAGAGTAGGGCCAAGGGAGAAGTCATTTTTGTTCAACATACAATGGGAATCCAACAGAAGGTGAAGCAAGCGAACAATGTTTTATCCAGAGACCTCACATGGAGGACTGTGGAATTGGCAGATGTAATGGGGGATTAAATGAGGGGTAGTGAAGGATGGAAGGGCCCCTTTCACTGCTGACTAAGGACCTGAAAGGAAAGGTTTCCAAAGAGATGAAAAAGCCTGGTAGGAAGAATGGATGAGCCTTAGCCAGTAGACAGAGCCTTCTAGTTATTAATGTCCTTGAGACAGCGTGGTTACGAGGCAGGCATTCTCTGTATTTGTTTTATTGAAATTAAAATCCAGAAGCATTGTCTATAAAACTAGCCCTGAGGCAGTGGCTTCCTGCTCAGAACCCAATATTGGCCAATGAGTTTTCACAGAATCGCATCACCTGTCACATTAAGTAAATGGACTTATCTGAATTTTATGGGGTTTGCACTTTTATAGTACTTAATCTGAAAATTATTTTGGTTTTATAGTTAGAAGCTGTAAACATGGACACAATTTCTACCTATTTTTACGATGTTACATATTAAGTCACATTACAATGAGAATGATTAAGTTAGCATAGGAGATACAGGATGGGTTTTATTTTTTTCCTCTCGTAGGGAATATGTAATTTGTCCAGTATCAACAAGCTGCTTGCAAGACCCTGTTAAAATGCAGCCAAGGGTTCACCAAGCTGCCTCCCATCCATCTCTGTGTGGGTGCAGAGGATGGGATTCTGCTTAGGAGTAGTGGGTCCCTGTCCTGGCCCCTGGTGTCCCCTGCCCACACTGTGATTTGGCCAGTTTGTGGGAAGAAGTTGCTCCCCTGGTCTGGCTATACTTGCTTATGACCCAGGCAATGCCCAGTTGCTGTGGCTCTGATGTCAACACTGAATTGTAATTTACTTGATTTGCATGAGGTCAGGCATGAGAGGTGATTGACATGTGTGGGCTATGTTGGGATGCAGGTGACTTGAGAAACACTTCCTCAGCCCCTTGATTCAGCTGAAGATTGAGTGTCAGTTATTCTAGAAGGTTGTCAGGAGGTCATCTGTATGGAGGGAAAGTCCCAGCGACCCCTTTGGAGATCAGCTCTCTGAAATTGGATGAGTCTCTTCAACCTCCTCATCTCTTTTATGGGTTGTCCAAAGACAAAGAGCAAAGAGAAATGACAACAGAGAGGATTCGAAAACAGACAAAAAATAGGTGACCCATTTCCTTTTAAAACATAATATGAGGGCTGGGAAGGTGGCTCAGTGGTAGAGCGCTTGCCTTGCATGCATGAGGCCCTGGGTTCAATTCCCCAGCACCACATAAGCAGAAAAAAGCTGGAAATGGTGCTGTGGCTCAAGTGGTAGAGCACTAGCCTTGAGCTGAAGAGCTGAGGGACAGCACTCAGGCCCAGAGTTCAGGCCCCACGACCGGACCCCCCCCCCCAAAAAAAATAAAACATATTATGAGCTGGGTGCCAGTGGCTTACACCTATAATACTAGCTTCTCAGGAGGAGGAGATCTGACGATCAAAGTTCAAAGCCCGCCTAGGAAGAAAAGTCTGTAAGACTCTTATTTCCAGGAGGTATGGCTCAAGTGGTAGAATGCCATCCTCAAGTGAAAAAAACAAGCAAGAGTATAAGTCCTTAAGTTCAAACCCCATTACCTCCACACACAAAAAAGAACATACACACATTTTTTGATTAAGTTACAAAGTTGAATGGGTCCATTAGAATGAATTTACTTTTGAGAAGATAGCAAAACCAGCAAGCAGACATCATTCCTCTAAGACTGATGGGGTTGAGGTTGGATGCTGGGAGGGATGTTTAGCCACTTGGTAGTTAGCATCAGAAGCATATTCATCCTCCCGGCCAGGGCTGAACGTCAGGCTACACAGCTTCCCCATTTCTATGGAACCCAGAGCTAAGCTCCTTATTTCTCTGTTGTACCCCACTGGAATGCCAAGTGTCATGTGCCTTCCTTGTGGTCCTCCTGTCCATTCACAACTGCATATTGCCAGGTCCACAGTGTGATTGTAGATAAGCTAGAAGATGTCTCAGGTTAGGTCTAGTCAATGTGTTTTCAACATGTTATTTCCAACTTATGATAATTTACTGGGATGAAGATCTGTTTTAAGTCAAAGAATTTGAATTCTTTAAAGTGAAAGGCCAGGTAGGAAGCTCCGTTCTTCCCAGAAATGTCAAATTCATTAGACCATGCAGACTAAAGCAGCTTTGTAGAATTCTCAAAACCAGTAAAGGATCTGCAGCAACCAAAAAAGCCCCACAACCAAAAAAAAAAAAAAAAGAAGCCACATTCAGTTTCAAGGAATTACTGTTCACGCGTGCCTCACAGGTCAAAGGAAGCTGACCTTTTCCTGGCTCTTGGATGTGGGGGAAGGTTGGAACTTGTGTACTAAGTTTAGGCTTGTCTGTGGGATTGCTCTCTGTTTCACTCTATTTAGGATGCTGATGAGAATAGAGTGCAGTTTGGGTAAAGCTGAGTATTGTAGCATGCTGGAGCTATAGGACCTTAGCACCAGAGATATGGGCAAAGATTCCAATAGAACACCTACGGATAGAAAATGTAGACAGAAACCTATGATGAAGCCAAAGAAGCTAAAGTTTACTATAGATAAAATTGATCTAATAGACATGTGCTGAAAATCTGATCTAACAGCAAGAACACAGGAATATGCTCCAGAATACATCATATGATAGATCACCAAACACATCTTAACAAATCTGAGAATACTGACACAAACCAAGCGTGTTTTTCAACTATTATGATGTAAAACAAGAAAATCAATAGCAGGAAGAGAACTGCTAACTTTAGAAATATGGGGAAATTAAACATGCTCTTGTGTAACCAATTCGTCCAAAAAAGGAAATAAAAAGGAAATGAAAAAATCTTGAAACAAGTGAAAATGGAAATCAAACACACCAGAAATTAGGGGATGCAGCCTAAATATAGAAGGGAAGTTATGTCAATAAACATCTACATGAAGACCAAGAAAAATTTCAAATAAACCTAACTTTTTACCTCAAGAAACTAAAAAAGGACCAAACCCAAAGTTATTAGAAGGAAGAAAATAACAATCGTAGCACAGATATAAATGAAAAAGACTAGGAAAAAATAGAAAAGTTTTAAAAAACAGAAATAGGTTTTTTTTTCCTTTGTCAGTACCAAGGTTTGAACTCAAGGCCTTGCTCTTGCTTAGCTCATCCTCTACCACTTGAGTCATTCTTCTAGCCCTGATTTTTATTTATTATTTTGGAAATGGAGTCCCATTAGCTTTGGTGGGCTTTGAATAACAATCTTTCAGATCTTAGCCTCCTGAAGAGCTGGGATTACAGATGTGAACTTCTGGCATCTAGTAGAATTGTTTTTTTAAACAAATACCTGGTGTGTGTATGTGGTGTGTGTGCGTGTGTGTGTGTGTGTGTGTGTGTGTGTGTATGTGTGTGTGTGTGGTGGAAACTTTAGTAAATTAAGTTTATGTTGAAGTTAAATGAAAGAGAGAAGTCTCTAATAAATAAAATCAGAAAACAAAGGAACCCTATTGCAACTGTTATCACCACAGAAATACAAAATATCATAAGACTATTATATGGCAACAACTTGGAAAACCCATGAGAAATGAGTAAGCTCCTAGAAGCATATAACCTGCCAAGACTGAACTATGAAGTAAGAGGTAATCAGAACAGATTCACAAGGAGATTGCAACTGAATCAGTAAACAACCTTGAAACCTAACAAAGAGGTCAGGACCAGATGTGTTCACTGGTGAGTTCTACCAAATATTTAAAGAAGAAACCATTATCTGCTTTTCTCAAGCATTTTTGAAAAACTAAAGAGAAAGAAACACTTTTATATTCATTCTATTAAGCCAGAAGTACTCTGATACTTGTAAAGCCAAGGAAGACACTACAAGAAAAGAAAACCACAGATCAATATCACAGATGATTACTGATGCAAAAATCCTCAACAAAATACAAGCGATCACAACTCCACAACATATCAGAAGTATCGTACACTGTGGGCTACTAGTTTTCAATAGGGAGAATTGAGGGCAGAACATGAGAAAGGTATACATAGTTAAAACAGTGCCAAGTTGCTGGTATGGCCTGGTTGACCATTAGCTCAGTCTGGGTCCTTGGAGGAGTTCCAGAGAATTGTTATCATTTTGTACCTGGGACAGAGCAGAAACAAGGTGGTCCCTTAAAGTTAGTTGTTAGCTTTTAAGATAATAATGAGACTTGCTTGTTTGAGAGCTGCCTTCTACACAAGACGGTTATCACTAAATCTTGTTTGTTTCTTTTTAGCCTACAAATGAGGGATTTCAAAGGAACTGCAACAGAGAATGGTACATATCAACGAGCATAGATTAAAAAAAAGTTATGTGTGTGGGGGTGGCAATACTTTCAGTTAATTCACAGGACCCAGCAAAAGCATCTTGTAAGTCTCCTCTTACAGTCTCATGGAAAATAGTATAGCAGTTCCTCAGAAAACTAAAAAAATCAAATGGACATACTTTATCACTTTTCAATGTATGTCCTAAAGAACTGAAAGAGTATCAAAGAAGATATATTTTACACTAAACTTCAAAGCAAATCATTCCCAATAGTCCAAAGGTAGCAAAATAGATCTTTTAAAACAAAAATGGGTTAGTGGGGCTCTGATGGCTCATGTTTGTAATCATAGCTACTCAAGAGGATGAGATCTAAGGACTGTGCTTAAAAGCCAGAAAAGTGCAGAAAAGTCCATGATATTCTTGTCTCCAACCAACCAGCACAAAGCTGGAAGTGGAGATATGACTCAAATGGAAGTGCCAGTCTTGGGTGGAAAAGCTAAGGGACAGTGCCAGGTCCTGAGCACAAGCCTCAGTATCAGCACAAAAAAGGGGTGCATTTGTATGATAAAATATTATTCATCATACAAAAGGAAGAAATTCTGCCAAGTGATGAAATATCAAGGGAAGTGCAGAGAAGTTATGATATGCAAAAGAAGCCAATCACAGTAGGAGAATTATCAGATGATTCTAGTTACATGAAGTTCCCAGGGTACACTCAGCCTTACAGACAGAAAGGAAGACAGCACTCAACCAAAGTCTAGGGAAAAGATGTGATGAGATTTCAGTGGAAACATGCTCCAGTGTTGGAAGATGGAGAATTTTGGAGGCAGAAAGTAGTGATGATTACACAATAGTGTGAATGTATTAATGCTAATGAACTGTATTTTGGGGGGAAAATGATGTCAACTCTGTGTGTGTGTGTGTGTGTGTGTGTGTGTGTGTGTGTGTGTTGGTCCTAAAGCTTGAACTAAGCGCCTGAGTATTTTTGCTCGAGGCTTGAGCTGCAGCTCCACTTCTGGTTGTTTTGGTAGTTAATTGGCGCTAAGAGTCTTACAGACATTCCTGCCCATGCTGGCTTCAAAACGTGATCCTCAGAGCTCAGCCTCCTGAGAAGCTAGGAGTAAAGGTGTGAGCCAATGTGGGCTCAAATTTTATGTTATGTGCATTTTACCGTAGCTTAGAAAACAGAGGGCCATGAAAAGGTACAACAGAGACAAAGGATGGGGAGGGGGGTCTCTTGAACCTGACGGGGAGGGATACAAATCCAGAGTGGAGGAGTTGATGGTAGTTTTCCTGGGTAGAAAGTGTGAATTGGAGAAAGAACTTCAAGGCAGGGATGTCAGGCAGGAATTAGCCTAAAACGAGTGGTTCTCAAACATCTGAGTGCATCAGAAGGAAGTAGAACTTATTGGCCCCCAAGGGAAGTCTAGGTAAAGCCTCCAGGAACTTGCTTTCAGTAGGACTGGGAGGCTCTGAGAGAGTGGATTGCTGGTAACTCCTGGTTGTTGCTGGGTGGTGATCTGAGAGCCCCACTTTGAGGATGCCTGGCCTAGGGAAAAGGCAGGGATTGTCAAGAAGCTTTGGAGACACAGAGCAATCCCACAGCCAGCGAGGGGATGCTGGTGACCTTTCCTGGGGAACTAGACACCTGGTCTGGACTATTTACACTAGTGAGCTTTGAGGTTTACAGGAAGCCACATGGAGTGGGTTTTCTCCCCACTCACAAGAACATCATTGCATAAACAACCCGAATGACCCATTTCCTGAACGCCTCCTCTCTGTCCACTCCAGGTTCAGCATAGAACTGCAGCCACCTGGCTGCTCTGAGAGGTTTCCTTCTACTTTATGAGCTGCTTTTATGGGCCTGGTGATAGCGGCTTGGTCCTCAGTGGTTGCTTTCCCGTCTGTCATGTGACCTGGTCTGATAGAGGTCTGCACCCTATGGTTTTCCTGCCTTTGATGACTCTGAGGGACAAATGTAAGCAGCTGCCTGTAAAATCTAAAAGTTAATCATTCTTCAAGGCAGAAGCTAGGATTTGGCACCCCAGGGAGGGCTGGCTTTGGGTTGAATGATGCCACCCTGTATGGTAGGAAGCCTGCAGTGACATCTGGCCCTTGGCAGGATTTCCAGGTGATTTTACTTCCTCCTTTTCAAGGAAGGGTATCATGATTCCAATGGCCCGTGCAGGTACTTGAAGGAAAGCAGATTGCTTCCTGTGGTTTCTGGCCTCTATGACACACTCTGGGCTGGATATTGAGGTGCTGGGATTGGAAAGCCCTTATTGTTCCTTGTGGGATCTGATCCCCTGGATGTATGGATCTCTGAGCATCTATGAGGTTGGGGGGGGGGTGAGGCTTCTGGTGCAGGAGATCCTGTGTAACACCCCTTTATTTGGGCCCTCTGCATGGAGTGGCCCCTAAAGAGATGCCTTGCCTGTCCCTAAACAGATCATTTAGCTGGCAGGGGACCTGCAGGCAACCTGACAACAATACCCAGTACCAGTTTACAGCAGTGTCTTTGGCCCTCTGTGCAGTGAGCTTTGAGCCTGTGAAGCCCAAGAGATCATTTTCTCCTTCTTTGTCTGCTGGGGATGTCGGATGTTCTGGCTCCTATGATGGCTGACCTTTGTGCCCACAGCTCAGGAATGGCCATCTTCTGGATGGCCACATTCTCGGCTGTGTCTCCACTGAGGGAAGGAAGCAGAGGGAACAGAGTTAAGCTCGGGGGAGCATGGGGGTCACAGTGCTCACTTGCTGGGAGGTTCCTGGTCTGTATAGGACAGCTCTTATCTTCCAGAGAGAGAGCAAGAAGGCCTCTGGACAGACCCCTTTGGGACCTTACCTAAAAGATCACTGGAGGCTGACGTGAGATATGTGCTTATACCATCACCACCACCCTAAGCTTAGCCTGGAGGCCCTCTGTGAGGCTAAGGAACATGCCTCTGGCCTTTGTTTCCTCTGAGAAGAACCTAGGCAGCTCCTTCTTCAAGACAGGGATAGGAGCTAAGAGAGAATAGGAGGAGGCCTTTTTTCACAAGAGGAGAGGGGCTCCCAGACAACAGTTGGAACCAGTACTCAGAACAAGAGCCAAAGGACTTCCAACTTGGGGACAATTGGCTGGGAAAGAGTGACATGCACAGCCAGTAGGTTTGGCCAGAATGAGCACGCTCAGCCAACCACATGCTGGGTCAAACGGGGTGATGTGGGGATGTGGCCCTCACACCCTGTTGCCTCTGGGAGTGAAGATCCGATGACATGGTACTGGAAAGAGGACTGCAGTGCAGTGAAATAGGTCCCTCAAAGAAAAGCCACCTCACCTCAGGGCAGACCCAAATATGTGTTTGGGAGGATGGGGGTTAGGGCAAGCCCACCTCTAGAGCCTGGGAGGGATTTCTGGATAAGTCACTGGGGTTGTTGGATTACAGACTGAGGAATACATTGGGCCTCCTGTTCCCTCCTTCTCCATTGCACTGTGGGTGCAGTGAGGGATGCCTAGAGATCCCACCAACCGTATGCAAGCATGTGTCTTCATTACCAAAGAAAACACCTCACATTCCAATCTCAGCTTACCTTTATGAAAAGCAGGGAAATAGAATACTAGGGAATGAGGTTTAAAGGCACATATGGGTAAATATCACATATGCTCAGGTTTCAAGCCCATGGTCAGTCAACTGTGACTCAAACACACTTTAATCTGACACCCGCCGTGCGGCGACACACTCCCAAGAACATTCAAACACGGGGCTCAGATGTAGCTCAGTTGGTAATGACTTTAGTTAGCATATTCAAGGTTCTGAGTTCAATTCTCAACCTTGCCCTCCCCCAAACCAGACAACTTTAACACCTTGTTGTCCTAAGACCCCTATTTCTTTATTTCTATGTTATTTTGGGACCCACCAGCCTGGCACAAAACATGGGTTCCCCTGAGATCTGGTGATTTTTTTTTTCTTCATCCTTAGTGGTGGGATGGGGGTATATTTTTGCATAGGATGAGGTAGGCTGTTAATTATTACTGCTGAAAATTGGGATGGCATGATCTGTGTCTCATCTGTACCCTGTTAACTTGCTGAGATCAGCAGGGGACTTGTTGAGAGAGAAGCATCTGTTCTTGATCTCACCTAAACTGAGGGAACTGGGGTTAGCAGTGATGGAGGACCAGAAGGCCAGCCTCAGAAAGTGGTAAGTCTCAAGGTCTGTATGCTGGCCAATGGGAGAAGCTTGAGTTGGTAGGAGAAGATTTGAAGTCCCTTCCTCTCTTCAGATCTGTGACCTTACTCTCAGCTCAAAGGTGCAGGTGGGCAGAAAGAGGCCTGGAGAGGGTGAGCTCCTGCTCTCTGGCCCTGGAACTACCCAGGGGCTGGAAGATCAGCCTTGCTGGCTTCCTCAAAGAACACTGAAAATTTGTCCTCTATTTCCACATAGAGGGGAATGGAGAGGAATATTAGTCATGCAATCCAAAAGCGACCCATGTTCAATGACTTTCAGAAATACAGCCTGCCAGTGTTGCAAGCTGGGGAGGCAGGAGATTAAAGGAGTCTTTCTGGCAAAAACCAACAAACTAGGGTAGTAGTTTTGAAGGCATGGGAGTGGGGTTGGAATTTCTCCTCCAGCGGGATACTGTATTTGACAAGGTCTAGAGATCCTTTGGGGAGAAGGGCTAGAGGTCAGGCAGGCTAATAAATGTCCTACAAGGAATGATGGATAGCCTCTGTCACAAAACATAACCTGGCCCCAAGTGTTTGGGTACTGAAGTTGAGAAACCCAACCTGAAGCAAGATGGCCAGAGGGTGACCAAAGACTGGGTGACTACATGGGGCCAGGCCTCAAGGGTTCCAAAGAGGAGAGCTCTGGTTCATAGTTACCTTTCTTCCCCCCCCCCCCCCCCCAAGCTCTGGAGGTCCTGAAAGAGTCAACTTCAAACCTGGAGCTGATACTCACTGATCTGGGTCTGAACCAATAGATTGTGAGTGGGGTTTCTTTACTAGCTTTAAAGTAGTCCATTTCATCGGGTATCTGGAAAGGGTTGTCTCTGTTCTAGATCTCTAGATGTTTGAGTGAAGCCTCAGAGTAGCAAGTATAAGAACTCGGTGTTAGAATCCTCAGACTGTTGTTGGCCAGGGATTCTAGCAGGGAAGAGCTCTCTTGGGCAGTTCTTCGGATGCAGGTAGCATGGGCTGGACGAGCACGATTGTATTGTGTTGGTTAATAGGCATCTGGGAATCCAGACTTTCTTTGTTCCATGTCTGACACATAGGAGTGAGCAGCTGCAGGCTGTATTGACTAGGATTTCAGTAGAGGTGCTTTGGGGTGGCGATGATTTTTCAGAACCCTGTAAGAGATCCCATTGAGAAGGAAGAGAATGCATCCATTTGGTAGCACCTCAGCCCAGGTGTTATATTATCAGTCAAGGTAAAATCAAAGCCCTGTAGACTTGGAAGGAGGGGACTGGTAGGTCCCAATTCTTCAGTGGGGGTGTGTGACAAAAGCCAGCCCCTTCCTCTATGTGTAGTCTGTTGGGGACTTGATGACTTCAGAGTGGAGTCAGACGTGCTTCCTTCCTCCTACAAGATACGTACGAGGCAATTTAAAAAATGTGAATTAACTGACCCTCCCCCTGTTTATTTTTGTCCTTCAGACCCAACTGTTCTCTTCTGAAGTCTGTTTGTAATCATCCATTTGTAGGAGAAAAAGATTCAATTAACCCTCTTGTGTGGAAGCAAACTGCCCCTCCAATAAGGAATGTCTTATTAAGATCTTAAAGCAAACAGCCCCAAATTCAAGACACCACCTTGCTCCTGTTCTGTTCCAGAATGTCCTGTGCTACTGGAATGTATATTGTCACTGTGAAAGAGTTTATGTCCGCCTCTGCCTGGGGTCCGAGAGATGGCGGGGTGACCCCACTCTGGGCCTGCCCCTTCCCTCTGCTTACTTTTCTCCTCCTTTTGCTTCTTTTCTCTTCCCCTTAATGGATTTTCCCATATAGATACTGTCTTGCGCTAGAAGGCAGCAAAAACATGGAAATGCCTGCAGAGCTGGTCATAGATCCCACAGTTCACAGAACCGTGGGAGATGCTGGGAGTGGGGGGGTGGCTGGAAGGAAGACAACTTTTCAGAAAAGTTGTCAATGCAAACCGAGGGGAGTCATGTGCTTTTAGTGCCCCACAAGTAGAAACTACTTGGTTCATGTAACTGTTTAAAAAATGACTTCACATTTCTTTTGATAATTATGTTTTGGAATGACCTTCTCTGTTATAACATTCAGGTCTTTCTGTGGCATTTGATTCAAAGACTTCTGCAGGGTATATGGCATAAACTTAATTAAAAGATGTCCCCTTTGCTGGATGCTGGTAGTTCCTGCCTGTAACCTTAGCTGCTCAGGAGGCTTAGCTCTGCAGAGCGTGGCTCAAAGACAGCTCGGACTGGAAAGTCTGTGAGTCTCTAATTAACTACCTAAAAATTGGAAGTGGAGCTGTGGCTCAAAGCAGTAGAGTGCTAGCTTGGAGCAAAGAAAGCTCAGGGACAGCACCCAGGTGTTGAGTACAAGCCTCATGATCTCCCCCCCCCCCCCCCAAAGTCCCCTTGTCCAGGTTCCAGTAGCTCATGCCTGTAATGATAGCTACTCAGGAGACTGAGATCTAAAGATTGCAGTTCAAAGCTAGCCCAGACATACACATCAAAGAGACTTTTATCTCCAATTAACCAGCAAAAGGCTGAAAAAGCTCAAGAGGTAGGGTCCCAGCACTGAGTAAAACAAACAAAAACAATCAAGAACATGAGGCCCTGAGTTCAAGCTCCAGTACTGGCATGAAGAGTAAAATCCCTTTCCTGTTTTATCTTCACCTGCTCTGTCCATTTTATGTTGCTATAATAAAATTTCTGAAGTTGGATACTTTGTAAAGGAAAGAAGTTTATTTTGGCTCATGATTTTGGAGCTTGGGATGGGCATGGGCAGCATTTGCCTGGCTTTGGTGAGGTCCCAGGCTGCTTTACAATATGGCAAAAATGTAGGGAGGGAATTGGGAATATAGAGAGAGGAGGCAGGTTTTCAAGAAGGAGACTGAAGGGAGATGCAAGCAAAGACAACTAATCCAGTCCCAAGATAACTAATCCATTCTTGAGAGACCTACCTCACTCCTAGGAAACCTAATCCAGTCATGAGGGAATAAGCCCAGGAAATCATTAATCCATGCATGGAGGTGGAGCCCACGTGTGACTTACCTCTTAAAAGTGACTCACCTCTTAAAGAGTCCCACCTGTTTTCATCTTCCAATACCTCATGAAGAGGGATTCAACTTCCCTTCCCTTCCCTTCCCTTCCCTTCCCTTCCCTTCCCTTCCCTTCCCTTCCCTTCCCTTCCCTTCCCTTCCCTTCCCTTCCCTTCCCTTCCCTTCCCTTCCTTTCCTTTCTCCCCTTTCCTTTCTTTTGGTGGTACTGGGGTTCGAACTCAGGGCTTCATGCTTAGACAGGTGTCACATTTCCCCATCTCCCAACTTGCCCCACACTTCCTGGCCTAGTGGACTACATTTTGACTCAAGTTTTGGAGGAAATGTGCATTATGCTAATCAAATTGTCTCTGGTTGGACTGTTCCAATAAATTGGGCAATCTGGAAGAAATGGGTGATTTTCTAGACACATATGGCCTACAAAATTTGAACCAAGAAGATAGAAAACACTTAAGTCAATAGTGAGCCACAAGGTCAAATCAGTTAATAGTTATGCAACTGTTACCAAGAAAAGTCCAACACTGAACAGATTCATTGCTGAATCCAACCAGACCTTTAAAGAACTAACACCAATGCTTCTCAATTATTTCACAAAACAGAAAGGGAAGGAACACTCTGCAAAGCCAGTATCAACCTGCTACCAAAACTAGGTAAGGACACAAGCAAAAAGAAAGCTATAAAAAAAGTTTCCTTGAGCTGAGCACTGGGGCTCATGCCTGTAATCCTAGTTCTTCAAGCTGCTGAGATCAGAGGATTGTGGTTTGAAGCAAGAAAGGTTGTGAGAATCTTAGCTCCAATTAACCACCTAAAAAACATGTGTGGAGCTGTGGCTCAAAGTGGTAGAGTGTTAGCCTTAAGCACAAAAGCTCAGTGAGGTCAGTACCCAGGCCCTGAGTTCAAGCCCCAGGAGCATCAAAATAAAAGTTTCTGTGATGAACAAGCTCTGCACTCGGTCCTCCTTTGTGATTATTAAGAATACCTGAGACCTGTCTATAGTGGTAGGAGACAGAACAGTAGCTTTCTTTGGGAAGCACTGTCTGAGGTGAACAGTGTTCCTGTATACTGATGAAGAAGAGTTCTGAATATGATCTTGATTCCATGACCAAACAATGCCCAAACACTAATGTCCTGTGCTATATGTAAATTATATTTCTCTCTCTTTTTTTTTTTTTTTTGCCAATCCTGTGGTTTGAACTCAGAGTCTCTACCATTTGAGCCATGCATCTGGCTTGGCTTTTTTTGCTGGCTAATTGGAAATGGAATATTACAGACTTTTCTGCCCAGACTGGCTTTAAACTATGATCTGTAGTTTCTCAGCCTCTTTGATAGCCAGAATTATAGTCCTGGGTCACTGGCAACTGATTCTATGAAAGTAATAACTCTTTTCTTTTTACTGAAAAGGTGATGAGCGGGGGAGGGGAGTGTTACAGTTCCGTAAGTAAGGCAATGAGTACCTTTGTTTTTGATCATTGTTCTCCCATCCCCCATTATCTCCCACTTACCCCTCCCTATTCCCATCCCCCCAAGTTGTAACGTTCCTATCCAACATAGAGTCTAGTGAGTATCAATGTTGCTTTGGTTCATGCATCATCCTGCTGTTTCTGTGATTCCCTTTCCTTTCCACATACTGCAAAACACGAGGTACAAAACTCTAAGAGAAATGAAGAAAAAAATAAAACAATAGGAAAGAACAACCTACATACAGGGTCTAATAAGGACCTCTTGCTTCCATATATTGGAGTTCATGCTGACATGCTTCATTATATATATTCCTATGTGCTAAGCAGTTGGGTTATTGAGATTCCCCTGTTAAGAATATCATACACATTTTCTAGTTCTTACCAATGAGGGAAATCAGGCAACCTGCTTTTCTTTGGGTCTGGCTTATTTCACTTAATATAATTTTTTCCAAAAGTAATAATTCTAAATCCAGAGAAAGCAAAAAACCATTGTATAAGGATTCCAGGTACAAGGTACCCTAGAGCCACGTACCTGGCTGTCCTTTCATGTGGCCTGGCTACGCCCCAGTTGGAGTTTAGTTCCTCACCTTTTATATTGTTCTGTCATTACTTATACCTGTCTGTCTTAAGGGAGCCCTAGAGGACAGGATCTCCCTCACTCCCTATAGAGCCCCAATCCTGTTGTGCTGCACAACTTTGTTAAGAGCTGGGGAGTGTCCCACAGAATTGGGTCTCTCTTGGTATGCAGAGGTTCCCCAGTCTGTCATAGTGACTTCAGGGTTTTCAGTTGGAAATGGTGGGTACCCACCTGTCAAATGCTGACAGAAGCCTGGAGCTGGTACCTGGATTATAATCTCAAAAACCGTTTCCAGCCTTGCTTAACCAGCAACCACACCTATAACTCCTGGCTTGCAACAGCCCGTATAGAGGCCTTGACCCCCACCTCCACTTACTTTAGTAGGCTCTAAGCCAGTGGGTGGGGCGAGCAAGCTATGTTAGAAACACAAACAGACATGATTGTGTCTTTTCACAATGAAAGAAGTTATTGAATAACAGTTTACAACTCTATCAATTTTGCTGGCATTAATTCACCAAACACTTATGGAGGTTACTTGATAGTTTAGACCATTCTTTATTCTGATCTTAATTACTAATATTAACTCTCAGATCACACAGTACACTTCACAATAATATAGAGGCTACCAATATCTAGGAAAGGGTTAAAGGGGCTGTGGATTTCAGACTGTTGCCTAAGGCAAGAGCAGAGAGAAGGGTAGAGAGGCCCACAGAGTCACTGCTGGTGGTCAGATAAGATACTGGTTAGGAACCCAGTCACAGAGCTGTCTCAGAGCTCTGAGACTCTTTGGTGTCAAAGTACAGAATGCCTCTAGGGTGCAATGCTGGTTGGAGCCATAATGTTGAGTCCAGGCATAGGCCTGATTCTTAGGCTTTCTGGATTCAAACAGATGGCAATTCAAGTGGGTCACTTTATGTCAAGTAGGGGATCAAGATTAGCTGAAGTCCCAGAAACAGAGCACAGAGTTTAATGCAGACACCAGATGGCCTGAGGACAATGATGAATGTCACTGTGTCCCAGTGCTAGATGCTGTGTCCCCCCCACACCCGCCCACTTTATTTTATTTTTTTTGCCAGGGCTTGAACTCAAGGCTTGCTCTCCATTACCTTTCTCTACTCAAGGCTGGTGCTCTACCACTTGAGCCATACCTTCAACTCTAGCTTTATGGCAGTTAATGGGAGATGAGAGTCTCATGGACTTTCCTGCTCATACTGGCCTTATACTATGATCTTCTGCCTCCTAAGTAGCTAGGATTAGTAGCTAGGTGTGAGTCACTGGTACTGAGCCAGAAGTTCATTCTATATGATCCAGGAGAGGGAGCTGTATAAATCACTGTATCTGGTGTGTCTGATAAATTCAGAGGCCTGATATTCCTGAAATACTATGATATATTTGCCTATATAATTGTTTGTTGGCACAAATAAAGTATTTGTGTGTTTGTACCTCACTGTGCTGACAGATGGTGGCTGTTTACTTGCATTGACAAGATGTGAAGTCATTATATTTGGCACTTACACTCAAGATTGAGTAGCATAGGTTAAAAAAACTATTGCTTTAGAAAATGGAGTGTGTCTATGCCTGGCACATCAACCCTCAGCACAACCTAAAATCTGCTTTTCTCCCTATCTTAGAGTACTCCAGAGCAGCCCAGCTTGTTCTCTTCAGTGGGCTTCTGGAAATCTGAAGCAAGGTTTCTTCTACTCTGCTGGAATGACAATGGTCATTCCTCGATCTTGAAGACTTTCAAGATCTGGGGGCCTAGAGTAGACCTGAACTCATGTACACTTTTAACAAGCCCAGATGCCTGCCTGGAAAGCTAGTAAGCCATCCCAGGCCTGCGAACACATGATAAGCACATGTGCATTCATGCATGTAGTGCACCAACTCACATACACAGGAAAATATCTCATTAAATGCAGAGGTTAAAGAATGCCCTCCCTACTCCTCACCACCATGAATCAGCATACAGAAGGCATTCTCAAAGCCCTGAGTATACTGCTCATAATAAAACACCCCCAGTTAGGGATCTCAGAGTACCTGGATTTCTGCTGGTGCCAGCCTAGACTCCTGGCAAGGTGGGAGGCTACTTGAAAATCCTCCTTCTCTGTCACAGAACCTCCTAAATTTTCCCTCCCTCACAACTTCCCCCAGGACTGTTTAGGATTCTACATGTTTCCTGTTTGAAGTTCATAAATGGCTGACTTCATTGGCTTATCAGAAAAGGGCACCTTTCTTGAGAGATCTGCTGTACATGCCATGGTGGGCACTGTAGGAGAAGTCGTGAGCAGGATGGCCTGCAGGGCCTGATATGCTGTGCAGGTGTGTAGTCACACCAGCAACCAGCACCTTCGTGTGCTCAGACCTGCTCCCTGAGTTATGTGGTCCACAGCCTCACAGGTTCCCCACAGCCCAGGGCCAGACAGGAGGAGCTCATGCAGCAGCTAATCTGATTGGCCAATCCTGGATCCCCTTTGAGAAAGTTCCATGCTCACCCATGGACTGTTGCCCAGGACTCTTTCAGCACTTGTCACCTGCAAGGCTGTGATCCAGCATTGCTAGGGCCACCCCTAGAGTCTCAGGGTCAGATGAGTTCTTGTGCCAACCTGAAGATTTGGGGATCAGTGTCCAAGGGTCTCAGCAGCCACTGGGGGGAAATGCTAGGTCTCTTGCAACTCCAGATCCTGTCTGGATTATCTGAGCACTGAAAGGTAATACAGGGACAGAGAGCAGATGGCAGTACCTGGGAGGTCTGGGTTCCTGCCTCCCATCTGTCATTTTCAATGCACTGATGGGGGATGGCTCCATTCTGAGAAACCTGTTTCCCCTGAGGCTGAGTTCAATGTCTAGTCTCCCAGGGTGGAGATCACCAGTAAGCTAATGTACACAAAGCCTCGGGAATAACGATGACAAGTAAATAAGGCACTTTCCTACCCCACCTCAGCCCTGCCTGTACAGCGGGTCCCACAGTGTCGTGGGTACAGTATGCTTGGGCATGAAGCCCAGTTGGTGTGGGTATCTGTGCTAGTTTCTCAGGGCAGTGCTGGGCAGAATGAGCACCACTGGAGTTCTGTCTTTCCATGCTCACCTATGACCTTTGATCAAGTTTGAATATCTCTGAGCCTTAGTTTCCCCATCTGAGCTGCCCAGGAGGTCCTATAAGGTAGGTGTCTAGGAATCTAGAGTGGTCTCATTACTTCCAGCCCTGTGAGAACTCATGAGGTCTGACTCTTCCCCTCTCCTTCAGAGGTTTGCATTAGGCTTGCCCAAACCCAAGAAGATTTTTTTTTTTTGTCCACACTAGGTGATCTCGGACTAGACCACTTGCATATTGGCTCCCCTCACCCTGTTGGAATGAACTCTGCAAGCAGGACTTGGAGTTGACCTGAGCTACTCAGTTCTGGAGAATCATCTGTTTGTTTGCCTTGGCACTCAGAAAAGCTTGGGTCTGCTTTATGTCCACCAAGAGCCCCCACAGCCATCTGTCATACCTATTCTCTGGAACACTACAGTTCTAGCCTGGCATTGTACCCTCCTGTCCTAACCCTGTACTAAATGTCAGGAGACCAGGACTGTGTCTTCCATGGGCACATCCTTTGAAGCCCCCATGCTCAGCAGCTGGTTATTAATTAACAGAGGGCCTGAGGGGTAGATGCCACACCACTAGTCCACACACAGGGACCTTGCTCTGTCAACTGGCTTGCTCAGGAATACTCTGGTGAGAAGCTCTGCCTCTTATCTAGGGGCAGACCTACAGAGCCAGAGGGTGTTGAAATTGAAACTCACGGAATCAATATTCAGGACACAAGATGAACCCGGGGAATGCCATAAATGGCTTCCATCGTGAACACCCAGGCTGGGCGGTGTTCAGGCATCCTGAGAGGAGGCCTGGATTCTAATTGAAAATTAAATGAGAGAACAAACCAAACAACCAGGTTTGGGCATGTCTTGTTTGTTGTGTGAGGCCTCCAGTCTGAGTTCACATGACCCAAGTTCCCTGGCTTCCTACTGCCAAGTTTCTCTGGGGACTTGAATATGACCTTCCTCGACCTGAGTCTGTTTGGATTTAACTCTATGGTTGAAGTCCAAGGGACATGGCGATCAACTGGGTCCTTCTAGAGTCACCTGTCACTATGTCCAGAGGAACATGGGCAGATCAGCCACAAGTCCTGGCATCCAGGCAATGCTCAGAGGCCTGAGTGAGTTCCTTATCAGCTATCAGCTGGGTGCAAATGTCCAGGGCCACCAAAAAGTCCTTTTCTTCCAAGCCCAGAGTAGATGTAAATTTCTTCTTACATTTCCTCACCACAGAGGAGAGCTTCTTGCCATATTCCAGACCTTTTTTGTTTTTCTGCTTCGCACTTTGTTGAGAGGCATCAGAAATCCTGTGCATTATTCAACCATCCAAATTACGATATGCAATCATTGCCCTAGCTGTCATGTTCAACATCCCCCCAAAGCAGAAGCCCCCAGAATCACCAAGTCTTCAGAGGTAGCCCAAGGCTCTTTGGTGCCTGTGATTTCGGTCTCTGTTCATACGGGTTCCTCCCAAATCCAGAATGGAAAACATCATGGAGGCACCTTCTGCTGTTAGCAGACATGTTGGATAGAGTGTGCTCTCGGATACTCAGGACAGATGGGATCTGGCCTTGGGTGGACCCGGAGGGGGGGATGAGGGCTAATGGACCAACTTTATCAGAGACCATGGGGACCCCTGAACTCCTCAGCACAGCAATGAAAGGGGGAGACAACAATGAGAAAAGGTGAGATAAACATTGACTCAGACACAGGGAAAGACAAAAAACCCCTATAGATTCCCTCTAATTAGAAGTTCAAACCAACTTCTGGGCCCCAACCTCGCATTCACATGTGGGGAATCAGGTAGGGCTCATTCCTTTTTACCTGGGCTTCTATCCATGGCCTCTCTCTCCTTTTGGGGGGATGTTCATTCCTCCCTGGAGGAGGCCTTCCTTCCTCCACCCTCTTTACCCAACACTTCCTTGGACATTCATTCAGCCACTGTATCTATTTCTTAGTGCTAGTTTTGTTGGCTTTCTTTTTAATGCTTCCCACTAGAGATTGCTGCATTGGGCTTTCAGTCCTGAATGCATAAGAAGGGCTGTAGAAGGAAGTCTGAAAACCTCTGGTCTGGCTGTGTTCATCCTGAAATCAATCAGACATGAATCTGTCCTGAAGGATGGCTCTTAGCATTGGCTCAGGCTCTTACTATCAACTCAAGTGGTAGGGAACCTGCTCCTTTCTCACCACATGGCTATGTCTGGAAGATGGTGTGCAGGAAGTGGATTCCAGAGTGGAAAGGGTCACTCCAGCAGGTAGAGAATTGGTAATGGGAGGCAGCAAGCTCCTCTTCCTTGGGACTACTCATCACCGCCTTTCCAGATTCCTTTTGTTTCCTGTCTGCAGTGATCCTTGGTTTCCTCACCTCACTCCCTTTGTCCAATGGCCAGGAGCCTGGAGCATGGTGTAGAGTTCTCAGTGTTTTGCACTGGAGGACAGGGCTGGTGAGGCCAGGCTGGCCCAGTTTCTGCTTTATGCACAATGCTAGGATTTTACTCATCCTGTATTTCTTCAAAACCACCTGAACTTCTTCCCTTGGAAACCTGGTGACCATCTCATTACCCTCAAATGGCACCATTAACAGGGTGTTACAGGTGGAACTGTGGCCCCTAAAATTGACAGCTGAAGTCCTAACCCCTGGGATTGCAGAATGTGAATTTGGACAATGTGTGTGTGTGTGTGTGTGTGTGTGTGTGTGTGTGTGTGTGTGTGTGTGTGTGTGTGTGTGTGAACTCATGGCCTAGCCATTGACCCTTAGCATTTTCTTTTTCTGCTCAAGGCTGGTGCTCTGTCAGTTTCTAGTTAAGTCATAGTTCCACTTTTGGGTTTTTGTTGGTTAATTGAAGATAAGAGTGTTGTGGGATTAAAAATTTTTTTTTCTGCTCTGCATGGTTTTAAATAATGTTCTTCACAATTCATCCTTCTGAGTAGCTAGGAGTATAGGCCTGAGGCAGTAGAGCCCAGCTGGCATATGGTCGTTATGGTTAAAATGAAGTCTGGAGGGTAGGCCCTAATCCAGAAGGTCTGGAGTTCTAAAGGAGAGGAGATTAAGATAGAGTCACTTGAAGATGACCATGGTAATAACATGGGGAGAAGATGACTATTTATATATCTAGGAGAGAGAACTCTGAAGGAACCAATCCTGCTGATGCCTCCATCCCAGACATCAGCCCCACAGCTATAAGAGAAATTCTGATGCTTTGTTATGGTGGCCCACACAAATGAACCCAGTGCTCACCTTATCTGATGGAATCATCCGTCTCCTGTTCACCTTCTCGACATGCAGGTTAAGCAAAAAGCCTTCTCTCAAGAGTGAGCCTGCGGAGACCATGTTTTATGAGAAGCTGGCCCTCCCTGCTCACCTTCAGTTGAGGTTGGCCTTCTTTTATTTGCTAATGAAGTTTATCAGAGTAAAGGTTTCTCTGCACAGTGTGGCTCTAGTCTCTGGCCTCAATTTAACATTCTTGGAGCTGGGCTCTGGTAGCTCATGTCTGTAATCCTCACTACTCAGGAAGCTGAGATCTGAGGATCAAAGTTTGAAACCAACCTAAGCAGAAAAGTCTGTGAGACTTTTACCTCCAATTAACCAGCAAAAAAACTGGTAGTATGGCTGTGGCTTCAGTGGTAGAGCTCAGCATTAGTGCAAAAGCCAAGTGAGAACATGAGACCCCGAGTTCAAGTTCCAGTACTCCCCACCCTCCAAATTTCTGGGATCTTCTTCTTCTTCGTCTTTGTCTTCGTCTTCATCTTCGTCTTCTGTCTTCTTCCTTTTAAAACATCAAGTCTCTTAGGAAGCCCTAGGGAAATTTGAACTGTACTTCATCCTATCTGGGCCTGGTGACAGCTGTGGGATTTTTAGCCCCAGTGTCTCTGGTCCGACTTCCTTAGAGACCTGGTCCTATTTTGTTCTCAGTTTCAAGTGGATCATGCTTTGGGGCTGATAGAAGACCAGGGAGGCAGATAATATTTGTACTCATAAATTGCCAAACCCACAACCTAAATTAGACCACTCTCTTTTGTTTCTGTGCCAAGTGGTGGCTACCATAAACTTTTGTTTTTGGTCATGGGACTTGAACTCAGGGTCTTGGCACTGTCTCTGAACTTTTCTTCACTCAAGGCTAGCACTGCACCACTTTGAGCCACAGCTCCATTTGTGGTTTTCTGGTGGTTAATTAAAACTAAGAGTCTCACTGACTTTCCTGCCCAGGCTGGGTTCGAACTTTAATTCTCAGATCTCAGCCTCCTGAGTAGCTAAGATTGTAGGCATGAGCCACCAGAGCCCAGACATAAACTTTTATATTTATTACCACTACTGCCACTATTGTACTGGTTTGAGGGCTTGAATTCAGGGCTTTACACTCCCCCTTACTTTTTTTTTGTTCAGACTCTACAACTTGAGTCATACCTCTATCCAGCATTTCGTTGGTTATTTTGGAGATGGAGACCCAAGGAATTTTTTGGGGGGGCTCCAGGCTGGCCTCCAACTACGATCTTCAAGATCTCACCCTCTTGGGTAGTAAGGATTACAGGCATTAGCCACAGGTGCCTGGTTACCATGTACATTTCATAAAGAAGAACGCCATCCTCAAGACTGTATCTGTAGTTGAGAAGCGGTTAATTCTGGCAAGGTTAACACAGAAAGGCAAGGCTACGAACCACCTTGCCCTTTTGCTGTACATGCATTCTGACTTCTGTGCCCAAATTTGATGATTACACAATCTATTGGACAGATACTGCATTTGGGCTGAGGAAGGCTATAAGGAACATGAACTGGGGCCATAGAGTGGGTCTCATTTTGTGAAATGAGAGAGATAGGTTGATGGATTAGTTGGAGCCTAATGCCAGATGCTGCTATAGGGCAAGGAACAAAGTCTCTGGGTACAGAGGGACAGATGGGGCTGGGGAGGTGACACTGGAACATGTGGTTTTGCAGGATGAGTCAGCAGGGTAGAGGTGTCCAGAGGATGGGGACACTCTGTGCAGAGGCACAGAGCCATGTGGGCGACTCCTCTGGAGGAGCAGCACAGGGCATTCATCCTTTATAAGCCAGCTGAAAGGCCATGGACATACTTGGCTGTGACACACTCAGCTGGCCGTGCATCACTCTCTAGCTAAGTGTGCATGGACTGCAGTTATGCTATAATACCACCCAAAGCACAGGGAGCTCCAAGAATGGAACAGGTGGCTGCAGACAGGTGTGCCTGGTGCAGTCTTAGACTTGGGGGGGGGTCCCATTGGTATCTGGCGGGGCATGCACACATCTTCTCCAGCTTGATTGCCTTGTATTCTGTAATGTCCCTCCAGGCAGTCCAGGAATGCTGGCTGTCAGCAGCACTCAGCCACATCTGGCCATCCTCTGGCCTCCATAATCCCTGTCTCCTGATGTATCTCACCCTCCACAGTGGTGCCTAGACTTAAGCAATATCAGAAGCCTTTCCATGTTCTTTAAAACACAGATTACTGGTTCCTCAAATTTCGGACTTTGTTTTTTTTTTTTTGGAGAGGCAGTACTAAAGTTTGAACTCAGTACTTGTACTTGCTCAGCTTGCCTGTTCGGATGGTGCTTTACCACTTGAGCCATAATACCACCTCAGCTTTTTGCTGATTAATTGGGAGATGGTGTCTGAAGGACTTTTCTGCTTGGGCTGATTTTAAATGATGATCCTCCAGGTCTCAGCCTCCTGAGTAGTTAAGATTACAAGCATGAGCCATTCGTGTCCAGCTCAAATTTCTGATTTGGTAGCCAAGTGGGGCCAAGGATTTGATTTGCCAAGAGAGTCTCAGGTGATGTTGGCAAGTGGTGTGGAGGTCACACTTCTCACAACCACTGTGTTAAGTAAGATGAAGCAAGTAAAAACAACAGAATGAGCAGCGCATGGGAGTGGACTCTGTGCTTATTCCCTAAGGCTGCTGGAAGCAAGGGCCATAAGCTGGATGATTCTGGAAGCCAGAAATCTGATGTCCCTGTCTGCAGGGGCCATAAGGAGTGATGGTGAGTCATATCAACATGAATGACTTTGCATCAGATTCACAGATAAGTCTAGTAAATTCTTCAGCCACTTATTCCTACAAAGACAAGGAAAAATTCAGTTCTTTATCCACTGCTCAAGCAGCCTTGGCAGCCACCAGAGATCCTTGGATCAGCCTCTCCCAGATCTGAGCTGAGATCTAATTCCCAAACCTCCAAGCAGGCTACTCATTGTCTAAGAACACATCTCAGTTGCTGCTACCTGGCATCATCTTATGAACACTCCAGGCTCTCAGAAAATAGCAGAAAGCACTGGGAGTATTTTTTTTCCAGGGGCTCAAGAAGTAAGGGGCAGGCAAAACTATAGGCCTGCCTTAAATATTCCCGGGATCCAGAGCATAGCTAGATGAAAAGTGAGTTCCCAACTGATAAACTGGATAAGCTGTGTTCTGTCTTCCTATTTAATCTGCATATTAGATAGTAGAGGCTGCTATAAAGCTAGCAGCTCAGGCTAGGTAGAGCCAGCAGCAGACGTGTAACTGCATCCTGCATCCTCCCCATCTTTAGAGTTTAGACCTGGGTCTGACTTCTCCCTGCACCTTGTTCTGCTCTGTCCCTCACCATGAGAGACCTTGTGGGCACATCTAAGTTCTGTCCATACTTCTATGACAGCTTCTTCTTGGCCACTTCATGGTCCTGGTGACACTTCTACTTTGCACAGGCAAGGAAAGGCCTGTCAAGGAAGTACCCAAAATATGTTTACGTAGAGCACTGTAGAGTCCTTGTGTGGAAGTGTAAGGTCTGGGAACCACATAGTGAGGGGTGTCTGGCGGGGTCCTGGGCAGAGGCTGCCTTCAATGTGACAGCCATGTTTTTCTTCTTTCTCTCCTTCTTTTCCTCTTTAGTGTGTGTGTGCATGAGTGTGTGTGCGCGCGCGCACGCGTGTGTGTGTGTGTGTGTGTGTGTGTGTGTGTGTGTGTGTGTGCGCGCGCGCATGCGCATTCCAGTACTGGGGCTTGAACTCAAGGCCTCATTATCTTACTCAAGGCTGGTGTTCTATCACCTGAACCACACCTCCACTTCCAGCTTTTTTGCTGGTTAATCAGACATAAGACTCTTGCGTTTATCTGCCTGAGCAGATCTCAGCCTCCTGAGTAGCTAGAATTACAAGTGTGAGTCACTGGTGCTTGCTCCTTTAAGTAAATAAAGTATATAAGCACAATTTGTGTACCTCTGCACACATGCACACACATGCACACACACCACACACACACACACACACAACCAGTTTTGCTGTTTTCACAGGATACTTCCTTCTCTAAGCAATGATTGTGAGAAATATAACTCCCAGATCACATCATCAACATGTCCCGAGATTTTGGAAAGAAAACCATCACTGGGATCTACTCAAAGCATTTAGGTATGGACTGGGAAGGTGGCTCAGTGGTAGAGTGCTTGCCTTGCATGCATGAGGCCCTGGGTTCGATTCTTCAGCACCACATAAGCAGAAGAAGCTGGAAGTGGTGCTGTGGCTCAAGTGGTAGAGTACTAGCCTTGAGCTGAAGAGCTCAGGGACAGCGCCTAGGCCCAGAACCACAAAAAAAAAAAAAAAAAAAAAGCACTCAGGTTAGCAGACTGAAGGAAAGGGAGATTCCCCTCTTATGGTCAGTGATTTGCTAGGCTTCCAGATAGTGATTCTGTCTGTGGAAGAGGACCCCGAGCACCAACAGAAGCCAGAGAACCCTATGAGCATATAGTAAAGCTCAGACTAGGAACAGCCCACAGTCTGCTTTGGACCTTGTGGGCAGGCAGGCCTGGTGTTCCCAGGCTCCAGGGGAGAAGCAGCAGTTTGGGACCATTCCTTCGGGAATCAGATACTTGCCCAGGATCACTAGTCTTTCTGTGAAGGTTGTGACACTTTCAGTGGTTCTATGATGGGTTAGGCATTGTGAGAGGGGCTAAGATTGTGTGTGTGTGTGTGTGTGTGTGCATGCAAATTCTTGTGTGCTTTACATTAATACCGTGAATAAAGTAGAAGAGTTGATAGCATGAGCCCAGGGCCATCTTGACCAGAAAAAGCCTGTTTCAAGGTGGAACTTCTGGACTTGACCAATATTGACCATAAAGTGTGGTATTGGGCAGTGCTGTGGAGGAGGCTGAAACAAGAGTGACTTTGTTGACAGGTTGCTGGTGGCTCATGCCTGTACTCCTATTTATTAAGAAGGCAGCACTCTGAGGATAACGGTTCAAAGTCAGCCCGGGCAGGAACGTCTATGAGACTATTATCTCTAAATAACCACCAAAAAAGCCAGAAATGGAACTGTAGCTCAAACGGCAGAGTGCCAGCCTAGAGTGAAAAGGCTAAGGGACAGCACATAAGCTCTGAGTTCAAGTACTGTCAACCCCCCCCCCCCCCCTTCCTGAACTCATCTGTGTGTGTGCAGGTAGGAGCGCACCGAGACACTGAGTGGTGATGGTGCCATGGTGTGTTTACAATGCACACACACAGACATGTGCAGAGTCTATTCACACCACCCATGTCACATGTATGCATGTATTGAGAAACTCTTCCAGGCTCAGGAACTTCAGCAAATCAGCTGATTACCTAAGCAGAGAGAGCCCAGACAAAGAGAATGTGTTCGTCAAAAAGAACCTGAAGGCTCTGAGGAACTCCAGCAAGCAGATGGAAGCAGAGCCCACAAAAGCCCGGAAGCAATCCTCCCATGGAAGCTGCTCTGCAGGTGGCTGAAGCTCTGAGCATGGTGGGTGTCCTGGTCTTCTTCTTCCCCCAAGGCCACCTGCTCTCATAAGGACCATGTGGATTCTTTTCCCAGGAACTCAGTGGATAACAGGATGTGGGTTGTGTGTGCACTTCCTGGGACTGCAAGGAGGTTGAGGTGCAGAGCTCTAGCACCTCCCCATACTAGCTGTTCACAGCTGTGAGGCTTGTGCGGGGTGCCCAAGTCCCTCCCCACCCTGTGAGAGAGATATAGGGCCTTTCATTTTCTGTTCAACATTCATACATAGCTGCTCAGAGGGAACGTGGGATATTCCCCAGAGGAAGAGGATTTAGGGGCGTTGGTATAATTTGGGTTCTACACTTAGTAGCCTGTAATTGAAGGCCTTTTTCAAGCATCAGGACAGATGGAATGTCCAGAAACCAGAGCTGAAGTCAACTTCCCTTTTGGTCTGGTGTCATCCTGGCAAAGCACGTGCTAGAGAGGTTCATCAGCCAGCAGGTCATCCCAGGTCAAGAGTGACCTTCATGGTCTGATTTTCTGTGCCCAAATTCAAGCTCTTCAACTTGCCCTTGCAGAGGCCTAGGAATTTTGATATTTGGGAAGGGAAGGTGTTGGATGATGCCTTTTCAAAAGTGGAAATGCACTTAATGGGGAAATTGGAGAAGCATTTTTCAGAATGGGGAAGAAAGACAGGCCAGAGTATTGAGAGTGTGGTGAGATTCAGTTTGCAGTCTGCGCGTGCCTAGAGGATGTGGGTAAGATCCTCCATGGCAGCATCTGGTCCACACATGACTTCTCTCGTACATCCTTTTAGTACTGAGAACATCTATGAGTAGTAGGCATAGAGGAATGTCAACTTGAGATAAGAGGAGCCAGAACTGGAGGTGCTGGGGCAGAGAGGCTTTGCTTTTCCTTGTAAGAGCATCTGCAGCTTTAAATTCCTTTGCCCTGTCAAGGGGACTGTGCCAACAAATGCTCCACATTGTGATCCTGAAGTGGACACGAGGCTGGACTGGAGGTGGCTGCAGTTTCATAGTCAGCTGCCTTCCGGTGACAGGGTTGGGTGATCTGACAGGGCGCAGGCTCTTGTTGAACCTTGTCATTCTCACAGCTAGCCTGGGCATTAGGCCACTGAGACTTACTGAGCTGTAAGGAAGGGAAATATGGGGGATTGTTATTTGACTCATTTACAAGCTTATTTTTCAGTTTACTCCTTTGGGCAGAAAGAACAGCCAGCCTTGCCAGCTCTTTTTTAATGAGGATATTTTGATAAGGACAACTCAGAAGCAAGAGTTCCCCACCAGTGTGGTTTTCAAACTGTGTGATGATAGCAGCATTAATAAACTACAAAATCCATTTAGGGAGTGTGAGCAACACTTATTTAAAAAAATGGAATTCAGCCAGGCACCCGCAGCTCACACCTGTAATCCTAGGCACTTAGAAGATGTGTATGCAAAAGCATGCACATGCACATGTGCGCGCGCGCGCGCACACACACACACACACACACACACACTCACATAAGTAGAATGGGATGGAGTGTGTACTACATGCTCTACTCATTGTCCATTCCAACAAAAGTAAGTCCTGAAGGTAGTAATTCCCCACCAGGCCCCAATAGCCAGGCCTGGACAGTCTCTGATGTGTGCCATCCCTAATCCCTGCTCCTGGTCCCCATTCCACTGTCTCCTCCTCTCACTTCACCTTGTTCCCAATCTGCTTCCCCCACACTGATTGGCTGCCTCACCTGCTCTGGAGGTCTATGCTCAGGTGTCATCTTCTCTCAGAAGATGCACTACCAGGACCCTTGAATCCCAGTTCACTATTGTCTGAGACACTTAGCATTGCTTGACAAGATATTAACTAAGAGACTTTGGCCATGATAATTCTTTGTGGTTAGATTATCATTTTCCCTGGGGAAGGAAAATTACCTGGTTTTCTGCCACATTCTAGGCAGCTAGTTAGTGTTAGCGAGATGAGTCCCTTTCAATAGCTTAGCACTCTCCTTCCCTTCTCCACAGCTTAGCACGCTCCCTTCCTAGGCAGCACTAGGCCCATTTATTAAAGGCAGTAAATCATCAGCCTCCAAACCCTTTACCTTGGGATGACACTTCTCTGGGGCAGATACCACCATATAAGGCAACAAGAGCCCCTTAGAGTGACCTTCAGGTCTGGACAGTTGCAGGGCATCTTATCTACTATTTGGATAGCAGCCATAAATCCTAGTCCGGCATGATGAAACTCCTGGCCTGCACATCCACACCAGGGTCTCTACCTCCTCTTCCCTTCTAGCCCCTCCTAATCCTCCTAGGTTATATAGGTCACCTCAGACAATAGCCGGTACTTCTTCTCACTTCTCCCTCCTGAGAAGGAGTCTTGCCCGTCCCCTTTCCTGGCAATAAACCTTTGTTTGTTCTCTGTACCTGGATGTCTGCATGGTTCTCTGGCAAAATCTATTGATCTTAATTTTGCTAACAGCTAGAATCATACCCCATATGCAGTAGACAATAAACACTGATTATCAGTGATAAAACAGGAGAAATTGGTGATGATTCTGATGCCATCAAGACATGATATTATCAACTATCAAATAAGATGAGAACATACTGCCTATATGCCAATGATCGTATGAAATAATATTTATCAAAATGAACACCAGGAAATGGAAACGAGAGTTTTTTTCTTTCTTTGTTGTCATTTTTGTTTTGTCTTCTTTGTTTATCTGTCTTTAGGAGGACAAGAGGGCACAGAAATATAGGGACAAAGGGGTGAATAAATGCAGTAGTGGTATTCACTAGTCACTATGTTGACTATAAACTATGTAACTTGTGGGTGGGGATGGGAGGAAAAGCTGAGAGGTGGGGGGAGGGGAGGGATAACATTGTCCCAAAAGAAATGTACTCATTACCTGATTTATGTAACTATAGCACTTCTGTACATTACCTTTATAATAACAATAAAAATGTAAAAAATATTAAGATGAGAGCTAATAAGATATTCCAAACCAAGTGGCCCAGACAGACTGAGCACTCAGTAGTTACTAATTATTGCACCATTTCAATTTCCTTGAATTTCCAGGCTATTCATTCCTGTGGGAATTTGAGTGTCCCTGGAAGGGAAATAGAACCTACATTCCATCAGTTGGAATCTCTAACATGGCATTCTGCCATTTGAGAAAGCCGAAACGGAACACATTAGGTCTGTGTGTTGTCCCCTTCCAGAATACACAAGCGGGCAAGGTTGTGAATGGAGTCTCCCAACTGTGCCTGGCCAGGTAGTCAACAGCAGGACTTGTGGGGCAGCGGCCCCTGGTGCTTCCTGTGGGCTTCAGATCTTTGTGTTACACAGCTCATGGTTCTCTCAGTAAACCTCATGGGAAAGATATGTCAAGCGTGTGCTGAATATTTTCAAGTCCATAAATTCTTTGGGATCCCCTTGCTTCATTTTTAGAACACCGTAAGCTTCCCTATTTGGATAGGCTTTGCGGACAGGAGTACTGGGATTCCAGGAGCTGCTGCATGTCACTGGAGAAATATTTCTCTCTCTCTCTCTCTCTCTCTCTCTCTCTCTCTCCTCAGCTTAATTATAGAAGGACTGCATGTTCACAAAGCACTATTAAGCTTAGCTGATGTGTCACAGCTCCTTTGTGGACGATGAGGTCACTTACATGTAAGAAGCAGAGACATTGATCAGGCATCTGAGGAAGGTACCTGAGATGCTGGCACACTCTTAGTAACATAGTGTAACATCTCCCCTCCCCCAACCCCTGTCACTCAACCTGAACTTGAGTTGAAATAAACTGACCAACAGAATGTCTGTCTTGGCTAAGGTGGAACCAATCTGAATGTCTGAAATGGAAATACTCATCAGGTCTATCTCTCGGATATGTGCCATGAACAGCAAGGTAGAATGTCTCTCAAGAGAACTGTCTGTATTATCTAGCTGGGAATGACCACTGCCTGTGCAAATGGTGTGAGCGTGCGCGCGCGCGCGTGTGCGTGTGCGTGCCTGGACAAAATTCAATTATTTCCTTCTATTTCATCTGGCTAAAATTTCTTTTCTTTTCTTTTTCATGTGCCAGTACAGGGGCTTGAATTTATGGCTTAGCACACTTCCCTTAGCTTTTCCCCTCAAGGCTGGTGCTCTATCACTTGAGCCACAGCTCCGCTTTCAGCTTTTTAAAAATAGATTTAATTGGAGGTGAGAATTTCATGGACTTTCTTGCCCAGCCGGGCTTTGAACCTTGGTCCTCATATCTCAGCCTCCCAAGTAGCTAGGATTACAAACATGAGCTACTGGCGTCTAGCCATAGACCTTTATTTGGGGGAAAACCCCTAGTTTTAAATCTATATACTTGTTTTCCTCCTCTTTATTCTTCAGGATTCTTTGCTTCTTTCATACCATTTCCTAGGTATCATAGATGCTCGGGATTTATTTATTAACCTCGCTTTGTGCTAAGTGTGGACGCTGGTTTCTGTCATTCCTCATTCCCACAAGGTAAGCAAGATGAAGTTTAGCTTACAATTGTGGAAAATTAGGGTTCCTCACATAGCCACACCAAGAAAATAAGAACTGGTCTTCCATCTCAGGTTCTTGTGGTTCTGAGGGCATGCTGATAGCCTCAGATGTGCAGGGTGCTTCTGGCCATGGGGCTAGAATGTCTTGCAGGACCCTGATGACTTGTCTAGGCCAGTATCAGTAGCCTGCTACCAGAAAACTGAATGCCATCTGCACCCAGCAACTGCCTCTAACTCCCCCTCTTGGCTCTTCCTTCTATTTCCCAAGTTCAAGAGCTGTTTAAAAGTTCCTGGAAATAGGGAACTTGAGATCATACTATACAATTCCACCTTGAGGAATTGTAGGATTCCCTTAGGCTATTCCAGGGAATTGATTTAATCTGAGCATTCGTTCCAGTGATCCCAACCTGAAGGAGGAAGATTGCCGTTGCAGGATGTCTCAGTCATCCGAAGGCTCAGGAGCTGAGGCACCTGAGAAATATAGCCCCATTCTTTTTTTTTTTTTTTTGGTCGGCCGTGAGGCTTGAACTCTAGGCCTGGGCGCTGTCCCTCAGCTCTTCAGCTCAAGGCGAGCGCTCTACCACTTGAGCTACAGCGCCACTTCCGGTTTTCTGGTGGTTTATTGGAGATAGGAGTCTCACCATCTCTCCTGCCCGTACTGGCTTTGAACCGCGATCCTCAGATCTCAGCCTCCTGAGTAGCTTGGATTACAGGGGTGAGCCACCAGTGCCCGGCTTATAGGCCCATTCTTGAGTGAAGTGCCCAATCCATGGTGAAGATGGGCAGGGTTACTCAGAGACCATAGCTCTGTGGGACAGGGAGAAAGGAACATGCGTCCCCTGACGCTGAGTTTCTCTGAGGTGATGAAACACCACTGTCATTTGTCCTATACCTCTCCTACTGATTTTGGTCTTAAGTGATTTCTTAGAGCAAAGCAAGTATACTTGATGCTGTCTCCCAGAGGCAAGGAAGATATCTGGGTTTGTGCTCATGGAGCAAGGCTTCTACATGTAGTGGGGGAAAGGAATTTCAACCAACATATCCTTTGTGATGATGCTCCTGGGGGCCACTAGAGGTGGTGTGTGAGGGAAGGAAATCGCTTAGGCCATCCGAACAGAAAAACAGCTCAAGCTTGCTATTTGCTGGGGAGACCAAGGAGCATGGACCAAATACCTATAGTTGCCTCTTCCAATATGTAAGGCTTATATTGGATGGCTCAGGGGGTTTCTGTGCTGTAACATTCAGTTGTAAAGGCACAAAAATCACCTGCGTATCGCAGGTAGCTGGAGCCCCTGACATGGACGAGGCAGAACTGATCATCACAGCTAGAACTTAAAGACCCAAATTTATTCAGTCAGATGACTTTGAATGCAGTTGTGCACACACTTTCCACATTTGCATTAGGCCTGGCAACCTGTTTTCTCTTGATCAGGCACTCAACTTTATAACCACAGCCGCAGGCAATTCATCCACAAAAGGGCAAAGCCCTATTCTAGTACAATTTCATCTACAAAACAAGCTGCCCATTCTGTCCCTGAGATTTGACCCAGGCAATTGTTTCCTGATTCGTGCTTCAGTGTACAAGATGGGGGGGGGGGAGTTCTAGGTTCAAATGCGACCAAGTTTATTGCAGGGCCTCTGCAAAAGGTCTGCACCCAAGGCTGGTATTAAGAGCACCTTGTCCCAGCTTGTCTTGTACTTGTTGCCTTGAACCTGAACCTACTTTGCAGTCAATTTCTGCCAGCTGACATCTTGTATTATGGAATAAGCTGTGTGTCTCTGAATTCTAAGGATTTTAAAGAGGTGGCTAGTGAAACGTGAGGTCAGAGATGTGGGCCCCAATTCAACAAGACTGGTATCCATCTATGAAAGAGGTGATCAGGACACAGATACTCACAGAGGGACAAACATGGGAGGGCATGGAAAGAAGATGGCATTCCACAGGTGAGAAGATGGTGTTCCACATCCAAGGAGATACCAACCCTGTTGACACCTTGATCTCGGCTTTCCAGCCTCCAGGACTGTGACAGAATAAGTTTTCAGTGTTTAAATTAGTGTAGAGCACTTTGAAAGGGAAGTCCCAGAACTTTCAAAGGGAGACTCCAGGTCAGGGTGGAATAAAGACCTGCTGTTATCTCTGGCACTGTGGATAACTCTGAAATTCTCTTCTTCCTTTAAGACAACAGCCCGGCCAATGGTGACAAAGAAAATGATTTAGAGAATGAGGAAGAATGGGCAGAGAGGAAGTTATTGGGAAATCCCTCTCTGGCTCCAAGAAATGGAATATTGATATTAACTAGACATTAACTTCTTGGCATTTTCTGCTCAAAGAGATGCCCACTCAGGCCAGGGTGTTAGGCTTGGGCTCAGCAGTAGCCATCCCCAAGGTGTCAGTTTCAGAGATTCTGACTGCCAAATTTGAGTCAGCCACTGTGCTTTGCGGGCACCCAGCATCCCCACTCTACCATTCACAAAAACAAATACACAAAAATGCGTCCAGCAGTTATAAAAGGTATCAGTTTGTTTTGTTTTTGTTTTGTTGTTTGCATGATCGTAGTTTGAACTCAGGGCCTTATGCTTTTTTTTTTTTTTTTTTTTTTGGGTCCGATCGTGGGGCCTGAACTCTGGGCCTGGGCGCTGTCCCTTAGCTCTTCAGCTCAAGGCTAGCGCTCTACCACTTGAGCCACAGCACCACTTGCGGCTTTTTTCTTTTTTGCTTATGTGGTGCTGAGGAATCGAACCCAGGGCCTCAGGCATGCAAGGCAAACACTCTACCACTGAGCCACCTTCCCAGGCCCATCAGGGCCTTATGCTTGAACCATACCTAGCCCCCCTTTTCTTGTTTCTAGTTTGTTTTTCAGCGGGGGTCTCATGCTTTTGCTATGGGGTGGCCTCAGACCAAGATCCCCCTAACCTCCATCTCTAGAATACCTGGATTTAATGTGTGAGCCATCATGCATGATCAGTCATGATGTTTTTGATGGTTCTGGGGTTTGAACTTTCTAGGCAAGTGCTTTACTTCCCATTTGAGTCACACTTATAGAACAGTTTTCCTTAGGCTTTTTCAGGTAGGGTTTTTCACACACACACACATGCTTTCTAGCTGGCCTCACTCTGTGATCCAATCTACTTGAAATGGAAGGTGAGAACTACTACACCTGGCATGATTTTTGCCCAGGCTAGCATTGAACCAGTATTCTCCTGAGTAACTGGGATTATAACTATATACTACCACACCCTGCCCATTTATAAAGTTTTTAATATACAAGATGAGAATCAAAAGTCCTGAAAAGGTTTCAAAACAACATCAGGGACCTTTCTCAGGCATCTGCCTCTGTGGTCACCTTATCCCAGTCCTCGTTCCTATAATGACCAGACCCAGGGATGGCCTTTTCCTATGCCTGTAGTCACTCCAGACAAGCTCTGCTTCTGCAGCATTGTTCCAGGCACCCAGGATGGCAGGCAGCATGGCTTGAGTGTTCCTCCAGTTGATTGTGAGACTTGGGAGGACAAGTTAGCCATCAATGAGGCTAGCTTTGCCTCACTTAGGGGGAGGACACTGAAAGGGTTTCTTCAGAAATAGTTTAGCTCTGTGGGTTGTTCATAGTGCGATGACCCTGAGCCACTGCTGGGCCCCTGCTTCATTGTCCCTGTCCAGGCTCACTGGGTATTTGTGGATCTGATGGTAGACTCAGATCTATATAAGCACATAAGGTCTCTTTCATGAGATAATCTACATGTTGAGGGTATTTTTAGTGGTTCTGCAGAAAGGGGAAGGCGAAGGGAGTGACTTTGACTACATCAGTCTTTTAAAAAGTACAGATTAACATTATCTGAAGATCCCATTAAAATGCATCACCTAGACAGGTGCTGATGGCTACTCAGGAGGCCGAGATTCAGAAGATTGCATTTGGAAGCTATCCCAGGTAAAAAAGTCCATGAACTCCTTTACTTCCAATGAATTATAAACAAGACAATATGTTAGAAATGATTTGTAAAACTTGGGGGTGAGGGGGGAGGGAAACTAGGAGAAAAATGAGGGAAGGGGTAACAAGTTTGACAAAAATGTACTTATTACCTTATTTATGTAATTGTAACCCCTCTGTACATCACCTTGACAATAAAAAAAGCTGAGCTGGAGGCATAGTTTAGGTTATAGAGCACCAGTTAAACAAACAAACTGAGTGAGTGCAAGGTCCTGAGTTCAGTTCTTAGAACCAGCAAAAAAAAAAAAAAAAAGGAAATAAAAGAAAAAAATAATGAAAATGTACACTTTACAAAATTTCAAATTTCGTGTTCACATGAAAACATGAGCAAGAGTCTAAGCATTTTATCTGATTTTGTTCACGATCAACAGTGAGTCTGTGAGTATCTGACCCACTTGAGGCTCCCAGGGCCTGCTTAGTTGGGGCAATCTAGGCCCCAGGCTAGTGCCTACCATAGGAACACCAGGGGCAGGGAAGGACCTATGGACAGCTGCAGCAGTAGCCCCTGGGTGCACCCAGCCCTGATTTCTTGGGACACACTGTGAGGCTATGGTTTGTTTGATCAATATAATATATGAGGCAACTGGAGTGCCAAGGGGAAGGATTTTCACACTGGGCCAATCTGAAGAAGGTTTCCCAGGCCCCATTGCCCAGAGCTGATTGTGGTCTTTTGGTCTATTGCTAAGAGTAAAAATCCAGTAGTTGCCAAGGTTTTGGGTGAGTTCGCAGCCAAGGTGAGCAAAGGAATCAGAGGACTGAGGCGTAGTGCTGGGCTCTCCCTGCAGTACCCATTGTGTTCAACTTGCCCCGAGAGCCTTCCTGTACTTGGCATAGGACTTGCCAAGAGGAGACTGAGGCCAGAGCACATTTTCTGCAGCTTTTTTCCTCCAGGGTTTTATGGAAATAACTTTTTAGACAGGGGCCTCTGCCAGAGGCACAAGCATGTTTTGTGTGGAGACAATGGCAGCATTTTGCCTGGGAAACATTGGATGGCCAACAGCTTTGCTTTGGCAGTAGTTCCGGAGTGGGGGTGGGGGGGAGATGCTGGCCCTGCATGTCCTTAGCAGTGTACCCAGGCTGTCTCTCCACCATCTCATTATAGCTAGGAAAAGCAAAAGGATCCAGGGCCAGAAGCAGGTTTGTCTGCTCTGAGTCGGTCCTGCAAACCTATCTCTCTGCTACCAGCCTTAGAGACCCTCTAATACCATCTCTCTCTCTCCAGGCAGGAGAGTCCAGAGAGAAGAGCCAGAGTGAAACTGTGACAATAGGGGGCATTGTGGCCTTTGTTTTACAGAAGCTCTGAAGAGGACGGTGTCATCAGCCAAACGGAAAACACTCAAATGGACCAGAGCAAAGAGAATGATCCAGGAAAGGCCTTATAGTCTACAGCCCTGAGAGCAGGCCACACTTGGGATCTGGAGAACAGGAGTGGTTCTGGCAGGACCGAGGCAGCCTCTGACCCAGCTGCTCAAGCCAGCTTTCAACTGTCGGTCTGTGTTTACCAAAAGGCCATCGTTCCTACCCATCTTTCTTTTTCTTTTTGTATTTTTTGTGTCAGTATTGGGGCTTGAACTCATTTGACATTTTTGCTCAAGGCTAGTGCTTTACCACTTGAGCCACAGCTCCAATTCCTGCTGGTTAATTGGAGATGGTAAGAGTCTCATGCAAGCCAGGTGCCCATGGCTCCTGTCTGTAATCCTGGCTACTCAAAAGGCTGAAATCAGAGGATTAGAACGTGGTGCAAAACCAGCTCAGGCAGGAAAGGCTTATCTCCAGTTAACTACAAAGAATGCAGAAGTGAGGTTATGGCTCAAATGGTGGAGTGCTATCCTTGAGTGGAAAAGCTAAAGGACAACACCTGGACTCTGAGTTCAAACCCCAGAAGTGTTTAAAAAGAGAGAGACAGAGAGAGTGAGAGACAGAGAGAGAGAGACAGAGAGAGAGAGAGCGAGCGAGAGAAAGACTTATGGATTTGTCCCCTGGGCTATCTTTGAGCCATGATCCTCAGATCTCTGCCTCCTGAGAAGCCAGGAATTCAGATTTGAGGGATAAGAATATCACAGACTTTCCTGCCCAGGGTTGGCTTTAAATCTTCATCCTCAGATCTAGCCTCCTTAATAATGAAGATTACAGGTGTGAGCTACTAGTGCCTGGCCTTATTTTATTAGTTTTTCAAGATTGGTGAGGTTTCTGTGTGTGTGTGTGTGTGTGTGTGTGTGTGTGTGTGTGTAAGAAGAAATATTCCAATATTCTTTTTTCCATTTCATGTCATCAGAATCCTCTTCCCTCTGCAAGATGTTGTGTGTGTGTGTGTGTGTGTGTGTGTGTGTGTGTGTGTGTGTGTGTGTGTGTGTGTGTGTGAACTTAGGGCTTAGTTGCTGCCCCTAAGCCTTTTTTATTTTGTTTTGTTTTGTTTTGTTCAAGGCTAGTGTTCTCTTACTTTGAGCCACACGTCCACTACTGGCTTAAATTTTTTGTATATTGTTATAAAGGTGATGTCCAGAAGGGCTACAGTTGCATAAGTCAGGTAAAGAGTACATTTCTTTATCATGTATGTCTTTTTGCTGGTAAATTGGAGATAAGAATCTCATGGAATTTTATGCTTGGCTGGCTTTGATCTCAGTCCCCTGAGTAGCTAGGTTCGTAGGCATAAGTCACAGGTACCTAGCACTTGAATAGCTTTTTTTTTTTTCTTCTTTGGTACTGAGGATCAAACCCAGGCTTGTACTTGCTAGCCAAGTGCTTTGTCATTGAACAACATCCTAGCCCTTGAAGAGCTTTTTAAAAATTATATTTTTCTTTATCAATCTATTCTTACCATATAGTGCAGTTGTTCATTGAGTCCTTCTTCCTAATGTTGGCGAGTCTTCTTGACTGTCTCTTGTTCCTCAATTGTGGGTTCACATTTCAATGGGCCAACTGCTATAATAGAATTTGTCTAGGAGTATGAGCTGTAGCCCTAGCTGTCTTTCTCCATCCTAGTAACTTCAGCAAGTACTAATATGCTCCTATTTGTAAAGGCCTGGGTCCAGAGTAGAACAGGTTTAAGGTGGCTGGTCCATTTGGGAAACTTGCCTCTCTCTTTTTGGTTGGACCTTCTTTCTCCAAGTGGTTTTCTTTATTCAATTATGTGTTACTTACAGACAGGGATATGTGTCATTTTTCTGATACCACAAAATGTGCATCAAGTGTCAATCATTCCATGTGGTATCTTGGTGTAATCAAGATATGTGTATATGACATGCATAACATAGCAGGTAAATATATATTGTTTAAAGAAGTAGAAGTAATGTACTTTAAAATAATGGTAAAATGTATGGTACGGTCAAATATTCACACATGTAATCCTAGCTACTCAGCAGGCTGAGTTCAAGAAAATCCTAATTCAAAGCCAGTCATGACAGTAAAGTTCACTAGACTCCATCTCTAATAGCTGGGCTTTAGGCTTGCCTCAAGTGGTATAATCCCAGTCAAGTAAGCAAGCTAAGTAAGAGCGAGGCCCTGAGTTCAAATCCTAATATTGAAAAAAGGACAGTAAGGAAAATACATAAACCAGTAGCATAGTTTATTATTGTTATTGAGTATTATGGGCTGTACATAACTATGTATGCTCACTGTTAAAAGTTTTAATTTGACTGGTGTTTCTCATCAACATCACCACACAGGAGTCATACACCGAACTAAGAAGATTTACAGTGGCTATGACATCACTAAGCAATAGTTTTCAGCTTGGTAACCTCTGATGTCTACACAGACTTCCACTGACCAAAATATTGCAATGCAGTGTATCACTGAATTGCTATCCTGGTCCTGTCACTCTTGTAGTGGAAGAGAGTAAAGAAAGTACCTATGGGCCATCTGGTCTGCCTGCTCTGCAGTCAAAAGCAGCTTACCCCATGGCACTTTCTACAGTGTAGATGATGTGCAACTGGGCACCATTATTTATGATTCATACAATGGGTAGGACAAGATTTGACTCATTCTGGATAATGAGGCAAAGCTGTCACCAAGATGATTCTCTGACCCTAGTGTTGGGTTCTCTGCCATGTGTTCTGTCCTCATACACCAAGCCACTACCATCTTGGAACTCCCAGGATTTTCTCAGACTTTTCATGTAAGTACATGTTGATGTCTCTCCAGACATTGTGCTTAAGGTACAAAGCATGTCTGAGCTCCAAACTTCATCTTAACACACTGGAGTAAAAATGATAAAAAAAAAAAATAGCCTTTGTTCATTAGGAATGATTGAGTTGGGATTAGCCATACTGCACACAGAATAGTGTAGTTTCATGGAATTTATTACTCTTCACAGGACATGGTGTACCATGGGGGGGGGCCCTAGGTCCTGGTGGTAGACCTCTTGTCCGGTCTGGGTGGACCAGTACACAGAGCTGTATGAGACCCATGATGCTCACATTCACACAAACCCATCCAGAGTTGTCCTGACTTTGTCCTGATTTCTAGCTGCTTCATTTGCTCCCATCCTCTGACTTTCTTTTCTTCTCAAAGACCAAGTGTTTCCAGATCAGAACAGAGAAGCACACTGGTAGTATGAGAAGCTTTTCCTCTTCAGCTCTGTTTACCAGGTTGCAGATTGCTTCCTGTCATACAACCACAGGCCAAAGAGTGCCTAGCCCTCCTGACAGGGCAGACCAGACACTGGAAGCATCAGCTGGGTATGTTCGTATCAATTCTGTCTGTGTGAGGTGGTCTGGTCTCTAACTAATTTGGTTTGTATACGTTTGGATAGTGAAATCTTACCTTAAAACAGGGAAATTCATTCACTTACTCATTCAACAAAAATTTAAAAAGCAAAACCTCTCTGTGAGTTCCTGAAAAACATCTGTGAAGAAATCAGGTGATGGAAATTACTTTCTAGTGGGGATGGGGAAACATGAAAATAGCACCAAAGATCTTTAATAAAACATGATGATTTCAAATAGAGGTAAGTGAAGCAAAGGAGAGAGGTGTGGCGCATGTGATCAGGAGGATGCAGGACTGGTGGTGGTTCTGTCTGTATGGGGAATCAGGAGAGTCTCTTTCAGACAGTTACGTGTACAAGACGAAAGCAAACAGGTCATATAAAAAGCCAGAGAACATTCCCGGCAGAGGAAACATGAGCGGCACTTTTCTGAGCCTTTGTTTGTTTGAACAATAAGACAAAGTCAATGTTTGGAACCAGGGTGATCAAAAGGGGTAAGTGATAAGGTCCAAGATGTGAGCAGTAACCAAATGTGCAAGAAAATAGGGTGAGCGGCATTGCAACTCTCATTGTAATGAAAATCCAGGGGAGAGATTTACCCAGGATGTTGTGCTGTAACCTTAAGATCTCCCTGGGTTTTAAGCAGAAGGAAAGCAAGATGACAGACTAGCAAGTTATTGCAATGTTGTAGACAAAGCCAATCTTGGTTAGGATTCTGGTAGAAGAAATGTAGTTGGAATAAAATGATGAATTCCGGATATATTTTGGTGGGGCTGATGAGATTTTCCATAGGTGAAGGAACTGGATGCCTCCAGGGTTTGAAGATGAGTTCATTCAATGACATCATTTCCTGACGTGACAAAAGCCTGGAGGTTTGGTGGATGGAGAGACAGACGTTCAATTCTGTTGTTCTTGACATGCATCAGGCACGTGATTAGAGATGGTGCTTCACTAGAGACTTGCTTTGGTATCAGCACTACATGAGTCATAGAACAGTTTTGGGGTGAAGTCATTCAGAGGAAGGTAGAGAAGGCAGATTTCTTTCTGCAGCTGATGAGGGCAGAGGAGATGATGCAGGTTTGAATGAAGGAATGTAGTAAGTGATGTGGTAGTCAGCTACTGTATCAAATGCCCATGACCATTATCTTACAAAGAGAACAGGTCTATTTTGTCTCACAGTGGTGGGTCAGTCCATGATTGATTGATTGGTCCTGTTGCTTTGGGCTTGTGGCAAGAAGGCACATCATAGCAGAATACATGGTCAGGTAAAATTGCTTCTATCATGGCTGGAGGCAAAGAGGAAAAGGATTTGGAATCCCCAATCTCCTTTGAGGTCATGCCCCAAAGGACACAAAAACCTCCTGCAAATCCCCTCTCTAAAAATTCTACCACTTCCCACCAACTACTCCACTGTCTGTGAACTTACACACAGGCTTTTGTGGCCAGAAATGTAATAAGTTTACTTGTTGTAAATTTAACAACTTACACTGCATTTTCCTGATGCACATTACAGCATGTTGGCATGGCAATGCAGGAAAAATTATGACTCTGGACAAGTTGTGCTGAAACCATGTCTTCTTCCCTCCCTCCCTTTTATTTTTGAGGTACTGAGGATTGGATTTAGGGCCATGTCCTTACTAGGAAAGCATTCTATTATTTGAGCCACATCATTTTTTTGAGCCAGTCATTTTGCGTCTTTAGTATGTATGAGTATGCGTGTGTGTGTGTGTGTGTGTGTGTGTGTGTTGTGAGTGTGTGTGTCTTCTGGGACTTGAACTCAGGACCTAGGTCCCTGAGCTATCCTGCTCAAGGTTGGTACTCTACCACAATTCCCTTTGGGCTAACATTTGGGTGGTTAATTGAAGATGAGTCTTCATAGACTCTTCTGCCTGGTCTGACTTTGAAATGTGCTCCTCCGCTCTCAGCCTCCTTAATAGGTAGGATTGCAGGCATGAGCTATCAGCACCTGTCTTCTTCAGTGTGTTTTCAGATGGATTTTTTACCTTTTTTTTTTTTGAACTCAGGGCCTGGGCGCTGTCTCTGAGCTCTTCAGCTCAAGGGAGAGCACTCTACTATTTGAGCCATAGTGCCACTTCCGGTTTTCTGGTGGTTTATTGGAGATGAGTCTCACGAGTTCATGAGACTGCCCGGGCTGGCTTTGAACCTCGATCCTCAGATCTCAGCCTCCTGAGTGGCTGGGATTGCAGGCATGAGCCACTGGTGCCCTGCTTTTTGGATTTTGTACTTTTTCATGGGTAATCCTTAGACTATGATTTTTTTTTCTACATCCACGTTCAGAGTGGCTTGGATTACAGATATATACCATCACACCCATCCTTCTGTGAATTATTGTGATACCAAACTTAAAGTGGGAATTTGGTGGGAATTTGAGGAGCCTAACCACTAATAAGACCCAGGGTAGCAGCTAACCTTGTTCAGCTTAGGGTTTCCTTCATTAATAGGATATCCCTCAAGGGATGTTGGGAGACGAATTCAGTAAAGTTTGGTATTACAATAGGATAAAGTCTTATTCACCAAGTTAAATATCTCTCTGTTTTTCTTTGACAAAATAGCATCTACTTTTTCCAATTATATAAGCCATCCTTATTTATTATAAAACATTTGAAAAATGCAAAAAAAATAACTTAAAGTCTGGCTATATAAAAATAACAGGTAGTAACATTTGATGCCCTATAAACACAAACACATTCTAGTTTTCCTCTATAATTTTTATAATTTGGCACTTTTATAGTACTTTTAAAATGTAATATGTGGCACATATTTTCTCACGCCATTAAACTTCCCCTGTAAAACACAACTTCATGGTGTCTTCCTTATTTGAAAACCTAAGAAACAGGAATCAGAGACTTCATGCTGTTCCCAATCTCTTCTATGTTTTAGGGGATGAGGTCACATTTCTTTCTTGGGGAGGATATCATCCCATTCAAGAATCAAGGCCTTATGACCAAAGTTAATTTAAGGAAATGGATGACTTAACAAGATGCTTTTGACTTGGAAAAAATTATATTAACTGAAGTAAGCCAGACTCAAAGAAGCATAGGTCCCACGGTTTCTCTTATCTGCAATAACTAATATATGTCTTGGACAAGCAGAAGAGGTCAAAAGCTATGTACATATGACCATATAATCTGATGCTAAGCGAAATGAACCCCAAGATAGGGACTCAAGAGGTTTTATTTTTGTTGCTGTTCTTTTTAATGTACTTATAATGTACTATGTGATTTTTTTTCTGTTTCTTTGTATGTTCTTCCCCAGGGTACAACCCCTGTTGTCACTGTATTTGATTCCGGTGTCCTGCATCTTGTATATACATTTTGCTAATTTGGGGAGGGGAAGAGAAATAACAAAAATGTTGAAATAAGGATACAGGATGACCCATTGTAACAATTAGATGTACAAGACAGTATGTTGAAAATGAACTTTACAACTTTGAGGGGGGCGGGTAGTAGAGGAGAGGGAAGAGTTGGAGAGGGGGGAGGAAAGTGATGGTAGGGGAAAAATAAAGGAGAGTTTAACAATACTCGTTAGAAAATGGACTCATTACCTTGCTCATGTAACTGTAACCCCCCTGTACAATAGCTTTACAATAAAAATAAAGAAAAATAGAGAAAAATAAAGAAAAAAAACAAACAAAAACAAAAAAGGGAGATGCTTTTGGCAATGGCTTGAATCTTCAGGAGCCTGAGTCACAGCACTACCCAACACTAACCCATCTGAATGTGCCACTCTTCCTGTTCATCCTGGCTCATCCACTCCCTTGGTTTCCTCCTAAATTTTTTCAGCATTCACACTCAATAGGAGAAAGAAAAGTAAGCATAGAACAGCTTAGAAAGGGACAATCCTATCAGGGTCCGATGCTTATCCTAGCAATGCTCATTTCACTGTTTCCCTGCCCACCAGAGGATGGAGAGTCCTTGTGTTGTTCCAGGTGGTATCAGTGAGTTATGAGGAGACACTGAAAGAGCAGTGGGAGGAAGGTGGGCTGAGGAGGATGCAGAGCTCTGGAATGACTCATTCTCCTTCCTAGGCCCTTCAGTCTGGGAGAATGAGAGTGGTCCTTTGCAATGGAAGCCATCCGGCTTCCCACGAGGAGGAAGCTGGCTTTATGAGGTCATAAATGTGGGTCTGTTCTGGTTTACATGATGTGAACACTATAGGGACAACAAGTAAAACTTAGGAACTGAATGTGATTCATTACGTGGGGTTTTGTGATCAGTATGACACAACTGCTCCTCAGATTGATATGAACAGGGAATCTCTTTCTTTCTCTCTCATTTTCTCTCTCATTCTCAATCTAGAGGGAGGAAGAGAGAATGAGAGAGGACAAAGAGACACACAGGGACACACAGAGAAACTGAGAGAGAAAAAATGAGAGAGGATAGAGAGATACACAGAGAGGAACAGAGAACTGTACATAACAGTCTGGGAGGGTCTGATTAGAAACTTAGGCAGGGGCTAATGTGAGCCTCTATCCTAGCATTGGCCTGAAGTCAGGGTAGGTCCTAGATGGCTGCACACAATGTGCAGAATAAGAATGTCCCCTAATGGAGTGAAGGAATAGGGATGTGGGAAATGCACCGACGAATAGACCTAGGAGGCTGTGTTAAGACAGCATTGGATCGCTGTGAGGAATACATAAGAAGAAACAATGTGAAGAAGAAAAGATTTACTTTGGCTTACAAACTCGGAGGTTTCAGTCCATGGTCACTTGAGTACATTGCCTTTTGGCCTGTAGCAAGGTAGAACATTGTAGTGGGAGAGCATAATGGGGCAAAACTGCTCATTTCCTGGCAGGTGGGAAGCTGGAAACTTCAGAGGTTGGTAAATGTCAACACAAAGAGAGGAGAATTAGGGACCCATTAGAAGAACATACTTAATGACCAAAGGTCAAATAGCACGAAGCCTTTGGCAGATGGGATATTCTAGACCCAAATGTAGCAGAAGGCACCGTGAACGTGAGTGCCTCTCTCCTCCTACAATGGATCTCAAAGACACGGAAGTCCTGCCTCGTGAACCAGCCTGTTCACCTGCTCAGGACTTAGAGAAGGTCAGTAGGGACACTGGTGGGAATTTGAGGAGCCTAACCACTAATGAGACCCAGGGTAGCAGATGGCCTTGCTCAGGTCAGGGTTTCCTTCATTGAAAGGCCATCCCTCAAGGGATGTTGCAAAAAGAAATCAGTAACCGCTTTCAAACATGTGATACTGGCACTCAACAAACCTAGAGAGAGACAATGGAGAGTGTTGAATGGGCTTGCTAGCAAAAGAAGCTATAACCATGGCGGATTATCAAGATTACTTCATTAAGTAGGAACGTTGACTGTTCCTATTGATGAATATTATGGAAATAAGGAAGATCCCATGAAAAGGCCACTCATGTTCTAGGAATGATTGAGAAGGAGCAATCAAATCTGACTCCCTCAGAGGCTGTTTCATATCATGGAGGGAATGGGATACCTTGTCATCCAGGTGTGAAAATAAAAACACTTACCAGCTGGAAAAGCAAAAGGAGCACGGGAAATGGAATCAAGAATTCTATGCCTGGTCAGCAGATACAATGCCATCCTACAATATACAAGTCACGAGAATAAGCCTTTAAAAAATATTATTACCGGAAGTGGCGCTGTAGCTCAAGTGGTAGAGCACTCGCCTTGAGCTGAAGAGCTGAGGGACAGCGCCCAGGCCCAGAGTTCAAGCCCCACGACCGACAAAAAAAAAAAAAATAAATAAAATAAAAAAAAAAATATTATTAGGGGCTGGGAAGGTAACTCAGTGGTAGAGCACTTGCCTTGCATGCCTGAGGCCCTGGGTTTGATTCCTCAGCACCACATAAGCAAAAAGAAAAAAGCTGGAAGTGGCGCTGTGGCTCAAGTGGTAGAGCGCTAGCCTTGAGCTGAAGAGCTGAGGGACAGCGCCCAGGCCTAGAGTTGAGGCCCCACGACCAGACCCAAAAAAAAATATTAGAATGGAAAGTTTACTTAGAGCTTTATCAACATAACAGATGGCATTAGTAGGGCATTTATATGAAGGGGTTGGCTGGGTGGTGATTTACTTCATATAAAAGATCAAATTCGAATTATTAGAGACTATGTTTAGGTTTGAAGAATTACTGGGTGGTCCATAAATTTCCCTAATGAATCACTGCACTCAGTTTATCCCTTTTCACAGCCAGGGAAACTGAGTCATAGAGAAGTTGAAGTATTTCTGGAAGATCCCATTAGTTAAACATAGCTAACAGGATCAGTTAGCTAATTTCCTAACCACCATGTGCACCCTGGCAAACATATAACAGGAAGGCAACATCATACACAGGGGTTATATTAAAAAAATGTAATTTAACTCACCCAAGTGTGGACCTTAGGGGCCACAGATGAGGGGACAGATAAGGGTTCAGAAATGACATTATGACCCAGTCATGTTTGTAATACTAGCCACACAAGAGACTGAGATCTGAGACTCACAGTTTGAAGCCAAACCGGGCAGGAAAGTTAATTGGAGATCCTTATCTCCAATTAACCACCAAAAAGTTAATTGGAGATAAAGATCTCCAATTAACCAGCCAGAAATAGAGTTGTAGCTCAAGTGGTAGAGTACCAGCCTTGAACAAAAAAGGGAAGGGACAAGTGCCCTGGCCTTGAGTTCATTCCCCAGTAAGCAGCACACACACACACACACACACACACACACACACACACACACACACACACACACACACACACACACACACACACACACACACCCCATCATCATCATCATCATCTGGTGGACTCAGATCATCTGGTGATTATCAGAAGAGCGATAAAGGTCTAAATTTTATGAATAAAAATTGATCACAGTAGATCACATAATGTTATAATCATGACCATAAGAATATGTTACATTTTTAAAATGTAAGGAAACAGCTAGACCCACAGGCTCATATATACATATTGTGCAATGCTGAATTGTACTCTACACAGATTTTCTTTTGGGGTTCCTAGACATTACTTTAACAGAAATGCATATAGCCATTGAATATATAAAGAAATCCAGATCTATTCTTACATCTGAACTAGAAATGGAATACACATGATTTGTATAAATGAAATGTAATTCAATACCAATTTGTGGAAAAACATTCTTCAATAACTATCATATTGAAGAATGCATACTACACTAATCCTGTAGATCCCTATGATCTAAAATATATTTGAAATGTATTTGACTTGTGCTAAAAACCTCTCCCCCTGAAACTGCATTTTACTGTGAGTGCTCCCTGTGTGAAAAGATAAAATTCTGTAAGTCAATGGAAATGTCCATCTTTAAGGTCTTGAGTAAATTGTTACATGCACAAAATGAAATATTAAACCACTGTTTCAAAAATATATATGAAATATATAAAAATATATAAAACACAAGATATATTAATTAAAATAGATATATTAGAGATATAAAATAGATATATTCTTAATTAAAATAGAAGTAGTATGACTTATCTATATAATGATCTTAAATGTTCCCCCAAAACTCAAATGTTGCAACAGAAGTGTTTGGAGATATGGCTTGGGGGTATAATTGAATCATGAAATCTTTGATGTCATGAATGGATTAATCCATTGATGGATCCATAGCTTCATGGAGACAGCAGTGAACAGTAACATTTTGGCCAAGAAAATCTGAGTGTTTGCAACCTATAGGGGAGGCCCTGATGAAGGGCTGGCACCCTGTATTAGAGGCCCCACTGAGGGTGGGGAGTGAAGAGTAGATTTAAGCCACACCAGAACCTTTGATATCACAGCTCCCCAGCTGCCCGGTGGGAGGTTTCAGGCAAATACCTTCCCTGTTGCTTTCTGCTTCCCTCCCAGTTTCCGCTAGACCCATTTAGGAAGTATGTAGGAATGAAGGTGTGCAGGAAATAACATTTGCTCAGTTCTAGGAAAACATTTCTGCGTCCCTTAGGAAATGGGGATAACTGGACAAGAACCCAGAGGGAAGAATGTGACTGCAGCCCCTGGAGAATTATTTTTGCTTTGGTAACAACCTCTATCTACTCTAGCCACTGTTGTCAGCTGCTCGCAATGAAGCCCTCAAAGACAATTGTTTGGTGCTTGTTACTGCGGGCTCATGACAGCAGATCGACAATGTTTGGGGACCAATCTTCTGCATCCAGTTACCTTGCATGGCATTAATTACACAGACACCTGGTGAGCAGAGCTATAGGCAGATCTTCCTCAAGAGGCCAGATTCCTGCCTTCTATCCAAAGGCCAGGGCCAGGTCACAAAGGCTTCCCTTTCCAATGTTTGCCCTTTCCTGCTCAGTCTGAACCTCTTCCTGTTGGGTAACTCACTCACCACTCTTATTAGTTCCTGTTGTTTCATTCCTGCTATTTAGGTTTTATCTTTGCTTTTCCAGCTCCCTGCTCTAAAATACGGATTCCAGATAACTGACTGCCATCTTGAGGAAAAGAAAGGGGAGCTATTAGGTAGATAGGGCTAAAAAGATCGAGAATCTGGAGGAAATAGCAACTATTGATATACCCAAACTAAACCAAGAAGATTTAAACCAACTAAATAGAACTATAACAAGTAATGAGATAGAAATGGCAATAAAAGTCCTCCCTAGGCATAAAAGAAATGCAAATCAAAACAACGTTGAGATACCACCTCACTCCAGTTGGAATGGCTAAAATCAAGAACTCTAATAACAACAGATGCTGGAGGGGATGTGGACAGAAGGGAACCTTACTGCATTGTTGGTGGGAGTGTAAACTTGTTCAACCACTTCGGAAAGCAGTATGGAGGTTCCTCAAAAGACTCCAGATAGAGCTCCCCTATGACCCAGCAATCCCACTTTTGGGCATTTACCCAAATGATCACAAACAAGACCATACTAAAGCTACCAGCACAACTGTTTATTGCAGCATTTTTACCATAGGTAAGATATGGAACCAACCCAGATGCCCCTCAGTAGATGAATGGATCAAGAAAATGTGGTATATATACACAATGGAATTTTATGCCTCCATCAGAAAGAATGACATTGCCCCATTTGTTAGGAAATGGAAAGACTTGGAAAAAATTATATTAAGTGAAGTAAGCCAGGCCCAAAGAAACATAGGTCCCATGGTCTCTCTTATTTGCAATAACTAGTGTATGTCTGAGACAAGCAGAAATGGTCAGATAAGTTGATGTTAAGTGAAATGAACCCCAAGATAAGGATTCAAATGTTTTTTCTTTCTGGCTATTGTTTCTAACATATTTATAAGATATTTCTTTGTTGCTTTGTGTGTCCCTCCCCCACGGTATAACCTCTGTTTTCACTGTATTTGATGTTGGTATAATTTGTGGAGGGGAAGGGGAAAAACAAATTGTTTAAATAGGGATACAGGTGGGCCCATCGCAACAATGAGATGTCAAGATGTTATGTTGAAAATGAACTTTGGCAAGGGGGGGGGGGGAAGAGGTGGGGGGGAGTTGGAAGGGATGGGAAGGGGAAACCAAGGAGGAGGCTACAATGCTTGATGAGAAATGCGCTCATTACCTTGTCCATGTAATTGTAACCCCTCTCTATGGTATTTTCACAATAAAAAACAAACAAACAAAAACAACGCCTCCCATCCAAGAAAAGGACCAGATAGATTCACAGCTGAATTCTGTAAGGCCTTTAAGGAGAATTCAGTCCAATATTCCTCAAACTCCTCAATGAAGTTGAAAGGGAAAGATCACTACCATACACTCATTCTATGAGGCCAGTATAACCCTGTCTCTTTGATAAACATCGATATAAAACTTCTCAATAAAATTCTGGCCAACTGAATTCAACAACTAACCAAAAAAGTCATATACTATGATCAAATGGGATTCGTTCTAGGGATGCCAAGCTGGTTTAATATATGCAAGTCAATTAATATAATTCAACATGTCAACAGAAGCAAGGACAAGAACCACATGATAATCTCAATAGATGCAAAAAAAGTATTTGACAAGATTCAACACCCCTTTATGCTAAACGATCTGAGATGCTAGAAATCCTTGGACCATTCCTTAATATAATAAAGGTTGTATATGATAAACCTATAGCCAGCATTCTACTTAATGGTGAAAAGTTAAAACCATTTCCTCTAAAATCAGGAATGAGACAAGGATATAGACTCTTTCCACTCCTCTTCAATATAGTATTGGAATTCCTAGCTAGAGCAATAAGGCAAGAGACAAAAGTAAAGGGGATCCAAATAGGAAAAGAAAAAGTAAAACTCTCCCTCTTTGCTGATGATATAATCCTGTATTTAAAGAGCCCCATAGATTCCTCTTCCAAGTTACTTGAGCTGATCTGAAACTTTAGCAAAGTAGCAGGACATAAAATTAACCCACAAAAATCAGTAGCTTTTCTGTATGCCAACAATGAGAAGAGCAAGGCTAACATCAGGAAAGCAACTTTATTTGTAATAGCCTCAAAAAAAATACCTAGGAGTTAACTTAACCAAAGATGTGAAGGACCTCTATGATGAAAACCTTTAAAATCTGAAAAAAGAAATTAAAGCAGATTTAAGGAAATGGAAAAAAAAAGGATCGGAAGGATTAACATCATAAAAATGGCAATACTAAGGGCTGGGAGGGTGGCTCAGTGGTAGAGTGCTTGCCTTGCAAGCATGAGGCCCTGGGTTGGATTCCTCAGTACCATATAAGCAGAAAAAGCTGGAAGTGGCACTGTGACATGTGGTAGAGTGCTAGCCTTGAGCAGAACAGCTGAGGGACAGCGCCCAGGCCCATAGTTCAGGTCCCACGACCGACAAAAAAATGGCAATAAGTAAATAAATAAATTTTTACAAAAATGACAATATTACCTAAAGCTATCTACAATTTCAATGCAATGCTCATCAAAATCCCAATAACATTCTTTAATGATACAGAAGAAGCAATCCAAAATTGATATGGAAGAAAAGAAGACCCTGAATAGCAAAAACAACCATTAATAGGAAGAACAGTGCTAGAAGAATATCAATACCAAGCTTCAAACTCTATTCCAAAGCTGTAGTAATAAAAACAGCTTGGTACTGGCACAAGAATAGGCCTGAGGACCAGTGGAATAGAATAGAAGACCCAGAAATGAATCCATAGACCGATAGCCACCTAATATTTGATAAGGGATCCAAAAACACAGGATGGGAAAAAGACAGCCTCTTCAACAAATGGTGCTGGAAGAATTGGCTATACACATGCAAGAAAACTGATGTTAGATCCTTATATATCATCCCGCACCAGAATAAATTCCAAATGAATCAAAGGCCTCAATGCAAGACTAGATACCCTGAAAATATTGCAGGAGGCTATAGGGGATACACCTAGGGCTTCTGGGCATTGGCCAAAACCTTCTAAGTAAAGATCCAGAGTCACAACAAATCAAAGAAAGGCTGGATAAGTGGGATTTCACCAAACTGAAGAGTTTCTGCATGATAAAGGACATAGTTAGCAAGATAAATAGAAATCCCACAGAATGAGAAAAGATCTTTACTAGCTATGCATCAGACCAGGGCCTCATATCTAAAATGTACTTAGAGCTCCAAAAATTAACCCCCTCCCAAAATAAATCCTCAAAGAAACAGCAACCCAATCAGTAAATGGTCTAAAGACTTAGAGACGTCTCAGAAGAATAAGAATGGCCAATAGACACATGAAGAAAGGTTCAACATCTCTGGCCATGATAGAAATGCAAATCAATACAACATTGAGATTCAACCTCACCTCAGTTAGACTAGCCAGTGTCAAGGAAACTAACAATAACAGATGCTGGCAGGAATGTGGTCAAAAGGGAATGCTCGTTCAACCACCCTGGAAAGTAGTATGGAGGTTCCAGAAAAGACTAAACATAGAGCTTCCCTATGGCCCAGCAATCCCACTTCTGGGCATCTATTCAATTGACCACAAACCAGGCTACACTAAAGCCACCAGCCACCATATCATTGCATCATAGTTTACCATTATCAAGCTATAGAATGAACCCAGATTCCCCTCAGTGGATAAATGGATGAAAACAATGTATATATAAAGAATGGAATTCTATGCTTCCATTAGAATGACAAAAGAATGACATTGCTCCACGGGAAAGGAAATGGAAAGGTTATATTAAGCAAAGTAAGCCAGACCCAAAGAAATATAGGGAACATTGCATGTTTTCCCTCATTTGTAATAATTAGAATAGGTCTATAAACCTACATGCAAACCCAATGGATAGTAAAAGACAAATAATTACTCTTGGACATGGTTAATTAAACAGCACTCTAAGCATTCACATAGTGACAGAGGAAGATATTCTTAGGCGAAGGTCACAATGGCTCAATGACTATGTGCATATGACCATATAAAATGATGCTTATCAAAATGAACTACAAAAAATGGAAACAACAGGTGTTTTTATTGTACTATTTTCTGATCCTTTGTTTTCTTTTTTTCTTTGGTTGATTCCCTTTTGTTCCTGTATTTGATTTCTGTAGCTTTTGTCTTGTATATAAGTTTATATGATTTGGGAAGCACAGAAACGGTGGATGGAACAAAGTGTGGGCCATTTCAACAGTGATATTCGTTAGACACTATGTTGGAAATACAACTTGGGGGGGGGGAGGATGGAGGAAAACTTTGAGAGAAAGAGGGAGTAGGTGACCGTGTTCAAAAAGAAATGCACTCATTACCTGACTTATGTAGCTATAACTCCTCTGTACATCATCTTTACAATAATTTTTTTAAGTGGTGAAGCATGGCAGATAACATCTGGCCCATGGTGCTTCTTGTTCTCATAGTGCCTTGGGCTAATGTGCAAATGTTTCTTTTCCCATAATGCTTTAGGTGCCTGTTCAACCAATGAGAAGAACTAGGCGCATACACATACCCTCAAGCAGTTAGCACAAAGTCAAAGGGAGACGACGATATTGGAGGAGGCTAGTACTATAAAAATGGCCTTCTGAAAGAACTCTATTGGGCTCCTCTTTGAAGCCCTACTTGTTAGATTCTCCATATTTTCCTTTTGCAGATGTCCTTTCAAATAAACTTTCTCTTCTTCAAACATACCCCTAGAAAATGTCAATTTTACGTGTGTGTGTGTGTGTGTGTGTGTGTGTGTGTGTGTGTGTGTACAGAGAAAGATAAAGAGAGAGAGAGACAGAAACAGAGACAGAGAGATCTGGGAGCCAGAGGACTCTGAGTATGTCAGGAAGAATGCCTCCTCCTCATTTCCCAGTGACTTCCATGTGAGTGGATCCTAGCTGGCTGGACTGTTATGCTTTGTAATCTAATACACTAAGATATTTAGCCATATAATGGTGAGTGCTTTTTATCCTGGTCTATTTCCTATTCTTCATTCACATTTCTGCCTTCCAGTCATCCCAGATTGGCCTTGCTTTTCTTTCACTGTCACACATCCTTTTATTCTGTACATGTCCAACCATCGTATGGCCACTTCAGTGGCTGTCAGCCTCCTCTGGTACCTTTGCCACAAGGACTTCAGTAAACCCAGGAAGACTTCTGACCCCACTTCTCCATTGCATGACCAAAATGGCTGAGGTGGAAAGAATGTATACTTCAGTTCCAGAACCCTGACGAATTTCAACATCCACAGAAGCTCAAGTCTCTTACATAAAATGGTGTAGTAGTTGCATACAACCTACACACGCCTGTCATACTTTAAATCATTTCTAGAAGACTCAGAATGCCTGGTGCAATGTAAATGCCAGATGAGTAACTGGTCTGCTAGATTGCTTAGGGAGTGGTGGCATAAACTGTACTTGGTTGGTACAGGCATGATTCCCTTATATTTGCCATCTGTGATTGGTTGATCTATGGATGGAGAACCTGAGGGAAAGGAGGGTTGACTATACTTGAATAGAGTAAGTGAATCCTGACCACACTCTCAATTACTCAAAGAAAAGGCTGCATGAGGAGAATGACTGCGTAGTCTGATGAAATGCTGAGAGTTTTGCCATTACTCAGAAGGGCCCATGCTTACCACCACACTACTTCTGTCTCCAGTGAAGTTGGGGACAACCATTTTTAATACCTGCCCTCCAGGACCAGTGAGGAGAGGGGCAGGAAGACATTTCCCTCACAGGAGCAGACATCACATTCTTTTTTTAGTAATAGATTTTTATTGTAGAAATATTTATACATATATACAGACAAAAAGAAAAAAGAAAGGGAGGGAGGAAGGAAGACAGGTGGAAGGAAAGTAGAAGGAAGGAAGGGAGGGAGGGAGGGATGAAGAGAAAGAACAAGGAAGAAAGAGAAGGAGGGAAGGAAGGAAGGGAAGGAGGGAAGAAATAGAGAGAGGGAACTATTTTCAATGTTTTAACAAACTTTGGTGAAAGTTTGGGAGAATGGATATTTCATATACTTTCATGAGAAAATTAATCATTGTAGTTTTCAGGAAGTAAGCAAGCAAATTTTAATAAAAAACATAGGATTTAAAACACACACATAATTGGCTCGTTATTGACAATAAATAAGAATATTTGTTGCATGAGGAGGAGAGGAAGGGAGAAAGGGAAGGAAGGAAGGAGAGGGAGAGAGGGAAATATTTTTAATGTCTTAACAAGTCCTGGTGAATGAAGTGAGGGAGAACAGATCTTTTACACACTTTCCTTGAGTATATTAGTCATTGCAACTTTTCAGGAAGTAAGCAGAATTTAATAAAACAATTTCAGAATTTAAAATACACACACAGCTGGCTTTTGACAATAAATAAGAATGCTTGTCATCTGAATGTTGCTGGAGCTGTTTTAAAAGGTTAAGATACCAAAGTTAACAGACTGGTGTGAACCTTTGACAGGCTGATGATCGAAAGAGTTACAGTGGGGTGAATCTGCATTAGGTGAGATGATTTTATCAGAAGAAAAAGGTAGGTTTTCTATACTGAATTGGACCAAGTTCCACAAGGTTTTTAAGTGGAAAAAATCTCTGAGAACCATATATATATATATGCATATATATATATATGATTATTTATCAGACGTCCCTGATTTGTGAGGAAATGGACAGTAACAATTTCTACCGCTGTGTGAATCTCCATGCCCAGCGGTGTGTGGAGAAATAGTATTCTGTCTTCAGGGAAGAATAAAAGAATGCATGAAAGGTTCACACCAAGCTGTTGCCTTTGGTACCCTTAGCACACATTCCAGTGAGCCAAGGAAGACACAGAAGGGGCTGGCCTCTCTGTGTAGTTAGCCCAAGTGGCTCCAAAGACATGCATGTACATCTGACCCCTCCCTTTCTTTTGGTGTGTGTCCCTTCTAGGTTTTTCTTCTTGCATTGCCTCCAGAGTATCTGGGATTGGAAGTTTGAGTCATTGCACCTGGATCAGTTTAGTTTTTTTCAAAAAAAAGTATTTTGTTTATTGTGGGAGTTTTTTTGACGTGAAGAATTGTTAAATCTTTAACCTACTTACAATATCTAAGTCTGACAACCAAATCAGATGTCATGTTTTTTTTTCTACACGGCTTCAGGTTTTTCAGCCATAGTTAGCAAAGATAAGACAAACTGTTTTCCCTCTACCCTGACATGTTACTCACCACTCACTTCTGGCACCAGATATGTGCCACCCACAGACGCTACGCAATCATTTCTGCAGCAGTGACACCAGCTGGGCGTCTTCTACCTCAGTTCTGTTCTGATACTCCCTATCTACTGAGACAGCACCAGATCCCACAGACAGTTTCCCCCTTCCTGTGTCAGTCTCACATTGTGTTATCTGGGTTGTGGATTGACCAGTTAGGTCTCCCCAACTTCTTCCTCCAGGACAATTAACTTGCTAGAGGAGCTCACTGAACTCAGGAAAATACTTAGGTAGATAGATTTACTATGAACCTGTCTACCTGTAAAGATGCATGGGATAAAATATGTGGGAAGGGATGCAGAGCTCCATCAGATGTCCTCTCCCAGTTGCCAGCTTTGGGATATGTTTGTGCCATCTCAAAGCTCAGCTGATCCAAATGCTGTCCCTCTGGGATTTCATGGTTGGTCTATTGCAAGAACAATTGCTTACATCATTAGATATCAGTCATCTGCTCATCCTATAGCCTCTTTCCTCTCCTTGAAAGTAGAGGAGTGGACTGTGAGCCTCAACCCTGCAAACTCACCTTGGTTTACCTAAGCCCAGTCACCACCCTGAAGTTACTTAGGAGTCGTTGGCCACAAGGCATCTCACTGGCAAGCAAAAGCTACTCATCTTGCTTGGGAGATGGCAAGAGTTTCAGAAACTGTGGGCCAGGAACTAAGGAGAGATGGAGCATGTACCACAGTACATGGTGATGTCCATGCCACATCATGTGCCTTTTAAATTCAGATCACTTGTGCATTGTGTTATGTTCATGTGGTGGGGACAGGTCTAGCTGTAACTGTACATCTGCACTAGGGCCAGGACTCTGGAAAGTGGGAACTCGATGACTGTTGTCTCTGTTTTGTCCCCAATATATGCACACACACACACACACACACACACACACACACACACACACACACACACACACACCAGGAGCTCACCAGGGTCATGAGGCTGTCACCTCATTCCTTTCAAATTTCCCTTTTTTCCACTGTGGAATTCTCACAGGATTTGTGTAAGTAAGAACATTATGCAGCAGGTTTCTATCCTAGGGCTGTTTGGAAAAGTTATGGACTATTTTGGGGAAAACATTCTAGCTTTCTTTTTTTTCCCCCTCAATTAGGAATAAAATTTCAGAATGATGAATCCAAGCAAGGTCTCTCACACCATCTGTGAAATGAATACTTGGCTTCTTTTTCTTTTATTTGGCTAGTAGTGTGGTTAACGGTCATATGAACCCCAGTCTCAGGTCAGTCATGAAGATCCCCTACTCAAAGGAGGGTTCCCAGCCGCATCTGAGATCTTTCCATCCCAGGTAACCTGAGGACATTGAGTGGATGAGGAAAGACCCTTTCTATGACCATACTTCCGTGAAGGCTAGGAAGTGTTTCTCACCAGTCCTGATCTCAAAAGCAGAGGAGATTTAACGGGGAAAACAGGGATTTATCTGTGCTTTGCCAATAAGATGACATTTCAGATGTGGGATATCTTCCCTCTTCTCCACCATCTGGGGCTTAGTAAATAAACAACCGACAATAGTTCAAATACCTGTCAGTTTGCTGTAATGTGATCTGTGATCCATAGCCACATACTGGCCTTTAGAGACATTGCTGTTACAACCATATGGAAGAGTGCAGATTGGAACAAGGTTCAGCTTCATTCAGCTGCCTTGGCTGTCTGACTCTTTCTAAGATCCTCAAGGATCAAAGATCCAAATCAAAGGAACAGCTACTCAGGAACCCCATCTTTTCACTTGCTTCTAACACCAGGTTCACTATGAAAGTCATATCAGCTTTGCCCTTTACACCTCTGACCTATGGATCATCCCTCATGGGAAAGGTTGTCTAACATGTTTGTGGGGAGCTTAGAGTTCACTCAGACCAGTGGAAACTACTGACCCTTCCCTTGGCCTTGTGCAAGTGTCAAATGGGTGACCTTTTAACCAAGCCCTCCACCTTCAGGATACTGACACTATTTTCTGAAGTCACACCATGTGAAAAACCATGATTTGGCTATTCATGCCCAGGTTACCATTACTCTATTTTTTCCCAATTTCCCCTTTCCCACTCCTCAGACTCCCCCATGAATGTATCCCTCTATGCCCTGTCTCAGGGTTTGAAGCTTGAGACTCACACTTGTTGATTTGTTGACATCTTGAATATTTAGTCAACATTTATTCTTTTTTGCAGAACTCTTTTGCTTTTGTGACTGACGACATTTCCACCAATCATGACTTGCTGGACTTAGCTTCTCTTGTATTTTCTTTGATTCTTTTGTTAACCAATTTTTTTTTTCAAATTAACCATGAAAGAAGAAAACGACCTTAGGAAGGTGGGGGCAGGGGTGTCCCATACCCCTGAAATCCTTCTGATCCTTTTGAGATAACCATCACAGTTTAGAAATTACTTCTGTAGATACCAGACCAAGTACCAATAAAGCCCTGTGGGAGAATACACTCACCCCCAGCAGAAGGAATGGTTGATGGGTGGCAAGGTGACCAGTGGCCAGGGCATAAATTGAGAGATAACCAGAGCAGCAGGAAGAAGCCTCGGGAGAGGGTGGTCTGAGAGGGCTGAGTAGCGGAAGGGGATTTTTTAAAAGGGTCAGGTGGAGAAGGTGCTATTAAACTGAATTGTGTCCTTCTAAATTCATATTTGGAAGCCCTAACCTTCAGCAAAGGGGCTGTAGGAGGTTATTAAGGATAAATAAGGTCATAAAAGAGAAAACTATAGTGAAAACTGGAGAGAGTGTCTTTAAAAAAGAGACCAGAGTATATTCTCTTTCTTCCCATCTCTCTGACTCTCTTTCTCTCTTCCTCTTTCCCACTACCCCTGTCCCATAACACAATGGCACGGTGAGGAGAAAGCCATCTGCAAGCCAGGAAGAGGCACCATAACCTGACCACGCCAGCACCTTGACCTTGGAGTTCTGGTCTTTAGAACCACAAGGCGTTGGTTGTTATTTAAGTCCCCATCAGCACACTGAGGCATGCAGCATTGCTCTAGGAATGGAGACAGTGTCTTTGGTGTACAGCTTTGTGTCTGGAACTCCTACTCTTCCAACATTCATTCATGAAATGCCTTTTGTGAACTGGTGACGGTAGGTCGTAGGGAAAGAAAATGTTCTGCCTGGTGTCCCTTTGGGCAGCAGCATCTCTGTGCTCTTGGGTGGCCTCATTCACAAAACCCCTCAGGGCAGTGTCCCAGAAACAAGTCTTCCAATGGAGTTCTGCCCTACTTTTGAGAATAGCTACTACACTGCCTGGGGATGAAGCACTTATTCCTTTCAAGCAAGAGAAAAGGGGGAGGACTAAATGGCCTTCTTTACTGCCCTGTGACTTTGGCAAGCATTCATGTAAAAAAAAAAAAATTGTCGGTCATGGGTCTTGAATTCTTTTTTTTTTTGCTTATGTGGTGCTGGGGAATCGAATCCAGGGCCTCATGCATGCAAGGCAAGCGCTCTACCACTGAGCCACCTTCCCAGCCCATGGGTCTTGAATTCTGAGCCTGGGAACTGTCCCTGAGCTCTTTATCTTAAGGCTAGCACTGTACCATTTGAGCCACAATGCCATTTCCGGTTTTCTGGTGGTTAATTGGAGATAAGTCTCATGGACATTCCTGCCCAGGGTGGCTTTGAACCATGATCCTCAGATCAGCCTCCTGAGTAGCTAGGATTACAGGCATGAGCCACCGACACCTGACTCATGTAAAATTATTTGAGGACACTCTCTTTAGATAGCAGAGCAGTTTGTAGTAACATCCTGATTTGAGAGGTGGCAGAGGATGTATTCGAGCTCCAACCCTGACAACAGGAATTAAGCTTAAGTTTAGGATTTATAAACCACCATCAAAAGAAGGGTCTTGGTCTGGGAAGGTAGCTCAGTGGTAGAGTGCTTGCCTTGAATGCATAAGGCCCTGGGTTCAATTCCTCAGCACCACACAAGCAGAAACAGCCAGAAGTGGTGCTGTGGCTCAAGTGGTAGAGTGCTAACCTTGGGCCGAAGAACTGAAGGACAGCTCCCAGGCCCAGAGTTCAAGCCCCACGACCGACCAAAAAAAAAAAAAAAGGTAGGTGCTGATGGCTCATGCCAGTAATCCTAGCTACTCAGAAGGTTGAGATCTGAGAAGCACAGTTTAAAGCCAGTCCAGGCAGAAAAGTCCATAAGTCTCTATCTCCAATTAATCATCAAAAAGTTAGACTGGAGGTCTAGCTCAAGTGGTAGAGTGTCAGCTGAACAAGCAAGATAAGTTAGTATAAGGCCCTGAGTTTAATCCCCAATATGAAAAAGAAAAAGAAGGAGGAGGAGGAGGAGGAGGAGGAAGAGGAGGAAGGAGAAGAAGAAGAAGAAGAAGAAGAAGAAGAAGAAGAAGAAGAAGAGGAGGAGGAGGAGGAGGAGGAGGAGGAGGAGGAGGAGGAGGAGGAGGAGGAGGAGGAGGAGGAGGAGGAGGAGGAGGAGGAGGAGGAGGAGGAGGAGGAGGAGGAGGAGGAGGAGGAGGAGGAAGATGACAGCAATAACGAATCTCAAGATTCATCATACATAGCTCAGAGCACCACATGAGCAAGGTGTAGGCAGAAAGGTAGCCACTGGTAAAGGAAGCATCTTATATGTTCTTATTAAAATAAATGGAATTAACCAGGTAACTTTAGGGGCTATCTGGGGTTGAGAGGGATTGAGAAGAACAATAGAAGGCATGACTTTGATCAAGATGCATTGTGCTTATAAACTGATATGTTGACTCAAAACCCCTTTATAGAAGAAGTTAATGATAATTTAAAACATTAAAAATGAAAATAAAGTGAATGAAATTAGGTTTTGACTCCTTCACATATTATTATTATTATTAATTACTATTTTGCTGGTACTGAGGCTTGAACTCATGACCTTGGTGATGTCCCTTAGCTTTTCCACTTAAGGTTGGTACTCTGTAATTTGAACCAGACCTCTACTTTTGGCTTTTTGCTGTTTAATTGACATAAGAGTCTGATAGACTTTCCTGTTTGGGCTACCTTTGAACTGAGTTCCTCAGATCTCAGCGTCCTAAAATAGCTAGGATTACAGGCGAGAGCCACTGGCACTGGGATCCTTTCTATTATTTTTGGTTTAAAAACTCATTTCAACAAAAGAAATAGTGAGTACATTTATTTCTGATTGGATCTGAATATTGAAACACAATATTATTCCAGTTTGGTCTGTTGCTTTTTACAAAGACAGATAAATATTTTGAAAATCCAGCTTTGAGCTTTGAGGGGAGTGATATTAAAGTATTTCTTTATTTGCAGTAACAAATGTTGACTTTCCCAGCTGGCTTTGCAAATGGATTTTCCTTCTGAGCACACTGAGGTCAAACAATCATACCTTCTACATATCTGGAACTTTTTGCTACATTTGTACATGGTATTCAAATTAAGGCACTGTCTAGCCAGACTCTAGTGACTCATGCCTATAATCCTTGCTACTCAGGAGGCTGAGATCTGAGGATCATAGTTCAAAACTATCCTGAGCAGACAAATCTAAACTAATGCATTTCTGTCATTACAAGGTATGGAGACACTTCTGAATGGTAAAAAGACTGAACTATTGTCAAACTATTGCTCAGTATACATGTCATTTTGTCCTATTAAGTTTTTGTCAAGTAGCTAACACACTCAGTATCTGTGTTATCTTTTCACTAACCTAAGGAATTAGCCCTCCATAATATCCCTCAAGGGAGTTTGCAGTTAAAGAGCAGGCTGAACTATATCAGCTTGCCTGAGTCAAGCCACCTGGTCTGTGAGTTTTAGTCTTTTTTTCTCTAGTATACTCTTAACCTTGCTGGCTGGAAGCCTGTAGGTGTGCAGCCTGGAGCTCCTCTCTGGCTCTTCATTTCAGAATATGTCAGAGTATTGAACCCCTGACTGAGTAATCTCAAGCCCAGCTGGGAGTAGAAGATGAAGGCAGTTTGTCTCCTGGACCAGTTAGTCTGGTCTTTCCTCAGACCTTGTCTTTCCTCTCTTGGTCTCCAGGAGAGGTAACACCCTCTTGGACTTCTCTTATGATCTCCTCCTACTTGGTGGAGACCAAGTAAAACTACTTGTGGTTAAGATGTGCATACACACACACACACACACACACACACACTCCTCATATATACTCACTACACAGACCACAAGCACACATACCACCACACATATCTGCATACACAGCATACTCATTACACAAACTATATACCTATGTTACACATACTACAAATGTTCATATCACACACAAGAGACCACATATGCATGCCCCACACCTCACACCCACACTTAGAAAATGTCATAGACACACACTACAAGCATACATGTAACAGCACACACATCACTCAATCTATACACACCATACACTCATCACATACAATGTATGGACACCACACACACTGCACTGTTTCCTTGGCTATGTCCCTCACCTCTCCATCAGAGGGATCCTGCTAGAAAGCCTCACAGCTTCTCCCCAGGAAGGGCACAGTTCCTGAAGGAGAAGGAAGAGGAATTCCAGGGTCTTTACCAGTGCCACACACAGGCTGTTTTTTTCCAGTCAACATTCCCTGAGCATTCCTGATGTGCAAACACTCTTCCAAGTTCACTATGATGATGTGTAGGGGAGGGGGCTGGGAAGACCATGGGAAATACCCCTGCCTTCATGGAGCTTGGGCACCTGGGTGGGAGGCAGAAACAAGAAATGGGGGATGTTGGCAAACACTGTGACAGAATGACATGCAGAAGAAAGCACTCATGATCCCTGGAGAAGCAGCAAATGAGCTGGGAGCTGATGATCAAAGACTTTCCCAAGAGGAGAGGCAGAGAAGGGGTCTCACTGGGGTCCCACTCAGGAGTAGGCTTGAATATCCTATATGGAGCCTAGTGGAGGGAAAGTGCAGGGTGGAAGACCTTGAAGGTCATGTTTATGACATGTTTCTTCCACTAGTGTGGAAATGACCATAAAAGGGTGTGGGGAAGGAGCCCAGAAGCTCTGTATCCACAGGAACATGAACAGTTACAGCACTCACAAGAGGTGAGGAGCCCCATGGGTAGGTGGTAGTTGAGGAGGAAGAGAGCTGGAAGTCAGTAATTTTTTGTGTGTATCTGCCAGTTCTGGGGCTTGAACTCAGGGCCTAGGCACTGTCCCTTAGCTTTTCCACTCCAAGCTGGTGCTCTACCACTTGAACCACAGCTCTACTTGTAGCTCTTTTATGGCTAGTTGAAGATAAGACTCTCACAGACTTTTTTTTTTTTGCCTGGACTGGCTTCAAACTGACCCTCAGATCTCAGCCTACTAAGTAGCCAGGATTACAGGTATGAGCCACTGGTACTTGGCTTTTTGTTATTGTTAAGTTGCAAAGTACTTTGGGGATTATGACAGAGTTACAAGGGTAAAGCTTGTCTGTAGATTTCACCCAGCTTTCCTTAAAGTTGTCTTTTTATAAGCACAGAACATTTGTCAAAGCTGAATATTTCATAGTTAGTAAAATACCATTATCTAAATGTGAGGTTTCATTTGAGCTTCCCCATTTTTCTATCAACTTCCTCATTTTCCTCTCAGGATCCCACACTGCATTAAGTCATCATGACTTCTGGATCTCTCAATCCCTCCTTGTCTTTGACAACCATAACACTTTGAGAGAGTTCTGGCCAGTTATTTTGCTGAGATTCTTCTCCAGACAATGGTGCTTTTTGTTTTCTCAGATGCAATGTGAGTTTTGGAAGAGTAGAACCAATGTGGAACCCCCTTTCTGCATGACATCTCCATTACTCAGATGCTGACCTCTGTCTTTTGGTTCAATAGGGCTTGCCAGGTTTCTCCATTGGTAAGCCACTATTTCCACATTTCCATGGATTGGTCAGAAGTAACACTAATTCCTGCCCATACTCAAAGGGAGAAGTAAGAAACTCCATCTCCTAGGTGATGCTAAGATTTTAGGTATGTGTTAAAACTGTCTCATCCATTAAGAAACGCTGTTCACATCAGGCTTTTGATGAATGAAAATGTACTTTCTTTCTGTAGGGAGGTGGTGTTTTGATTCCTAACCCTTTTGACAATCTCAGGGAGCATGTCTACAGATGTGGCGTTTAGTGAGAGGAAGTTAGATCATTGGGGGTATGCCTGGGAAGGTGATAGTGGGTATCTGGCTCCTTCCCCTCTCCATACCTTTGCTTCTCATCTTCTATGAGGTGAAGAGGCCTCATCTACCAACTGTGACGTGCTGGGTTGCATGGAATGAAGCCTCCAAAATTGTGAGATAGAATAAACCTTTCCTCTTTATAAGTTGCTTATTCCAGGTATGTTGTTACAGCTCTGGGATGCTGACTCATACAACACCACTGAAATGACAGGAAAGGAAAAAACACTCCATTAACTCACATAAAGAAAATAGGCATACACCAGGAGAAAGTATCTTAATACATTTTGGAAGTGATGCAGCTGAGCATACTGAAAAGCTGTGGCTGCTCTCCTCTCTTTTTAGAAGGCAAGGAACAGTGTCTTAAGGTGAGTGCCCAACCCTGGACTCATAGCAGATGTCCATGAAAGCTGCGGTCTTATAGTTTCCTCTCCTGCTCTGAGCAAGCTGTGGCTATCTGGTCACCATCACTAATATGAGGTAAACATTAGTTTACTATGCATTAAGTATCACACTAGGTGGTTTAAACCACAGGAATTCAGTATTTCCTTGTCTAGAGGTTGGAAGTCCAAGACCAAAGTAGGAGCAAGTCCATGCTCCCTCTGAAGTCCCAAGGAAGCATCTACTCTGCTTCTGGAAGATAACTGGCTCCTGATAGTGTAACTTCAATCTTCACACAGCATTGCTCTGTCATATGCATGTCTATGTTCAAATCCACCTCCCCCCAACCTGCCCTTTTTTAGTGCTAGCCACTGGACTTGAATTCAGAGCCTGGGTACTGTCCCTTAACTTTTTGCTCAAGGCTAGCACTCTACCACTTGAGACACAGCTGTATTTCTGGTTCTTTGGTGGTTGACTGGAGATAAGACTTTCATGAACTTTTCTGCTTGAGCAGGCTTTGAACTGTGAACTTCAAATCTCAGTCTCTTGAGTAGCTCTGATTACAACTGTGAACCACTGGCACCCTGATAACTTCTCTCTCTCCTTCCTTCCTTCCTTTGGTTGGTTGTGGGGTTTGAACTTAGGGCCTGGGTTGCTGTCTTGGAGCTTTTTTGCTCAAGGCTAATGTACTACTACTTTGAGCCACAGCTCCATTTGTGGTTTTTAGGTGGTTAACTGGTAATAAGAGTCTCATGGACTATCCTGCTTTGGCTGGATCAAAGTATGATCCCCTGATCTCAGCTTCCTAGGATTACAGATGCAAGTCACAAGTACCCAGCAACTTCTCCCTTTTCTAAGGATAGTAGTCACATTAGGTTAGGGCCCAGCCTAAGATCTAGTAGTTAACTCATTACATTTGAAACAAATCCATCTTCTGATATCACCAGGGGGGTTAAGACTTAAAGGAGCAAAAGTTGAATGTTGGTAGGGACATAATTCAACCTATAACTAAAGTAGGTGAAACATTTGCTTTTGGTGAAACAGAGAATTCCTACTAGTTAGGGTGGTAGATCTAGCAGGGTGGATAAAAGTCAGTGAAAGCCAGATTATAAGAGCCATGATCTTTGGCCCCTTTTCTGCCCTGCCTTCGGAGACAACACCCAGGCTACCTGCCCTCCACCTGAGAAGAAGTGGAAAAAGTTATGGGTCCTTGAGACAGTATTTCAGGCACTGACTGGCCCTTGCTATCTCCTTACCTGAGTCTGGAGCTCCCAGCACCAGCCTGGGATTTCTCCTCATTTCCACCTACTCAAGTTCCAGGCAGGACTAGTGTGCTTCACTGTCAAATGTGAATGAGCAGCAGACGACTGCTAGACATTGGAGAGAAAAATCTCTTCATGAAAGACAAAACAAAGGGCTGGGAAGGTGGCTCAGTGGTAGAGTGCTTGCCTTGCAAGCATGGGGCCCTGGGTTCGATTCCTCAGCACCACATAAGCAAAAAGAAAAGTGGTGCTGTGGCTCAAGTGGTAGAGTGCTAGCCTTGAGCTGAAGAACTGAGGGACAGCACCCAAGCCCAGAGTTCAGGCCCCACAACCGGACCCATTCCCCCCCCCCAAAAAAAAGACAGAACAAAACCAGAAAGCAGATATGTAGAGAAATAAAAATAGACAAAATGACCCAAAAAACCCAGTCATTCATATTCTCAGGGATCAAAGAGTGCAATTGTGAATTCAGAAAATTTTAGTATGCTAGTAAAAAGAAAATGGCCAAGTTTTGCTCAAGAAGGAAAGAATATATTTTCAGACATGGAAGCAAGCTCTGTCTGTCTGTCTATTGATGGATCAATCAATCTCTATCTATGTATCATCTGTGTATATTTCCTCTGAACTCTTTCTTTGAAACCTACTAGACAAAGCACTTCAATGAAATAAAGAAGAAAACTACATAAAATAGAATCCTGTATGTGAAGTCAGGAAGGCTCGAATGTTTCAATGATAAGAGCATTTAAATAGTTGGGAAAAGTTTGAGTCATTTAACATCTGTATTAAAAGATTTAAGAGGTGTATGGGAAACTGGACAGTTGAAAATATAAGGTGATATTTAACTCTTGGAAAAACAAATGTGCACATGTAAGCAAAGAAGGGAGCTGGGAGTTGGTCACTGGGCTCAGTGGAGCATAATATAAACCTCATATTACTATTTGCAAGCTCTGAGGGTGTGGAGGGAAGGGGGAGATCTGGGAGGAATGTGATGTCAGAAGACTCACTTTTCTTCTCTGTAGCACACAGTATTCTAAAATTTCCAGTAATCAAGAAGTATCAGAATAGTGTATTACATAGATATACAAAAATAAATACTAGCAGATAATTTTAAAAGGAGAAAATGACTTTCTCTGTGATGCAGGGAAGGCTTGGATACCAGGCCTGTACTTGCTAAAAATAGAAGCATAATTCTACAGCAGAAAGTTGAGCAGCAGAACGTGTGCACACAACTTCTGGAGTTGTGTGGAGCACAGGCTTTCTGGCAGGGTTGAGTATTATTGACTTCTGACTGGTGAGCTGGCCCGATCAGCACCAGGAGGAGCCCCCTGGCTCCCCAGAGCCCTGTCTTTCCATCCATGTCTTGCCATTTGAAATGGCCTCTGTGACAGAATGCTTACCACATTAACACCTTGCCTTCCTCATTCCTGAAAGGGGTGACAGCTGCTTCTTTCCGGGGGGTGGCAGCTTGAGAGGCAACTGGACACATATGTCCCTAGGCAAGAGGAACTTGCATTTCTCTGCTGGTATTATAAAGTTGCTGCTCTGCAGCTATTAGGAACCAGGCTTTTGGGCTAATTGATAGCTGGGCCATATCCTTCCAGCACTCCTAATAACCTCTTGGTTCTCCAAGTTCTCTTCATGGCTTTCTCCACTGTCAAATCTCTGACTGCCCCTCCCCCCCCCCCCCCCCCCCCCCCCAGGACAGAGGGGCTGGAGTCAATGCCAAGGAATCCTTTCTGGGAGCATGGATCTCCACTCAATGACCCTCCCACAATCCCTCCAAGTTGCTCTAGGAAGTAGAACTGATTCAGACCAGGGACAGAGTATGTCCACTTGAGAGGGAGAGGGAGAGACATGAACGTCACTGCTGGTTGATTGGAATGACCCCACTGGAAACTCAAATCCACAATGGGGGGCTTAGGGGCCCAGCAGCTTTCATGAACAACACTGCTCTATGGAGGCCACCTTTCCCCCATCCCCTCAGAGCTCTCTCTGGAGGTTTGAGACAAAAGTGGTAGGTGGTCTCTCCTCCTGCGTCTCCATCACCAGAGAACATCTGTGTGATGCAGGTGCCTCTAGGGGGAGTCAATGTAGAAGAGAACCACCACACCAGAGTTACCAGAAAACTCCATAGGTCTGAAAAGTGGGTCCTCCAGATGCAAACAAAGCCAAGCAAAGAAAGAAACTGCACAGCAGTGTGGCTTGTTGGGATAGAGCATTTCCCATTCACGTACTCAAGGCAGGCAGTCTGGCTGTGGGCATGTCTATGTGCAGGGCTGTGTGAGAGCTATGGTCTTGCTATTGGCTAAAACTTCTTGAGGCAGTGAGGACAAGGGTTTTCTGTCATTTCTGGCTTTCAGATCTTACGGAGAATTTGCTATACTGGTGAGGAGTGGATTCTCTTTTATTTTTTGATTAGTTGTAGGTCTTGAACGCAGAGCCTGAGTGCTGTCCCTGAACTCTTTTGCTTAAGGCTAGCACTCTACCACTTTGAGCCACAGCTCTACTTCTGGTTTTCTGGTGGTTAGAGTCTTACCCACTTTCTTGCCCTGAGCAGCTTTGAACCATGATCCTCAGATCTCAGCCTTCTGTGTAGTTAAGATTACAAGTGAGAGCCACTAGTGCCCAGTCCTTACCTTCTTTATCACAAACATAGGTTCTGGATTTTGCCAAAAAAAGCAAATGACTTATGGCATCTGGGTCGCACATGCCAGTACAGATACACTGTGTGTAGGTAGGGTGGGGGAAGGGCCATTTCCTCCTCTGCTGAGCTTCCCTCTGCTTTCCAGGCCTGCTCTAGACTTCCACAACAGCCAGCTCTGAGGTCCCAGCTCTCAGAATTCAGCCCTGTGTTTGTAACATTTGTAACATTTGTATAACGAGGTAAATCCATTGGCTGAAATAGTAACATTTTAAAAAATGTTTTTCTTGGGAAGAAAAGGCTGAGGAGGAGTGTCCGCCCAGGTGGTTTCCCCTAGTCACTGCTCTGGCTTCCTGGGATAGAGAAGGTGAGACGCTGCAAGGAAGGGTATGTTTCCTGGGTCACAACCACATGACAGCCTTCATCTGTCTGCAATTCTTCCTCCCCCTGAGGCTTCTGAGGCAGCTTCCTCCCCCTCATGAGACAGTGGCCACTGTGTTCCCCAGAAGCTGTTGCTACTCTCTCTGCCTGTCTGGAAATCATCTTTGCTACTGTCTTTTTGCTGTGCTGAACCATAAACACAGGAAGCAGCATATGGGGGAGAGTCTTCTTCATAGATCTCCCTGCCACCATCTTTGCCCTCAGATTGCTTCCTCCTCCTAGGGCCAACTTCCTTTTGCTATGGTATTGATAAAGCCCCTGAGAGTTTATTCTAACAGTGTGTGTGTGTGTGTGTGTGTGTGTGTGCACGCATGTGCTACTACTGGGATTTGAACTCAAGGTCTGGGCTCTATCAACTAGATTTTTTTTCTTTTCTTTTTTTTTATTGTGAACATACTGTACAGAGGGGTTACAATTACATGGGCAAGATAATGAGTTCATTTCTTATCAAGCATTGTAGCCTCCTCCTTTGTTTCCCCTTCCCATCCCTTCCCATCCTCCCCCCCATCTAATCCTCCCTGCCCCCCCCTCCGAAGTTGTAAAGTTGTTTTTCGACATAACGACTTGTACATCTCATTGTTGCAATTGGTCCACCTGCATCCCTATTTAAATGATTTGTTTTTCCCCTTCCCCTCCACAAATTAAGACTAGCACTCTACCATTTGACCCATACCTGTACATCCAGCTTTTTTGGTGGTGATTTGGCAAAAAGACTCTCACAGACTTTCCTGTCTGGGCTAGCTTTGAACAATCCTCAGATCTCAACCTCCTGAGTAGCCAGGAGTATAGGTGTGAGCCACTAGCACCAGGTTACTCTGATAGCATTAGGCAGAGCTAAGAAATCAGGCATATCATCCCTTAGGTAGACAGCCCCTGGGGGAGTCCTGATAGAGCAGCCTGTGGAGAGCTGGGTGTAGATTTGCACTAACCTACTTTGATGGGTTATTAGCAGTTTGTTCATTCAGTCATTTGTTTATGTAGTTATTCTTTCTTGTAGGTGTGATGCATGTCAGGAATTTGCTGGAAGAGTAAAGCAAGCAGCCATAAAACCTGCGTCCTGGCCCTCAATGGAGAAAGTGTAGCAGTCTATGGGGCGGAGAGCCTGTGGGACAAGCAGTTCTGATGCTATATCACAGTGTAGGTTACTAGGCCTCATGGAACAAAAAGTGGCCCAAGGAGGCTTCTTATTGCTCAAGGGCTCATGGGAGCCAAGGGAGGAGAGACTATGCTGGGCAGCACAGGCCAAAGTGGAGGTAGAAAAGAGGAGAGGAAAACCCCAGCATGTAATGAGGAGGAAGCTGCAACCAGGAACCAAGGGTCTATTAGCAGATGTTTTATGATCTAGAAACATGATAATGCCCTGAGTTAGGAAACTCCCTCTGTGGAGAATGGCCAGAAAGGGGCAGTCTGGAGAGAGGAGATCCATGATTGGGCTGTTACAGGAGTCTCTTGTGTTACCAGGTATCAGTTATGCCAGGAGGAAATTGCCAGGGAAGAGGAGATATGGCAGCCAAAAGATATCTAAGGGACAAAGGGGACATGGACAGTGGACAGAGGACAGTGTGGATTCAGGGAGAGGCACTGGGATGAAGGAGAAGGAAAGGAAGAGGAAAGCCCATGTAAAATTTAGAGGCGATTCTCTTTTAGGATACCTTGGCGTCCAGGATGCTACTGGATGGGACAGGTTCCATACATTTTCTTTTAAAAAAATTTTTTTATTGTAAAAAGACTGTACAGAGGGGTTACAGTTACATGAGCAAGGTAATGAGCATATTTCACATCAAGCATTGTTGCCTTCTCCTTTGTTTTTCCCCTAGATCCCTTCCCTCAAATACACTGCCCCCATGACCTAAATTGTAAAGGTCGTTTTCAACATAGTGTCTTGTGCATCTCATTGTTACAATGGGTCAACCTGTATCCCTATTTAAGCATTTTGTTTTTTCCCTTCCCCTCCCCAAATTAGAGAAGTGTATATACAAGACTCAGGGCACCAACATCCATTCATTTTCTAATCTCTCTCTCTCTCTCTCTCTCTCTCTCTCTCTCTCTCTCTCTCTCTGTCTCTCTCTCTCGACATTCTGGCCCAGGGATATTCCTAGGACTTGGGGTCCTGGAACATAGAGAAACCACACCAGTCTGAGTCTGCTCAGAGGAGTCTGTTTTATGAATGAGAGCAACATCCCCGCAGGACCTTCCAGGGAGGCGTGGCCTGGCTTGAATGTGGATTGTGCTGATAAGGAGCTCAGCACTGGAGCCAGTATCCTCTGGATAACTTTCAATATGACCTTCTAGAATTAAGATTTGGATTGCTTTAAGTAGGAATTGCTTGGGAGCTGGGAAGGTGGCTCAGTGGTAGAGTGCTTGCCTTGCATGTATTAGGCCCTGGGCTCGATTCCTCAGCACCACATAAGCAGAAAAAGCTGTAGTGCTGTGGCTCAAGCGGTAGAGCTCTAGCCAAGAGCTGAAGAGCTGAGGGACAGCGCCCAGGCCCAGAATTCAGGCCCCATGACTGTAAAAAAAAAAAAAAAAAAGAAAGAAAAAGAAAAAAGGAAAAAAAAAGAAGGAATTGCCTAGACTGGAATTTATTTATTTGATTTTTTGAAAAATATATTTTTATTGTAAAGATACTGTATAGAAGGGTTACAGTTACATGAGTAAGGTAATGAGTACATTTCCTAAGAAGTATTGTTACCCTCCTCCTTTATTTTTCCCTTACCATCCCTTCCCTCCATTCCTCCCCAATTGTTCCCTCCCCACCCCCAAGTTGTAAAGTTCTCGTTTTCAACCTAGTGTCTTGTACATCTCATTGTTACAATGGGTCAACCTGTATCCTTGTTTCAGCATTTTGTTATTTCCCTTCCCCTCCCCAAATTAGAAAAATGTATATACAAGATGCAGGGCACCAAAATCAAAGACAGTGACAACAGGGGTTGACCATGGGGGAAGAACATACAAAAGAAACAAAAAAAAAAATTACGCTGGACTAGAATTTTTGAAAGGCAGTTGGGAAACAGCATCCTTTATGTGTTTGTATTTGCCGAGGACAAAACAGGCAGAGCTTATCCAGCTGTGGAAAGCCAGGATAGCAACACCCTTAGGTGAAATGATTGAAGGGTCTCCAGAGGATTGCCGCTGCGAGTGATTATCTTGCTCCTTTCATAGCTTTGGTTCTACATGTATGTTCCGTTTGTAGAAAACGAATCTTCGTTCCACCTGTGTATACAGTCTGGTTGCCCAGGATACTCCCCCCCACCCACTCTGGGGACCCAGGGAGCCAAAATCCAAAGATGCTCATGAACCTTCTGTAAGATGACGTGTGGCTAGGCACTGATGGCTCGCACCTATAATCTTAGTTACTCAGAAAGCTGAGATCTGAGGAACACATTTCAAACCAGCCTGGACAGGAAAAGACATGGCACTCATCACCAATTAACCACCACAAAGTTGGAAGTAGAGCTGTGGTTCAAGTAGTAGAGTGCTTGTTTTGAGCCAAAAAAATCAGGGACAGCACCTAGGCCTCAGGACCGGCACAACACCATAAATGACATGGTATTTGCATATCACCTACACACACCCTTTGAAGCACTGATAATACTTAAGATGATCCAGCTCATACACAAATAATTGTTTGGCTGTTGGTTAGGAAATGATACAAGAAAAAGAACTCTATATATTCAGTACAGACAGTTCTTTTCAAATGTTTTCTCTCTATAGTTTGAATTTGTGGATGTAAAATGTTCAGGTACAAAAAGATGACTATCTATCTATCTATCTATCTATCTATCTATCTATCTATCTATCTATCTATCTATCTAACTATCTATCTATCTATCTATCTATGTATCTATCCATTCATCCATACAAGCTAGTTATTGGCAGCTGTATCTGTATATCTGTGTCAGTCTACAGGCTTGCACGCGCGCGCACACGCACGCACGCGCACACACACACACACACACACACACACACACACACCCCAGGCACTGATGGCTCATGCCTATAATCCTTTCTATTCAGGAGGTTGAGATCCGAGGATCACAGTTTGAAGTCAGCCCTGGCAGAAAAGTCCCATCAGACTTATCTCTAATTAACCAGCAAAAAGCTGGAACTAGAGATGTGGTTCAAGTGTTAGAGCACCAACCTTGAGCAAAACAGCAAAGTGAGTATGTGAGGCTTGAGTTCAAGCCTTAGTACCGGTAACCCCCTTCCCCCGCATAAAAGCATAGGCACTCAGAAGTGCTTCTTCACAAGATGAGGTTGGGTTGTCCCTGAGATACCCAGTTTGTATTCTTTACATGTGTAGACAGAAGAGCTATCCTTCAAGAGGCTGACAGGGCAGGTCTTGCAGATCCATGTACCTAATAGAGGATGAGCACCTGGTGCATAGGCAGTGTTCACAGGGGGTTTGGAAAGAGGTAGACACTCTGGGGTTGCTCCTGAATGCCCACTGGTGAAGGATCTGTTGATTCAGGATCCAGAGACTCAAGCTCAAGAGGTCACAAGGTTCAAGTGGCCTGACCCCACCTCAGAGATAGGCTTATGGTGCCCTGGCCTGAACTCTGAATTTGGAAGGAAATACTGTCAAATACTCAGCTTTCTGAAAGTTTCTCTCAAATATCTTGTCCTTACAAAACTTCCTGTTCTATCACTCTATCCCTATTTGGTATCATCAAACTAAATAATGGATTCCTGAACGATTAATGATATTATGAATAATAAGTTATTTTAAAATAATTTAAGCTCAAAGGGATTTCAATTCAACAAGTCAGATTAGGAATACAGTGCATCTTAGTCAATGTCACCCCTTCCAATGTTCTCCCAAATAATAAACTATTAATACATTATTATGAATAGCAATGGGAACCTCATGCCACAGTAAATTCTGTGCAGGGGAGGGAAAGTAGCTGAAAGCAAAATGAGGAGATTGATTAAGAGATTTTGAAACAATATACTTCACTATAACACTATAAGATTTAACAAGTTTGTCAAGAAATGTACTCACTACCATACTTATATAACTGTAACCCCTCTGTATGTTGACAATATAAAAATGAAAAAAAAAGATTCAACAACAGAGATGTCACCTGCCCAATGTTGGGTAGACAGTTGCTGGACAGACATCCTTGCAGAAGTATATTCCAGTGGGGTGTTATAGCAACTTTTGTGCAAGGCTGTGGTCCTAGAAGTTTTATACAAGGGGTCTTCAGTTCTGTGTGGAACTGGTCCAGGTTGCTCTGTGAGGACTAAGATAACAGGAGAGAAGGCTCTGAGTCTCCATCATGACTCTGCTGTGTTGGTCATACAGCCAAGTGAGTCAGGGTGGCCCATAGACCTGAGCTACCTACACTACTCAGAGCCCAGAGGAGGGTCACACATGTATGTGAAGAAAGCAGAAGAGGAGGAAGAAGAACAGGAGGGAGGGAAAGAAGAGGAAGAGGAGGAGGAGGAGAAGCAGCAGGAGAAGAAAGAACTAGAAAGGAAGGAGGATGAAGAGGAGGTAAGAGAGGAGGAGGAAGGGAAGGAGTCTGAGAAAAACTCCTGTGTCTCTATGTTACTGAGCACCTTGCAAAAATGCTACATTTATTAATCTCTCTCTCTCTCTCTCTCTCTCTCCCTCTCTGATCGTCCTGGGACTTGAGCTCAGGGCATAGGAGCTGTTCCTGAGCATCTTTGTGCTCAAGGCTAATGCTCTACCACAGCACCACTACCTTTTCTGGGTAGTTTATTGGCAATGAGTCTCATAGGCTTTCCTATTCAAACTGGCTTCCAACCACAATCTTCAGTTCTCAGGATCCCAAGTAGTGAGGATTATAGGCATGAGCGACTATTCACAGTGACTTCCATCAGAAAATGAGGTCAGCCACCCTCTTCACACTATATAGAGAAGTCAAAGGAGTGAAAAGAGCTTAGGCTGCTATCCCAGGCAACATAGTATACAGGGAAGCTGAGTCTTGGGATTTGGCCTGCCTCACTGTCAACTCTCTTGATCCCTCAGTTTACTGCACTGCCTCTTGAAAAAAAAGGTAACCACAGGATGTATTTAGCACATGGCACACTGATGAGGTGCAGGCCTTCTGCTTCTGATTCTTGGAATAAGTATTCTTTAGAAGGAATTAGAACAGAAGCCACTGCTCTAACCATGTAGGAAGTGTCTTCAGTATCAAGAACTATTGCTAGAGCCAGTGGTTCATGCCTATATATCTGGCTACTCAAGAGGCTGAGTCCAGGCAGGCAACTCTGAGAAACTGTTATTTCTGAGTGATCAGCAAAAACCTGGAAGTGGGAGGTGTGGCTCAAGTAGTAGAATGTCAACCTTGAGCAGAAAAGTTCAGGACTGAGGCCCTGAGTTCAAGCCCTAGTATCAGCAAAAACAAAACAAAAAATATGAACTTCCCCCAAAAGAACAAAAACAAAAAGGAGAACAACAACAAGAGAAAAAATGCATTGACCAGAGAAGGCAATGTTTTGCACTTATACTTGGCTATGCTACCAGTTCTTGGGAAATTGGCTTTTTAGAGGCAGATGCAAGTAAAAAATGCAGGGAATTTCAGTGTCACCAAAAAATGTTGTCTGTTACTCTTCTTTAGCATCCCCTGCCTATGTTTAGCTGTGGGGCATGAGGACTTTTCCTAGGATTGTTTTGCATCATTGAGGGAGAGCTGCTTGCTCATGGCTGGGCTATGATGGATGCCCTGGCAGCAGAAGCTGGCTTGGCTTAGTATAGATGCAGTGGAAAATTTCTAAAGCAATGTAAGAGCAAAGGATGTTTGTGGTTGGTGGTAGCCAAGGGATAGTGCCCAGGCCCTGACTTCAAGCCCCCAGTAATAGCACACACACACACACACACACACACACACACAAAACACCTATTGGTTAGGGTTGATTAGGAATCATAATTGTCAATCCACTTGGAGGATGGGATAAAGTAGTGTGGGGAAAAGCATATTTAACCACAAGTACAACCAGGCCATCAAATGGGGTGTTTAATGTTTAATGTACACGTCTGAAAAAGGAAGTAGATAAATTGAGGGAATGATGAATTTAGGAGAGAGTGGGGAGAACAATGGAAAGAGTGACACTTTTCTATGGATGTTTGGCTCAGCTAAGAGGATGTTTCTTAGAATACGTGTGTGTGTGTGTGTGTGTGTGTGTGTTTGTATGTGTGTGTGTGTGTGTGTGCTGGTAGTAGGATTTGAATTCAGGGCTGCTCCTTAGATTCTTTGTTTTTGCTCATGGCTGGTGTTCTACCACTTGAATCGACTCCTTTGTTTTTGTTGCTTAGTTGAAGATAAGAGTCTTAGATTTTTTTTTCTTGGGCTGACTTTGAACAGGGACCCTCAATCTCGGCCTCCTGAGTAGCTAGGATTACAGATGTGAACCACTGGTACCCAGCAAAAGGGTATTTCTTTGAACACGACTTTTTAGAAAACACAGGGTAGGAAGTTATTTGTGCTTTATCCTGCAAGTCAGCTGAGTTCTGAAATGACCAGGGAGAGTAAGGCTTTCTCTCAATGTGGGACAGGCTTTACCCAGAGAACTTACAGGTTTTTCAGCAAATCTACAAGCAAGCACATTCCAGAAACATGCTTTTGCCCAGGATATAATTCTGCAGATTGGTAATGGGTCAGATTCTCAGGATGGTCTTGTAACTCAACACTACTGGACTCTTTAACAAAGGAGCTGCAATCCACTCCTCCCCACAACACACACACACCCAGGTCCAGCATAGGAAAAATCCTCCGTCTCCGAAAGAAACCTGGATGTGCCTGAACTTCATCCTAGCTTCAACCTTCGTAGTGCTGATCTCAGACCCAGTAAGAAATTTGGAGAGGGGGAAATAAAGAACAAGTTCTTTAGACTTTTAACTTAATTTAAATGACAAGAAGCCAGACTCTCGTGGTTCATACCTGTAATCCTAGCTACTTTGGAGGTTGAGATCTGAGGATCACAGTTCAAAGCTAGCCCAGGCAGAAAAATCTTTGAGACTCATCTCACAGTTAACCACCAGAAAACCAGATGTGTTGCTGTGGCTCAAAGTGGTTGAGTACTAACTTTGAACAAAAAGATCAGGGACAGCACCCAGGCCCTGACTTCAAGCCCCACAACCAACAAACATAAATAAATAAAATGACAAGAATTTTTTATTTTGATCATTAGTTCTCTTGGTCTTTGAATATGAAGTTTATAGAGGATATAATTTCTCTTTGAAAATTTGAGAATGAGAGGTAATATTTCTTTAAATTAGGGGCATCTAAGAAACTCTGCATATGATGCAGTATTTAATTGATTTTATTTGTCCTGGGGCTTGAACTCAGGACCTACGTGCTATCCTTGAGGTTCTTTTGCTCAAGGCTAGTGCTTTACTACTTGGGCCACATTTGCACTACCATTTTTTTTGCTAGTTTAGTGGAGATAAGAGTCTCACAGACTTTCCTGCCCAGACTGGCTTGGAACCATGACCATTACATCTCAGCCTCCTGAGTAGCTAGGATTACAGGAATGAGCCACCAGTGCCTGGCTTTAGTGTGTGTGTGTGTGTGTGTGTGTGTGCATGCACATGCATGTGAGTGTATATGCATGTACGTGTATGTATATATGTGCCAGTTCTAGGCTTGAACTCAAGGCCCAGGAACTGTCCCTTGGCTTATTTGCTCATGGATTATACTCTATCATTTGAGCCACAGCTACATTTTTGGCTTTTTGGGTGACAAATTGGAGATAAGAGTCATGGGTTTTTATACCTGAGCTGGCTTTGAACTGTGAACCTCTGATCTCAGCCTTTCAAGCCTTTTGAAGGATGAAGGTGGACATAATGAGTGTGAGGGAAATAGATGGAGAACTGAATGTCCTGTCATAGGGTGGGCTTGTAGTTAATTTAGTTAAGATTCTGAGTCATTATTGAGCTTTGGGGTCAGGTTTATCTTGCTCCAGTCATCCTGACCGAGGGCTACCTGTCCACATTGTTGACTAGAGGAGATGTCATTTGCATTAGCTTTTCTGGTGGAGCTTCCTGGCGCAGAACTAAGCTACCTGCTCAAGTCCCTGGGTTGTTTCCAGGGATCAGCATCAATGAGCCCACCTACCACATTCTCAAGCATCACATTCTCAAGTCACCTTTGTCAGTAATAATATGCAGTTTTGCCTTCTCTCCAAATACTAATTCCTCCAACTTATTTCTGGGATGGTGCAGGATTTTTGGTGGGTAATGGGCTTGATATTTGCTGACACTGATCACCTCAAGTGTCATTTTCCTGGTATTCAAGTCATTAAACTGTTAGTTGTTCAAAGGAGTTAACACTACTGACATTCTCCCCTTCATATACCATGCATTAGTGAATGTTTGTATACATATGCATATGTGTACATATATGTATAAGTATGTACATGTATATTTATAAGTTAGTTTGTTCTTAATGCTAATTACCTCCACCCAACCAAGAGTAACTGCCCTGGGATTTTGCCTACTTCTTTTCACCATTGTATCTCCAGGACTTTGTTCAGTGCTGTTACCTGAAAGGTACAATAAACACACATGATTCCCTACTTATTAGTGGTTTAACTTGCTTTTCTTTGACTTCAGGATGGTATGAAAATGATAAGCAATCAATAGGAAATCTACTGTCTTGAGTATGTGCTGATATTGGCACTTGAACCCAGGGCCAAGGTGCTGTCGCAGCTTTTTGCAGAAGGCTGAAGATCCATCACTCAAGGCACATCTCCACTTTTTGCTGGTTAATTGCAGATAAAAGTATCACGATTTTTCTGCCAGATTGGCTTTGAATGTGATTCTCAGCTCCCAGCCTCCTGAGTAACTAGGATCACAGGCATAAGCCACTGGTGCCCAGCTATAAAGACTACTTTGAATTGCATATTTTGGTCAATCCATGGACCAGCCATATGCTATATGATCCTCTGGTAAAGCTGAGCAGCTTGGTCAGGAGGGAGAATGACCAATGCCTTACCTTGTGCTATCTTGCTATGATCTTTTCAAGTTGTTAGAACATAATCTTGATGTAAATTAAGGAACATCTGTTTTTGTTGAAGAAGTAATTTTTGTCTGCAGTGGAGACTTAGACTTATGGACAACTTCAGTCATTTGAAGTGCTCCAGGAAGGGCTTACAAGGTAATGGACTTCAGCCATTCTCGCTCCTTTGTGACTAGACATTTCTGAGATACTTCATTTCTGGTGTGTGCATCCCAGAGAAGTCTCCCAGAAATCCATGCCACAATGTGGCCTAATTCGTCAACTTTTATTTTGCTAAAGCCAAAGAAACCGGTTTGTGTATGCCTTTATTATCTGGTCCAATGACTGATTTGTTAGATACCTCGTAGGTGTCAGGAGCTCTGGGTATTTGAAAAGGAAAATAAACACATAACCTTGCACCACAGGTAAACTGAGCAGAGACAAGCAGAGGTTAAGTCCAGTAAGGTGGAGACACATTGGCCATGGTGACTGGCATTAGGCTGAAGACTTGCTTCTCTCAAACAGAAGACATGAGAGAATGATTAGCAAGATGAGTAGGAGAAGGAATTGAGGGCAAAGGGACAGTATTTAGACCCAAGGCACATGCAACTCAAGAGAAATAATTTGGTCTTGCAGCAGTGTGCTCTAAAGGTAATTTGACATCAGAGGAGTAAAAAGTCAGAGGATCAATGTGACTTTGGCTCATTCCCGTAATCCTAATGTCCTCAAAGTCTGAGATCTGAGGATTGTGGTTCAAAACTAGCCGAATCAGGAAAATCAGGGAGATTCTTATCTCTAATTAAGTACCAAAAACCTGGAAGTGGAGTTGCGGCTCAAGTGGTAGAACATTAGCTTTTAGCAAAAGAGCCAAGTGACAGTGTCTAGGTCCTGAATTCAACCTCCAAACTCCAGTACTAGTACACACACACACACACACACACACACACACACACACACACACAATCAGAGGATGCCAGAGTGAGAGAATTGTGATCTATTCTCCAAGAAATAGGGAACTTTATGTTTTAGAAGCATTGAAGCAACCAAAAGACTAGGACTGTTGCTTTATGATAGTGTGTGGGCTGGCCCCTCTGGCTGGTCTCTGCATGAGGCTAGCTCATGGCTTTTCTTCATTGTTATCATTTTGCTTTGACCTTTGTTTAGATGTTTGGAATTATGCTGGGAAGACCATGGGGAACAGGGGCTCAGTTGTGTTTTCTCTCTGAACAGACAAAGCTTCAGGGCAACAAATAATAGCTTTGTCATCATTACCCCATCAAATTATTCACTCTACTATAAATAACTGAAGTCATCATGTATAATATTTGTTGATGGAAGCAACAGACACATCTCAGAACCCATTTGAGCAGTGTGCCTGGGCTCTGATGGGGTGCAATTAGTGTGGTGTGTTTGGAAGGGATCAGCAGGGGATGAAGGGGATGTGTGATCAGTCTATCTCTAAGCCAGGAAGAGTAACCACAGTCCTGTGTACTGCCCTGCCCTGTGCTTACCCAAGGACAACCTCAACCTGTGAACCCTATAATGGCCATTGTGACTTTCGAATCCTTATCATAGCCCACTGTCTATTGGTTGGAAGCATCATGCAAAATGAAACCCATGCTTTATCAATGGAATATTCATGCACTGAGTTTTCTATATGTGATAACACTGGGGTGTGGATTTTTGTCTTCATTGCCTTTAACTACTGGGCTGGTGAAGTTAATTCTTTCTGAAGAGTTTCTCAGGAGACAAGCGTTCTTGGAGAGAGGGATCATTTAGGGAAGAGCACATGATTTCAGCTAGGTACAGAATGTACTAGTCACCTCCACCAACATGGCCAGGACCTTTGCTTCCTGCACCAGCATCAAGGACACTTCCAGGCATGTTAAGATTATACTGTATAGAGGGGTCACTGAGAGAGAGGTGAAGAATGAGGGTACAAGTATTTAGACTCTGAACATTTTTACATTCAATTCTCTGGTATCTTCTTTTCCTCCTCCCTGTCAACCTCCCAAGTAGAGTACAAGAATGAAATGCTCTCTTGTTATTGAAAACCATGGCGATGTATGAAAGGAGAAAAGGTTAACACTCCCCTTGACAATGATGAAAGAGGCGGTTAAGACATTACCACCTACTTCGCAGCATTGAACCATTTTTTTAAGATCAACTTTACAATAACAACAGAAAAAGAAAACCATGGAGATGGAGAGCAGACTAAAACACAACATGGTCCCTGAGTGCTGTGACTCCTTTTCTGTGCCAGCCCCCTCCTTATTTAAGAGTGTCTGTGAATGGGTATATCTTATACTGAAACTGACTCTGTTCTCAATCAATCAGGATTCTGATTGAGCTCAACTTAATCTGATTAAGTGGATTAAGATTCTCTTATCTTTTAGAATGTTGCTTGGTTTTGACATTTTGTTGGATTTGGAGGTTTGGAGAAACACTGAAAGCTTGTTGGTTCATATCAGGGGACCCAGAGCTAAAAGAAGAAAAGCAACTTGACTGAGGTCAAATGGCCAATCGGGGGCCAGCACAGAACTCAGTTGGTCCTCTGAGATCTCTTTTTCCCATGGCCTTCTCTTGTTCCTGGGTCTTCTATGTGAAGATGGGATTCATCCTGGAATTCCACAGTCATAGTGACAACGAGCTATCCCTAACTATGAAACTACTTCTATATCTTGCTGAGTAGAGTCAGCTAGGAGGCCTTACACATGCCCATGGCCTGTTCTGTGAGAGTGAATCTTCTTGAATCTAAACCAGTCCTGGCCACAGGAAAGGGATGGCCTGCTTTGTGAATGTATCTTGTAGGATGGGTATGAGGTCTGATTGGTCCTCCATTTAACAGAGGCTATCTATAGAATGCTGGATGGGAGTTATTAACAAAAGCCCTACTTGGATGTTTGGAGCAAGAAGATGGGGGTGCTGGAGCTCAGGCCTCTCACTTGGACCCATTCAGATGTCTTGCATCCATGGGGGACATTTCAGCCAAACCACTCTTCCTGTGTTTGCAAGAAGCCTATGAACAATCAAGACCAATGCTGTGCATGGGAGAATATCATGATGAAGAAATAAGCAGACCTGTTCTCACTTTCATGGGATGCCTGCATGCATTTATCTATGGAGCATACACATGTGCACCTGGATGTCTTAAAGGCATCTCTTCTGTAAGGTAAACTCACATGTCTAAATCAGGACTTCTGTACAAAGCCTGCGAGGCTCAAGGGATATGTACATTGGAAAGACAAAATAAGGGTAATGTAAGTAGGACCCAGGGCATAAGCAGAAAGAAGATTGGAGAGAAAGATGCCAAAGTTGTATTCTTTGATTTTGACTTTGCATGTGAGAGATAATTCCAACTTGCAATTGTGCCATTCAGCAGTTACCATGGAGAGAAGAATAAGTGTTTAAAAATGAACTCACAAAGGAATGGAGAGTTAGGTTGCAGGCTGCATGGTGTTTATGTTGAGAGAGAAAGAGTCTGAGGGAGTTACTGACACCTCACTTCAAAGTGACAAAGCAATGACAGGGCAATTCCTTAGCACCAAGGACAGAGGGGCTCAGGAAAGGGTAGGGTGGACATTAAGAGGGATGGATGGGTTTAGAAGGCAGCAAAGCTCCTTTGGGAAGACTCCAGCCCAACTTTAGGATCCGAGGTGAGGGACAAGGAGGTAGAAGGGATCCGGCAACTGGAGATAGGAATAGGGAAACTGAGTCTTCAGGGCATAGCTAATATAAGAGGAAAGGGAGAAGCAGGGTTTGAGGGTCCGAGGTCTGAGATCATTTGCTGTTGCTGAGGACAAGGGGGATGAGAAAAGAGAGAAGATGGCTCTTAAGCCAGGCCACTTCTTTCCTCTCTTGAGTTTTATAGAGCGATTATAGGCATATCTGTGGCACAGATAGGAGAACGTATCTAGTGTAGTGGTACCAACAGAACCAAGGGGTTTGCTCTCTGACCAAGTTGTACTCAGAGCATAAGTGGTTCAAACCAGCCTTTGCACATGAGAGTACAACATGTTTCTGTGCTGTTAATGGCCTGGGTTGTTGATCACAAGTGCTATGTTTGCGCTGGATTAGAGGCACTTAGGATACTTGTCCCTTTTCCACCTTGTGGCTAGAATAAAGGAAGATTTTAGTAGTCATTCAGGATTCTCATTTGAGCTTACAGATCATTTTCTGATTACTGGCAAGTTACCATGTATAGAGTCTTTTTTTTTTTTTTTTTTTTGCCAGTTCTAGGGCTTGAACTCAGGGCCTGGGCACTGTCCCTGAGTTTCTTTTCCTCAAGGCTAGCACTCTACCACTTGAGCCACAGCACCACTTCTGGATTTTTCTGTTTTCTGAATTGAAACCAGGGCTTCATGTGTGATAGGCAAGCACTCTACCACTAAGCCACATTCCCAGACCTGGAGACATTTTCTAAAATGGGTGTGCTGAGAGGAAATAAAATTCTTTTTTTTTTTAATTTTAATTTTTATTTTTTTGTGGACATACTGTACAGAGGGCTTACAATTACATGGGCAAGATAATGAGTACATTTCTTATCAAGCATTGCAGCCTCCTCCTTTGTTTACCCTTCACATCCCTTCCCAGCCTCCCCCCCACCCCACCACCCAGTTCTCCCTCCCCCCCCCACCCCGCACCAAAGTTGTAAAGTTCATTTTCGACATGACAACTTGTACTTCTCATTGTTGCAACGGGTCCACCTGTATCCTTAAACAACTTGTTTTTCCCCATCTCCTCCACAAATTATACCGACATCAAATATAGTGAAAGCAGGTGTTACACTGTGGGGGAGGGACATACAAAGCAACCAAGATATAATCTTATAAATGCGTTAGAAACAAATGCATGAAAGAAAAAGACATTTAAATACATATCTAAGGGTTCATTTTCCTAACATCACATTATCTGACCTTTTCTGCTTGACTCAGACATATACTAGATATTGCAAATAAGGGATTTATGTTTCTTTGGGCTTGGCTTACTTCACTTAATACAATTTTTTCCAAGCCTAGGAAATAAAATTCTTTTTTTTTTTTTTTTTAAATTTTTTTTTTTTTTGGTCCGGTCGTGGGGCCTGAACTCTGGGCCTGGGTGCTGTCCCTCAGCTCTTCAGCTCAAGGCTAGCGCTCTACCACTTGAGCCACAGCGCCACTTTCGGCTTTTTTTTTTTTCTGCTTATGTGGTGCTGAAGAATTGAACCCAGGGCTTCAAACATGCAAGGCAAGCATTCTACCACTGAGCCACCTTCCCAGCCCGGAAATAAAATTCTTGTGTAAATTAATCTCATTTGCATGCTTCCCCGTGAGCTCTCTGGATCCAGTTATTTCAAGGTCTCCTTCATGTCACTGGACACATTTTTAGCCAATAGGGACATATATAGTTCCTTCTTCATCTCCAGAGCTATGGTTTGTAGACTAACATGGAGAATTTATCATTTCGGGGGGAATCACTGATGGATGGAAACTTGGAAGTTCCAGTGGGAGGCAATTGTCCTGTGGGTTTTTCCCTGGACAGCATGTTCTCCTCTATGAACTTGGTTCCAGAAAGAGGCATAAGGTCAAGGTATTCCCTCCCAGGAGGGCTTCCTAACCCTGCTCTACTTGGCTGGAGCTACTGAATCTTACCACAGGTTGTTTTAACTTTAAATTTGCCTATTGTTCTTTTGCTCCAATGACATTCTGATTAGATGGAAGTCCTGAGTCCCAAAAAACGAGTCTTATGGTCTCCTGGGAATTATGACTAAAAAGGCAGTTGAGGCTGGGCTATTCCTTGAGCAGGCTGAGTAGCCCCACCAGAGACAAGCTAACAATTCTAGGGGTAGATGTGTGTGTGTGTGTGTGTGTGTGTGTGTGTGTGTGTGTGTGTGTGTGTGTGTGTGTGTGTGTGTGTGTGAATGCACTTGTCCTTAAACTCAGGGCTTGGATGCTATCCTTGAGTTTCTTTGCACAAGGTTAGTTAGCTCTCTACATTTGAGCCTCAGCTCCATTTCTAGATTTTTGGTGGTTAATTGGAGATAAGAGTTTCATGGAATTTTCTGTTTGGGCTGTATTAGAATTATCCTCAGATCTCAGCCTCCTGAGTAGCTAGGATTACAGGCATGAGCCACCAATGCCTGGCTAGGCATCAGGTTTATAAGCCTTAAAATATTGACCTGAAATAGCATAGTAATATCACTTTGAATCTAGAGAATATCTTTGAGTCTGGAGAAATTTACTTTTCCAGGACCTCATGGGACGACAACATTAGTGGGCATCACTTTCTATGGCCGTGTTCTACGGTCTCTTCTCCTCTCTGCTCCTAAATTCTTCTACAGTTGAGACTCAGCATTCCCCTCTCATCAGTCATTGGACAGTCTTTAGGGGGCCCTTTATACTGATTGGCAGCGACATGGAGGGGATCTGTGGATAAAAATAGAGATTATGCATGATCCCATCTAGTGAGAAGCCATACTCTTTATGAGTTGGTAGCCACCTGATACAGTAAGCAATACGCCCTATGGGGGTTTGGGAGAGATGTGTGTTTACAGGGAGCCCAGTCACACAATAATCCCATTGTTAAAGTTAACTTCTAACTGACAGGAACAGTCATGGCCTGTACAGCCTTCAGGATTGAACTTTTGCTTCCTCCCTGGTTCTTTGTGAAGAAGGTCAAGGACACCAGAGACATGATGTGACCATTGTGTGCTTGGTTTTGTCAGCTCAGGTGCTTGGAGAGGCTCTCAGATGAACACCACTTGTGTATATAAACCCCACAGCGAGGAAATGAAGGAAGGCTCAGAACTCAAGTGCCAAAGCCGAGAGCATCTGAGAGCCCACTCCAGAGGGACTAACCACAGTAGGTGTTGTAAAGCCAGGAGAAGGAAGTGCTGAGAATGGAGGGTTGAGAGGCTATACCTCACTGGCCCAGGATTGCAGAAAGCCAGGTGGAAAGCCCAGCTCGCTCTGAGTTTCTTTCTGAGCTCATGTTTCTGTGGTGCTGCATCATTTAATTTCCCAGGTACTCACATCCAATCATCTCTTCATCAGAAAAGTAACAAATTCCAGTCACCAGGAATACCTAGGTAGGTCAGTTTGTCGTCGTCGTCATCTTCTTCTTCCTCTTCTTCTTTTTCCTCCTCCTCCTCCTCTTCCTCCTCCTCTTCCTCCTCTTCCTTCTCCTCCTCCTCCTCTTCGCGACCTTTGGTTTTGAACTCTGGACCTGGGTACTGCCCCTCAGCTCTTCAGCTCAAGGCTAGCGCTCTACCACTTGAGCCACATCGCCACTTCCAGGTTTTTCTGTTTATGTGGCTGAGGAATTGAACCCAGGGCCTCATGCATGCAAGGCAAGCACTCTACCACTGAGCCACCTTCCCAGCCCCTTATCTTCTTCTTTAAAAAAAACTATTTTAATTTTATTGTCAAGGTGATGTACAGAGGAGTTACAGTTACATAAGTAAGGTAGTGAGTATATTTCTTGTTGAACTTGTCACCCCCTCCCTCATTTTTCTCCCACTTCTTTCCCCGCCCCCAATCACCCCTTCCCAAGTTGTGCAGATCATTTCCAACATATCATCTTGTGAGTATCGCTCTTGCATTGGTTCCCCCCTTTCCTTCTACTTATCTTTAGAGTGACCAAGGGTACTATAAAATGTCTTTATTCCATGCTGAGGAAGAAACAGAGCATGGGACAAATCCCTAGGATGTCCAGCCAAAGGAAGTGTTCTGTTTGGGTAATTCTTGCTTCTTGCCCCAGTGGAGTGGCCCGACGCTATGGTGCCAGCCATCCTATTGGCCACAACTTGCCTGAAGCAATGTGCACACTGGGAATCGAGAGTTCAAGAAATAGGCCTTCACTCCATCTCTGGGCATCAACCAGACACAGGCTGCTACCCTCTGACTCAGCTGGAAGAAAGTAGTTTCAACATCAATCCACAAAGCCAAAGCACCAAAGAGCCAGCGTCGACTGATCTATTTTCACAGAGGATGGAGCTGAGTCTTTGGATGTGGCTTTTTGGATACAGTACAGTGCATACATGAAACTAATTTTTCATCAGCCTAATACTTAAATATGAACCAAGGTTCATATTTAGAGGAAGTCAAGTACTCGGATGAAAGGAAGAGATGGAAATTAAGGGCAATTTTTTTCCACACAAAAGGTAAAGACACAGAAGGATGCTTTCAGGCTTTTATAAAAGCCACTGGACTAGATTCAGAGGACAGTGAAGTGTGAGACAGTAAGGCCAAGGTCCTGAATGGTTGCTCCTCAGAGAAAGCTCCACTGACCTCTGAGCCCCTTGGCTGTTCTATTCCCGCTCCATTACCTGGCTAACAATGCTGCCTCCCAGCCCAATATGATTAATTCAAGCCACAAGGGAGGAGGTGTGTGGGCAGCTCCGTCCATTCTCAGATGACTCTTGTTATTGTGGCATTGCTCACGTACCCAAATCTTGGTCTCTAACTTAGTGCTATTGGGAGGTGGTAGCACCTTTAGGAGGGGGTATTTCAGGTTATTGAGGGCCTCCCATTGGAGATGCTTGTACAACCCTGGTCAGTCTGTCTGTCTATCTCATGATAAGGGGAATGGATTTGTTTTGTTACAATGTTCGACCACCAGTTCAGAGTGACAACCAGTCATGGATGGGAACCTCCAAAATCATGAGCCAAAATACACATTTTCTCTTTAGAAGGGGATTATCTCAGGTATTTGCTGTCATGATGGAAAGCTGCCTGGCACAGCCATCTGCTAGGAAGGAAGCATATACGTGAATTCATGGGGCCTAGTCCTGAAAACTAATTGAGAATGCTTGAGTAGTACCCACCTATAACAGAACCTCCAAAAGGGTGGAGGCTTTACTGGAACATGTAGACTGGGGAAAAGAGGTCTACTCTTCTGTTGATGAAGGTTTATTACTCTCTGTGTGTGTGTGTGTGTGTGTGTGTGTGTGTGTGTGTGTGTGTGTGTGTGCGCCAGTCACAGGGCTTGAATTCAGGGCCTGAGCATCTGAACCTTAACATTTGCTCAAGGCTAACCATCTACTACTAGAACCACACCTTCACTTCCAGCTTTTTTTCTAGTTAAGTGAGATCATTCTCAGGGACTTTCTTGCCTGAACTGGCTTTGAACCACAATCCTCAGATCTTAGTTAACTAGGATTACAGATATGAACCACCAGCACCCAGCGGATTTACCATTCTTAATGATCAGAAAGCTCAACAGGGTCAATGCCCTTCTCGGTATCTTTTTGCTGGGCCTTCCTGAAATCAGGGATATTTGTTGGAGGGAAACAAGTTTCAGGCCTCTGGGATTGAGCCATATGTGAAGCATATCCACAACCAAGTGTTCCCAGGCCCTTTTCCCTATCAATACTCACTGAAAAGAGAAAGCCACAAAATAGCTCCTTTCCAGCAGCCTTGAGTGAACTAGGACAGAGAGTGGGCAGCATTCAGAAACAAGGCTTCAGTAACTCAATATGTCATAAAGACCATGCTCTTTTGTCTTTAAATCACATGCTATCACATGCTCAGGTTGTACCAAATCCTATTCCTTTCGGTAGTTACTGATGTATGTATTATTGGTGTATGGTATGTTCATTATAAGTTTGTTGTGTTGGATGTAACAGATCTAACATAAAAATGTGGTTAATGGCACAGGATTATTCATTTGGCCACACAAAAGGCCTTAATATTTAGATAAGTGTCCTGACCCGCAGGACGTCAACGAGGGCAGTGAACCTAAGTGAGAAGGAATGAAGGGACAAGAGACACGAAGAATGACAGCAAGACAAGGATTCTGATCAAGCTGCAAATTTTTATTTTTCACACAGGGGTATTTATATGCTTGGAATAAGGAAGCTTTTTCATTGGCCATTAAGGAAGCTTTTTCATTGGCCGTAGCAGCTGCAGGATGTTTGCTTAGGGCAGGGGGAAAGGGTGGTCGTTAGCAGTTGCAGGATGTTTGCTTAGGGCAGGATGAGGGTCGGATTCTGTAAACTCAGCCTCAAGATGTTCCAGTGAGATAGTCAAGCCTATCATGTTGAGAGACTCAACTTTTGGCTCCCAACAGATAAGGTCAGGAAAGAGACTAAAAATATGGCAAAGGACCATGTCAGTATCATCTCCATTTCTTCATGTCCTATTCTTTTGTATCTTTGATACCCAGAGAGTGAAAACTAGACCCATGGTTCAGAGTAGCTCCCAAAAGGAGTGATTCATTCTCTTAGACTTTTGAATTTTTCTCTACATTGTGTATTTGCACTTCCACAATTTAGTGTACGTACGTGCGTGCGTGCGTGCATGTGTGTGTGTGTGTGTGTATACTGGGACTTGAACTCATGGCTTCATGCTCTCCCTTAGCTGTTTTGCTCTACTTCTAGCTTTTTGCTCTGCTTCTAGCTTTTTGCTAGATAATTGGAGATAAAAGTTTCATACTTTTCTGCCAGGACTGATTTGAACTGTGACATTCAGATGTTAGTCTTTTGAATAGCTAAGATTTCTAGGTGTGAGCACAAGTACCTGGCAGCATTTTAAGGCTTTATTATCCAGATGCATTATACTCAGAAACTACATTTGTGCAACTATTAAAAGTATTTTTATTGTTATTATAAAGGTAATGTACAGAGGGGATACAGTTACATAGTCAATTAGCACATTTCTTTTTGGACAATGTCACCCCTTCCTCACTCTCTTCCAGGTTTTTGCTCTCATCTCTACCCACAAGTTGTGCTTGTTGGTCAGATTTTCTACCACTTGAGCCACACCTACAGCCCTAGATCCCCACCCACAAGTTGTACAGTTCATTTTCAACATAGTGTACAGTGAGTGCCATGGCTGCATTTGTTCACCTTTGTTCCCTCCATTTCTGGGCTTCCTCTTACCTTCACAAAGAGATATAAATGAATAGGAGAAAATGAAAATACTTAAGGATTACTTTTAAAAACAAACAAACCACAAAACAAAAATTCTATCAAAATTAAAAAGAATTACTTTTTACATGCTACAGGTTCATGGGGTTCAGTAACTTTTAGGATTTTTTCCAGCTATATATGGAAACAAACATTTCTACCTCTTCTACCATCTTGTAAACATCTTAAGTATCTTAACTTTACCTACATAGGTAATTTTAATGAGCTTTTGAGGCTTTGGCAAGATAGTTTAATACAGAAAAGTAGAAAGCGGTAAACAACAACACAAGTGAGCCATGGTCTTAGTGCCCAGATAATGCCTGTTATTTCAAAAACAAAATTGAAGTAGGTGTGGTAGTACACACCTGTAATCATAGGGATTCTGTAGGTAGAAGCAGGATAACAAGCTCAAGGACAGTCTGGGCAACTAAGAGAGAACCTGTTTTAAGATGAAAAGGGTGAGGATGTAGCTCAGTGGCAGAGTGCTAGGCTAACAGGCACAGGTATATAAATATACATATATATATATATATATGTATGTATGTATGTATGTATGTATATATACTGATGACTGTAAAAAAGGATGCTGTTAGTCATCTTTGCTTTCTACAATGTCTAAATTCACCAAAAATTATGATATAAACATGTAAAACAATTTTCCCTACAGCACCCAGTAGCTTTGTGAAAGATAGATAGTTCTTTGACATCATGAGAGTTACTTTTTTATTGGTGTCTTTCATTTTTCTTTTGGGGGTTAGTTTACCAGACTGTTGGCTGCTTCAATGAAAATTTGAGGTCAGCAGGATTCTTGAAATCAATGTCTTGAGGACAAATATCAGCTTAAACTATTTGACTCAATTTCTGGATTCTAAAACTTTCCAGATCACATACTTAACTCTTTGATGTATTCAAATCTTTCAAGATAGATATTGATAACAAAGGAGACTTATGACCCTGGTACTGGTGGCTTATAATCCTATAGATAATCAAGAGTCTGAGATCTGAGGATCATGGTTGAAAGCCAGTTCAGGGAGACAAATTTTTGAGACTCTTATCTACAAAAAAGCTGAAAGTGAAGCTATGGCTCAAGTGGTAGAGTATCAACTAGGAGCAAAACTACTAAGCAAGAGTGCAAAGCCCTGAAAATAGAAAGACTTATAAATAAAAGCATATGAGTCTCTGAAGAGATATAGATAGGTAAAGATAGCATGTATATATTGGTTCTTTCTATCAGAAGTACTGGCCCAAGTTACTTGGTTTTCCATTATCCACCAAATGGATATTCTGTCATCCCTTTAACTTATGCATTTAGTTTCCATTGCTCTCAATTTATTAACGCTGCAACTGGTAGTGAGTAGTCTCAATACAGTTCTTTATTTCCACAGTCTTGTTTCTTTTAAAAGGAAATATCAGATTTAAAACTGCTTTTTTTTTTTTTTTACAATTAAACTCCCATTGCTTTCATCTCCCCCGTCCTAGTCCAGAACAAAGGGCTTTCTTGTTTTCTGTTTGTGTTTCCTTCCACATTAAATTAATTTGGTGTTGGTATGTTTTTCATTTCTCCCTGCTCTTGACTGCAGTAGGTCTGAGAAATGGTGCATTGAGTTGTTTCTCTCCAAGTTGGGGATGAGAACAACACTTTCCATGATGCTGTGCACTCACAAGATAGACATTGGGGATGGATTCTGCAAAGTAAAGCTGCAAAGAACATTTATTATCTTTGCACCTACCCACCAATCTCCGTGTTTCTGTTTCTCTCCTTCCCTCTTTCCTGAAGCCATTTCTTGTTAATTGAGGTTGGATTTGAATGTGCCTTTTTGGCTCTCATAACAGCAAATTGCCATTAGGATTACAATGTGAAGGGAGAGTGTTTAGACCACAATTTAAACATCTGATAGTCTCGTGTGTGTGTGTGTGTGTGTGTGTGTGTGTGTGTGTGCTGTTACTCAGGGCCTGGATGCCATCCCTTAGCTTTCTTTTCTTTTCTTTTCTTTTTTGTTGCACAAGATTAGTGCTCTACTATTTGAGCCACTTCCAGCTTTTTTTGGTAGTTAATTGGATATAAGAGCTGGCTTCAAATCATGATCCTCAGATCTCAGCCTCCTCACTAGCTAGGATTACAGGCATGAGCCACTGGCACCTGACCACTGAGATTGCTTTTCTGACACAGAGATTTCTAGGCCACATTTTTGACATGCAAAGACCAAGTTTCCATGTTACTGACATTCTCACGAAGGGTATGAGAAGCAGTCCCAATAAAATGAAAGAGACTTGTCCTTTGCTTCTCTCTCCTCTTGGCCTAATCAGGCTCTCTCCTGTGCTCAAAGACATATTCCTGACTTCCCTGTAACTTGAAGCTTTGAGAATATCTCAGACTCAGCAGAGTGTGTGGTTCTTGCAGTCAGACTATCAGTACTTTGTTTACCAAACAGATCAAGTGTAAATTCAGCAGACCCCTAGACTGTTCATCCCTCCATTTTGTTGCACCCACCTTCTGCATCCCTGGGACAAGTGGCCTTTAGGATGGCCAGACAATCCTCCTCCTCGGGTGCATGGAAAAGACCTGGGGTTTGATTGTAGCAAACAGCACCCAGCATGATGGGTGCTGTCTCTGAGATTAGGTCATAAGAAGACTTTGTGTATGTGCGAGGGGTGTGTCTCCATCAGTCCTTGTCTGTTGCTCTTTATGTATTTCTGTCTCGGTCTACTTCTCTGTCTCTCTGTCTTTCTTTGTCTCTGACTGTGTCTCTGTCTCCCTGTCTCTTTCTGTGTCTCTTCCTGCCTCTTCCTTCCTCCTCCTCTCCCCATGTCTCTTGCTCAATCATACTACTGCCATGTTGCAAGCTGCCTATGTGTCATGGAGTTTCTGTCTTAAGTTAAGCTAGGAAGGAACCTGAAGATCTTCCAGTAACCACTTGAGTGCTCTGGGAAGCAGATCATCCCAAGGAGACTCTTGAAGCAAGCCCAGTGCTGCAAACACCTTGACTGCAGCTGGGAGTGACCCTGAGTCAGCCTTACCAGCCCAGCCATGCCTAGACGGCTTCAGATAACAAGTCCAAATCCTCATGAAACATTTTCTCTAATTGTCCTGGGCTACACCTTAGTATTGGCCTGCGGTGGAGAATTATTTGAAAACATCCTCATACATCAACTGGTGTACATGGCACAGGCCTAACCAAATTCCTTTTAACAGGCATCCAGGGTCCAGAAGCAATAAGATAGACTGCACCAGAGCTTGCTGGAACCTCTAGTACTTGCATAGCATTTATATACATAAGGCCGCAGATAGGGATAGCTTCACTGTTGATCATTCCATATTACTTAAGCAAAAAACTTTATGCCACTTATTGTGGAGTATATTTTGCAAGGAATACAGCAACAATATCTCATGTCCCACATGCACCCCTGCAAGTCTTTACTGAGAGGTAGATCTGAGCTCTCACCCCTTGGATCTGGCATCTTAGCACACTGGTGATCCACACAATGTAATGAAACAATACTGTAATACTTTCATGACAGTCAACTTTCAAGCCTCTGCCTGGTTTTTGCTCCAAGGTAAAGTTCTACCAGGGAACTTTGTTCTGCCTGAGATCACCATGCTGACCTTCCTATGATGATTGACAGCTCCAGATCAGCTCAACCCAATAGCTATACCACTTCCACTCTTGTGAGTGAACTACAATGCACCGCCAGCCCACCAAGCTTTCAGCTGTCATCTGACTGCGACTCTGGAAGTCCCTATACCAGAGCTTTCCCATCAATACCTCCCAAGTTCATCATTCACAAATTGTAAGTAGGCAGTTGAGCTGTGGCTCAAGTGGTAGAGTGCCAATCTTGAGAGAAAAAGCCAAGGAGAGCAAGCGGTCCTGAGTTCAAGACCCAGTACTGGCATGAAAAACATAAACTAAACACATAAATAAGATATTAAATAAAACAAAGCAAGCCATGAGCAACTAAAAATGATTGTTTTAAGCAAGTAAAGGTCATTGTCTTTGGTCCTACAGCTATAAACAAAGCAATGTGCAGGCTGAAAGGAGATTAAAAGGCATGTTCTCTGATATCAGAGGGTGAATGAACTTGGAAGAGAGAGACCATAGCATTTGAACTGAGCATCAAAGAGCAATGCTTGCCTGACTCCAGGCAGTTATGTTTCAATGTAACATTCTAGGACTAAGTGGGGTCTCTTCTGGACCAAGAGTCTAATGCACAGGAAGCCACGGATATCAGACCAAAGCCTGCTGGTTTTCTCCTGCCTCACTGGGCAAACTACTGGAAAAATTGGAACAGTGTTTATCCGGGTGGTATAAACAACCCTTTGTGAGTGAGAAGAAAGCAATACCTCTTTACCAATCTACCTAATGGGGGAGGAGGAGGGGCGGGGAAGGAAAGACTTGCTTTGCAACCCAAGCAGTTTCTATTTAAGGCCTTGTGTTCCCCAGGACTTACCCTGTGATCTTTGGAGATTACTTAGGGCTCGCGCCCTCTCTATAAACACCTTGCCACTTGCCTGGTTTGCAAGGATGCTAGAAGGCAAATGAGATCACACTTATGGAATGTAACATGAGGCACTTAAAAGAAAGAAACCAGACATACTGAGGATATATTATTATCATCTCCCCAGCCTTCTGGATATCAGCTTTCTAGAAAGCTCAAGGATCCAAAGAGGTCAGGAGCTAGAAACTCTGAAATAAGAGAAAGAGAAAGAAAAAAATAATCTTAGAGAACTCAGGATGGGCTGTGGAAATGACTGGGGTAGTAGAAGATAAGATGACCCAGGATGCAGCTGGTTGGGAGGAAAACTACTCAGTGATATAACAAAAACCAAGTTACTGCTCACAAGAATCCCATAGAGAGTTCAGTGAGTAAGGCGGAGAGAAGTAAAGCACAAATGGGAATGAAGGGCCCAGGGTAGGCAGCCTCGAACTGAGCATGGGTGCTTTGAGCTGTAGATCATCATCAAGCCTCCCCTAGACGCAGAAGCTGGGTTGTTTGATGTAATGTTTTATGGATCAGGAAGTGGTCTGGGCATTTTGGACAGAGTAAATGGAGCAAATCCTTTCAAGCAGTAAAGTAGGAAGAAAAATCAGAGGGAAAGGGTAGGGTGGGGATTCTCAATCTTACTTTCTCATTCATCTTTTCAAAGTGGAGGGTCCCCGCTAGACAGCATCAGGGTAGAAACCCAGGAGCCCAGGACCTACCTGAATGTCCATGCATGTCTGATTCTAGATGGAACTTCAGCTTTCTACCTGCCCTGCTCACCCTGTGCTGTGTGAACCATTCTCCCAGGGCCATCCCCAGCCATACCACAGTCCTCTTTACCTTATCATGAGTGGTGCAGGAGGTAAAGGGTGGTTCTAGGTGCTTTTATTAGACAAAAGAGACCATGCATTCAGTAGCCCTATGATCTTTCAGATAAGCATTTTTAATTTTTTTTTTTTTTACCAGCCCTAGAGCTTGAACTCAGTCTAGTCACTGTCCTTGAGCTTCATTTGCTCAAGACTAGTATTCTACCACTTGAGCCATAGCTCCTCTTCTGGATCCTTGCTCGTGAATTGAACATAAGAGTCTCATGAACTTTGCTGCTTGGGTTGACTTTGAACCATGCTCCTTAGCTCTTTGGCTCCTGAGTAACTAGGATTACGGGCATGAGATACCAGAACCTGAAATATTTTAAAATATTTTTATATTTTTGCCCATACTGGGATTTGAAATCTAGCTCTTGCTGGTTTTTTTTTTTCACTCAAAGCTGGTACTCTACCATTGAGCCACACTTACCCTTCTGATTTTTATTGGCTAATTGGAGATAAGATTCTCATGAACTTTCCTTCCCTGGCTACCCTCAAACCTCGATTTTGAGATCTCAATCTCCTGAGGAGCTAAAAGTGAAGGTATGACTCAGATGGTAGAGCACCAATCGTGAATGAAAAGACAAAGACAACATCTAGTACCTGAGTTCAAGCACCAGCACACTTGCACACCCACCCACACAGAGTGACACACAGCACACAGAGTCTTATGCTTGTCCTGTCAGGACAACCTGGATTAAAATTGAGTGTGAATTCTGCTCTTCTGATCATCTTTCCTACAGTACTTTTTTATTTTTACAATTATGGGATGGTACTTACATAGCCACAGGTTGCTTTCCAGTCTCACTAACAAAAGCCCTACGTCTTGCTTTGCTTTCATGCCTATGTAGGCATTAGCTTTGATCCAGCGCCATTTCAAACACTGGAACAAGGGAGCAAGGGAGAGTCATGTGCAGTGAAACTTTACTGGGATTATTAAGTATGACCTTTCCTGCCTTGAATTATTTGGCTGCTTTCCCTAAATTCTTGTAGTCAGGTATTACCATGAGAACCATTACTGGTGTTCATAGTCTCTATTTTGTGCAGTTACAGCTTTTTAAATAATAAATCAAAATACTTTTACAAATAAGGTGTCACCTGAGGCATATTTCTTCAACAAAACCAAGAAGGCTGTTCCTTGGCAGTTCTTAAACTTGAGGCCTGTTAACAATTATCTACTAAGGCGGAGGAGGTAGTACAGTGATCGACCCCTGGTTTAGCATGTAGGAGGTCCTGGGTTCCATCCTCCCCCTCCACAAATAAAATTAAATAAAAAATGTCCAACAATAGCAGAATGACAAGTAACAGCAGATGACATGTAACTCCAGGGTTGGAGAGAAATGTCAGGTACCAGGATTTAGGAGGCAATGACAGTGTCACCAATGTTCCTTACTTTATGATCATGAGGCATGTTTCTTGAGGTTGTGTCAATGTCTCTCCAAAGACCTTGCAAAGGTTGGACGATGGGGTGGGCCAGGCACTGGTAGCTTATGCTTGTAATCCTAGCGGTTCAGGAGGCTGAGATCTGAGGCTTGTGATACAAAGCCATCTTGAACAGAAAAGCCCCTGAGACTCATCTCCCATTAACCAGCAGAAAGGCAGAAGTAGAAGTGTGGCTCCTGTAGTAGTGTCAGCCTTGAGTGAAAAAGCCAAGTGAGAGTACAGGGCCCTGAGTTTAAGCACCAGTACTAACACAAGAAAAAAAAAGAAGAAAGGAAGGAAGGGAGGGAGGGAGGGAATAAAAAAAGAGGGAGGGAGGGGAGGAAATGCAGTGGGATTATTCCATCTTTGACAGTGATTGAAAGGAAGACATTAGACTCCTGCTGAGATGTCAGCTGTGTGTGTGTGTGTGTGTGTGTGTGTGTGTGTGTGTATGAGGTGAGTGTGCACCTGTATGTAACACTTTTATCTTCTCCATTGTCATCTCTGCTCTTATTCTCAAAGATTCTGTATTTAGGTAGAAACACTTTCTCTTTTATGGCACATAGAATCATCAGGAATCAAGACAGATGTGGGCAGAGACAACCCTTGTCTTTTATTTAACTCACTATTAAGGCACTTCATTAAATGACAAACATATTTTAAAGAAAGATCTACTGATGATTTACCATTAAGCACAGTATGCCAAACTTGTAAATGGATGCAGAGCTGGCACTGCATGGGAGAGTGTTGATTTCCATGCGTTAGAACAAATGTTTACATTGCTGTTTTCTATGATATCCCATAGCATCATAAACAATAGCCCACAGACAAAGGATTTTATCCCCATAGGTCCGGATCACCCCTTCCAGACTCTCTCACACTATTATATGATACCTGGCAATATTTTTGTTTACTCCTAGGCATGAGCAAGCTCCTGTGGATTTGGAAAAGAAGAGTAGAGGATCTGGGGATCTGAGTAATTCCACTTTCGACTGTATGTCCAAAGCTAGCTAAGACTATTACTGATTCTATCAAGCACTTCTTTCTTTTGTTACTAGATTTGAGGTCAAGCAAAAAGCAAACTGGGAGCCAGTAGCTCACATCTGTAATCCTAACTACTCAGGAGGCTGAGATCTGAGCACTGATGTTCTAAGTCAACCAAGGCAGGGAAGCCCATGAGACTTTTATCTCCAATTAACAAACAAAAAGCAGGAAATGGAACTGTGGCACAGTTAGTAGAGTCTCAGCCTTGAGCAAAAAGAAAAGCTAAGTAAGAACTAAGTAAGCCCCTGTATTTGCATGCACGCACGCGCGCGCGCACACACACACACACACACACACACACACACACACACACAGACAGAGCAAAGCAAAGTATGCCTGCAGAAAATTCACTTTTAATAAAATTGTGATCATTTGAAATCATGGATAAACAGGAGTGAAGTCCTTTTAGCCTTTAGTATTCAAATGGTATACAGTGGAAGCCAGCCTTCCAATGTATTAGCCAAATACAGTCCTCTGTCTGGACAGAAGTATCTAAGGTCCATGGATTCTTTGTATTCATTACAGAAAAGCAATGGTAGTTGTGGATGTGTTAAGTTGCTGGTTTTCATTTAGAGTTGAAAACACTTGAGATAAGGGCTTCCTAAATGCAATGTGCAGATGACTCATGACCTAGGAATCTTGTTACAATGTAGCCTTATTCTTACATCTGGGGGAACCAGGAAGATGGTTTTGTTTTGGTTTTTCTTTTTACTTCTATAAACCTCCTGAATGTTGAGTGTAAGGTCAGCTCCTGCAAGGCGAGCAGACTCCACCCTCCTTAAAGCGAAGTCTCCACCCAGTACCTGCGTTACCTAGGCAACTGGCACACCTGGAAGAGGTCACATCTGCATTCGCTGAGGTCACATCTGGAATAGATGTGGCTACACCTTTCCCCACCCCTACCCTAGATGAGGCCTACCCCAGGGCCAGACACTCTCTTTTTCAGGTCTCTTTTCCAGCCGTGTGGAGTGCCAACATGGCCTGGTGCCAGCCAGAACAATGAATAAACCTACCCCTTACCTGAATACCATGTATGCAGTGTCGTTCTTACTTGGCAACCTCTCTTAAAAACTTAACAGTGAGCACTATAGTGTGTACCTATAAATCAGCTACTCAGGAGGTAGAGATAGGAGTATCAAAGTCCCAAACCTGCTAAGACAAAGCTATCTAACAAACGAACTAAAATAAATAGACTGGGAGTGCGTTTCCAGTGGTAGAGGAATTACCCAGTAAGCTACAGACCCCGAGTTCAAACTCCATTATCAGGAACCAAACCAAACCAAACCAAACCAAATAAGATGTAAAGAATCATGCCTGGGTGATATCCACTGTTGTTGTGTAGGCTACTTGTAGCTCAGAGGAACTGATCCTCTCTTCCTACAAGATTAATGAATGTCTTAGTCCCTTTTCTGTTGCTAATAACACAGTATCCAATTAGATGAGTTCTTTTTTTTTTTTTTTTGGGTCCGGTCGTGGGGCCTGAACTCTGGGTCTGGGCGCTGTCCCTCAGCTCTTCAGCTCAAGGCTAGTGCTCTACCACTTGAGCCACAGCACCACTTCCTGCTTTTTTTTTTCTTTTTGCTTATGTGGTGCTGAGGAATTGAACCCAGGGCCTCAGGCATGCAAGGCAAGCGGTCTACCACTGAGCCAACTTCCCAGCCCCCAATTAGATGAGTTCTAAAGAGATGAGGATTATGTTGGTTTAGGGTTCTGGTGTAAAATTAAGGCCCTGAGAGTGGTGATGGTCTTCTTGCTGGCAGAATCCTCAAGGTCTGAAAGCTACACACAGTAAAGGACAGGAAATTGTGTGTATGTGTGTGTGTGTGTCTGTCTGTGTGTCTGTCTATCAAAACTCCAGTGTGAATTTTGGAGATTACAGGCCACAGTCATTTGTAATGAAGCCAAGAAAGCTGAGAGGGGGAACTGACTGGTATCTGTTGTTCTCACTCTCCTCTGGCATCAGCAGTACCCAGTGAGAAGCTAAATTTCATTCCACTTGGAGCCCAGATGAGTGTCAGTTAACCTCACTCCTCAGGAAGGGCAGCAGTGGGACAGGAAGGAACTAGGTTCCCTTTCGACCTTGTGTAAGCCCAGAGGAAAGCTGAGAAGATACGTGGTCCTTCCATCCACAGCTCAGTGGAAGCTGCTGACAACAAAAAAGATGAAAGGAAGATCCAAGGTTTCATCAGATTCCCAAGTGCAAAAGACAAAATCACTGAGCATACAAGGTACAAGGACATACTCGTTGCTGTGAGAAATGAATCTGAAGATACAACTCTAAACTTGATCAGATGTTTGGATTTGTGGAACACCTGCCATAGGAATGTTTCAACTGTTTTCTTACTCCACCAGATTCTCCAAGTTGAGCCATTTGTCTCCCCTTTTCTTTCTTAGCAATAACTTTCCCTCTCTTTTACCAAACTGTAAGTCCAGCAGGCCGCCAGTGGCTCACGCCTGTAATCCTAGCTATTCAGGAGGCTGAGTTCTGATGATTGCAGTCCAAGGCTAACCTGGGCAGGAAAGTCTATGAGAATCTTATCTCCAATTAACCACCAGAAAAATGGAAGTGGCACTGTGGCTTAAATGCTGGAGTGCTAGCCTTCAGCTGAAGAGCTCAGGGACAGTGCCCAGGCCCAGCGTTCAAGCACCACAACTGACAAAAACAAACAAACTAACTATAAGTCTTCAGTATGCAACCTAGAACCTTGTAGATTCTGTCTATGGGGCCACTGTCACTGGACTTGAAAACCAATTTGTTAAATCCAAGTCCCTAAGAGTTAACATGGCATTCTCTAGAGCTCTATCAACTCAAGTTGCCTCTTGCATGCCTGACTCACCTCCTTCTTCACTTGTACTACCAGAGAGATTCTCGAAATCATAAATCTAACTATGTTTCAAACCTTCCCATGTCTTCTTTATGTGCTTCAGATAAATAATTTAACTTCTATGAATGACTGATTCTATGCTCAAGGCTTAATGTGATCCATGCAATGCCACTGCAATGCCACTCTAAATATTTTCTTAACCCTGGATCCCTGATCTGTGTGTGTGTGTGTGTGTGTGTGTGTGTGTGTGTGTGTGTGTGTGTGTGTGTGTGTGTGTGTGCGCGCACGCGCGCGCGCTGGGGCTTGAAATCAGAGCCTTAATTTCTTGCTTAGCTTTATTGCTTAAGACTGGAACTCTACAACTTGGGCTATACTTCCTCTTCCAGATTTTTGCTGCTTAATTAGAGGAAAAGGATCTCTCTCTGCTCAGGCTGGCTTCAAATCTTAGCCTCCTAGCTAGGACTACAGACATGAGCCACTGGCACCTGTTTCAACCCTAGTTTGTTTGAAGCTTGAAGATTGCAAAGTTATTCCTATCTAAGGACCTTGGGTATATTTAGAACTTTCTCTATATAAACTTATGCTCTTCCTCATGCTGTTTGTGCATATATTTTAACCGTGACATTCTTGAAAAGTGTTTCTCAAAACACATGTGAACAGACATCCTTGGGCTTTTGCAAGAGTTGGAGTGGTTGATAAGGTTAAGAGCTGGAAGCCTGTAACTTTCCTTTCCCTGGAATTCAATTGCTTTCTTTATGGTTAACCACTGAGCTGCTTTGCAGCTTCAGCATTAGGATTCCTGCTAAGATCCTGTATTCAGTCTTCTGAAGGTAAAAGTCTCCAGCATTGATTGTTCTTAATGTGCTCTTCTCTAAGAGTTTTGCAAGGCAGAAAGCAAACTAAACATTAGAAGACTGAGATTTTAGGAGCATTAGTCAAAGTAGGTTGCTGTTCTAACCGAGGCTTAATGAGATAAGAATGTAGTTCTCACTCAGAACACAGTCATGGGTGGTCATTCAGGAGCTCTGGCTCCTTGACAGTCATAGGTGGTCATTCAGGAGCTCGGGCTCCTTGACAGTTGTGGGTGGTCATTCAGGAGCTCTGGCTCCTTGACAGTCATAGGTGGTCATTCAGGAGCTCGGGCTCCTTGACAGTCATAGGTGGTCATTCAGGAGCTCGGGCTCCTTGACAGTCGTGGGTGGTCATTCAGGAGCTCCGGCTCCTTGACAGTCGTGGGTGGTCATTCAGGAGCTCGGGCTCCTTGACAGTCATAGGTGGTCATTCAGGAGCTCGGGCTCCTTGACAGTCGTGGGTGGTCATTCAGGAGCTCGGGCTCCTTGACAGTCGTGGGTGGTCATTCAGGAGCTCGGGCTCCTTGACAGTCGTGGGTGGTCATTCAGGAGCTCCGGCTCCTTGACAGTCATGGGTGGTCATTCAGGAGCTCGGGCTCCTTGACAGTCGTGGGTGGTCATTCAGGAGCTCTGGCTCCTTGACAGTCGTGGGTGGTCATTCAGGAGCTCCGGCTCCTTGACAGCCCTGTGTGAGCTGGACAGGCAGCCTCTGCTCCACAGTCATTCAGGAGCTCAGCAATTCTTGGCTCTTGAAGTGTTTTCCTTTCACTCTGGCACCCCACTGGAAAGAGAGTCTTAGGGATTGTGTGTGGGTGATATTATGGACTGGTCAGGGAGGTGGTACATCAATCACCTTTTTCCTCTCACACCATTGGTCATAAACCTCAGTCACATGACTTTGTGTGGCCATTAAGGAGGCCGGTAAATGTTTACAGATGGTTGTCAGGAAGAAACAAGAGCAGTGGTGTTAGTGAGAATTAGGAATTGCCAATCTGTCAACCTTAGCACCCTAATCTAGAATGCATTCATGGTTTGAGTATCAGTAAGTGTCAATATGCATGATGAGACTCCATCTCAACATGGAAACTGGGTCAGGTGTTGTGCATTGATTATCCCCGCTATGCAGAAGTCACTGGTATATGAATTATAGTTCAAGGACAGCCCTGGTCAAGGACCATGAGGACTTATCTGAAAAACAACTAAAACACAAAAGAGCTAAAAGCATGGCTCAAGAGCACCTGACCAGCAAGCAGAAGGTCCTGAGTTCAGATCCCAGTACTTCCAGCTTCTCAAGAAAGAAAGCATGTTGAAGAAACAAAAACAAATACAAACATAAGCAACCAGTCCATCCATAGCCAACAGTTTTTTTGGAGCAAGTTAACATGGTTATAAAATGGATTTCCAAGCTAATGTATACCAGAAGGATCTGTGATGAGGTCGACCTGCACTCCAAAGTCAAGGGAAAGCTTCCCAGGGCTGCAGCTTGGAGCAGTGCCCACAGCAAGTGTGTGTAGTTACCCATTGTGGTTGCTGGCCTGTCTCACTCACGCCCAACTGCTCCAGGCAATGCCACAAATAACAGCCTTTATGCAGGAACCAGGTGCAAGCCAAAGGGGCTTGTTGGGAATCCCAGTGTGGACATCTGTTTCTCTAGACATCCTCTAGGTCAGGCTTGGAGCCCAAGCAGGCTCCAAGAAAGAAGGAAGAGTGCTCTGCTGCCTGTGATATGCCTGCTTTTCCCTCCCTCTCTCCCTCCCTCTCTCTTTCCCTCCCTCCCTCTCTCCCTCCCTCCCTCCTTCTTCTTTCCTTCCTTCTCCTACTCCTTTTCTGTCCTCTCCTCTCTCATCTCCCTCCTCCCTCTGTTCTCCTTCTCTCTCCCTCTCTTACTAGGCCTTGGATACCCAGGGCCAAGTTGGGAGCCAAACTATATCTCTATTAAACCCACAGTCAGCACTTTCTGAGTGGAAGCCATGCTCTTCTAGGGAACACAATGGCTCCAAAAAGAAGAGTCCAGATGATATTCAGAAAGGTTTGGCTTGTGCCCAGAGAACTGCAGCTTTGCAACCAGGCAGAGATCTGTAAGTAAGCATGAGAAGCTCACTGGCTTTGTATCAAGGAAGTGGTGTAGGACACCCTGGTGGTAGCTGGGCAGCCCCACGGTCCTTATTAAAGCTCATCCTCCCGTGGGTCGCTGTGAATGGGCCTCACCCCACACTCCCTCCCCCATCCACCCTCAGCCTGGAGGCTCCTTCCCTGCAATCCCTCCCAAGGCCTTGTGGCCTCACCCAAAAGACACTGCACTTGGTCATACCCATCTAAAAATGCCAGGCGCACACATGTACACAAAGACATGCATACAAACACAAGGCACACATACATATCCCATACATAAACATACAAACACACCCACACACATACAGATGAGCATATAGATACACAACACATATGCACATGCATGTACACAATGCACTGTCATGCACGCACATATACATACTACATGGCACACTCACATACACTTTCATACAATACACATGTACATATACACAAACACTCTTCTTTTTTTTTTTTTTGGGTCCTGTCGTGGGGCCTGAACTCTGGGCCTGGGTGCTGTCCCTCAGCTCTTCAGCTCAAGGCTAGTGCTCTACCACTTGAGCCACAGCGCCACTTCTGGCTTTTTTCTTTTTGCTTATGTGGTGCTGAGGAATCAAACCCAGGGCCTCAGGCATGCAAGGCAAGTGCTCTACCACTGAGCCAACTTCCCAGCCCTACATAAACACTCTTACCCAATTCCCTCCACCACAGCTTTCTTCTTACCATAGATGAAACATAATCAAGAAATACTGAAAGTGTGTATGTGCACATACACTTTTTTTTTCCTGGTGGGCTGTGGGGCTTGAACTCTGGGCCTGGGTGCTGTCCCTGAGCTCTTCATCTCAAGATCAGTGCTGTACCACTTGAGGCACAATGCCACTTCTGGTTTTCTGGTGGTTGTTGGAGATAATAGTCTCATGGACGTTCCTGCCTAGGCAGGCTTTGAACTGTGGTCCTCAGATCTCAGCCTTCTGAGTAGCTACAGGAGTGAGCCACTGGTGCCCTGCTTATACATATTTTAACATCTGAAATTATCTGCATTAAAAAGTCTTAGCAAGCTAGTTGTGGTAGTTTCCATGTATAATCCCAGCACTTGGCAGGTTGAGACAGGAGTGTCATGAGTTTGAGGCCAGCCAAAGCTACCCAGAAAGACCCTGCTTCAAAAACACAAAATTACCTTGGGAATTTTTACATATTAAAAAGTGTACTGGGTATTGGTTGTTTATACCTGTAATCCTAGTTGCTGAGGAGCTTGCAGATTGAAGCCAGCCTACGCAGGAAAAATCCATGGGACTCTTACCTTCAATTAGCCACCAAAAAGCTAGAAGTAGAGTAGAGAAAAAAATCTCAGGGATAGCACTCAGGTTCTGAGTTCAAGCTCTAGTACCAGCGCACGTGCGTATGCGTGCATGTGTGTGTGCGTGCGCGCGCACATACACACACAGAGCAAGCTAATTAATCCAAAGAATTTGATGAAAATTTAGAAAGCACACATTTTGTGTGTGTGTGTGTGTGTGTGTGTGTGTGTGTGTGTGTGTGTGCGCGCCTCTACTAGAGTTGAACTCAGGACCTTGTTCTCTTGCTTGGCTTTTTCACTCAAGTCTAGTGCTCCTCCATTTCTGAAGGTGAACCACACCTCTATTTCTGGCTATTTGATTGTTAATTGGAGATAAGAGTCTCATAAATTTTCCTGCCCAGGCTGCCTTTGAACCATGATTCTCAGATCTCAGCCTCCTGAGTAGCTAAGAGTACAGGCATGAGCCATTGCTGTCCAGCTAGCAAGTACTTATGTTTAGTTTGTTGTCAGTGTTTTATAGAATTTTATTTAATACAAGTGTCATGGGCATATATATGCCTACATCTCTGTGGAAACTCCCCAAAAGATATCTCTCTGATAATGTCTAATGTTTGCTCAATTTGTTAAGACAGTTGCACTTGCGATGTTCAAGACTCCAAATGAATTCTCTTATTTTTAAATGTTACACGCTGTTCTCTGTTTCTCATTTTTAAGACAAATTACACTCTCACTAAATTTGTACTTCAGTGATGCTGGGTGGAACTGGTTCTGTCATTTTCTTTTCTTTTCTTTTTCTACCTACACTTCCTGTGCTAACAGCACACACTTCTCTACAGAGGTACAGAGACACCCTCTCCTCCTCCTCCTTCTCCTCCTCCCCTTTCTCCTCCTCTTCCTTCCTTACTCCATGCAAAAAGTACATTTGAGCTGGACAGCATGTGTGCTAGTACTTATTCCCCCTCCCCCTTCTCCTTCCCTCTCTCTCTCCCTCCCTGGACAGTAATCAATGGTGACACATGCTATGTGGCACCTTGAAATCATAGGAAACTTGAACAATCTTTTGTTCTTCATTCTCAGGAGCAGTAGGAGCTGATGATCGACTTTGATGGAGTCCCCATATCATGCGAGATTGTTGTCATGCTCTTCTGTGTCACACAGGTACTCAGAGAAGCCACTCTATCTGCCTGAGAGATTTCAACTCAAGCCAGTGGATTCCAGAGTTGGTCTTCCCTTCCCTCTCTCTCACTGCAGTGTCTCCCTCTGTGCTTCCCAATCTCTCTCTCCTTCTTCTTGCCTTTTTCTGTTCCCCACATTCTAAAAGCAAAGAACAAAACTAGGGAGTTCTCACCATACACACGGAGATGGTGCCTGGACAGAGTTAAGGTTGATTTTAATTCCACTCTTAACTTGTATGATGTTGTGAAATTATGTCAGTCCTAGACAAGGGAGGAAACTATCTCGCAACTCCCCTTCCCCTCCTCCCTCCCCCACCTCTCCCCCCTCCCCTCTTCTCCACTCCTCTCTTCTCCTTTTTCTCCTCCTCTTCCTCCTCTTCTTCCTTCTCCTCTTCCTTTTCCTCTGGCCCCCCAATTAAGAATTGACTGAGTCTCAGTTCAGTCCTTTGAGTATTCCGAATTTCGTTTCTGTGGGTGAGGATATGGATCTCAGTGCAGAGTTTGCTTCAGAGATGAGAACTAGAGAAAGTTCTGGAATCTTTTTTCCAAGTTGAAAAAAGGAGATGGAGGTGAGGTGAAGGAGTACATGTATTAATGTGCAGGAGAGGTAGATGCTGGTAGCTCTCATCTGTAATCCTAGCTACTCAGGAGGCTGAGATCTTATCTCCAATTTACCAAAGACTGAACGTGGAGATGTGCCTCAAGTAGTAGGGCACTTGAGCGGAAAAAGTCAAAGGAGAGTGAGAGGTCCTAAGTTCAAGCCCCAGAAACAGCACAAATACTAAAAGGGTTTGACAGTGCTACATGCACTGAGGGCCTTGAGGTATGCCAGCACTAGCCTTCCACTTGATAGTAAGAACCATGTCTCATGCCTCAAATATTCTAAATCCCTTCAGAGTGGAGCCATGAGACACACAGGTCCTGCATCCTAACCACCATAGTGCAATCAGTACAAAACCAGGCTGGCAGGATGGCCTGCTGCCCATGCTTGTGCATAGAAAGCTACAAAGACAAGACTATTGTGGCCCACACTGGAATAATAAGGACTGGGCCGAGGGTGTCTGGGTGTGAACTCAGGGAAGTCACGCTCTGCCCAGAATGCAGGCTGTGAAGTTCAGGCTGTTTGGGCTGACAGCAGGTAATGACAATTTTTCAGCAGAGAGCTGCAATTGTTGAACGTGGAGCCCAGTGTTGGGTGTTCACCATGTGGCTCAAGTCTGTGACATGAGAAATTGCAGTCACTTTTTTGTCAGGCAAATCAGCTGCATGGGACAAGGCCCAACTGTGGTCCCCAGGGTGGCCATGTGATTACTTCTTGTTTATCAGGCTACTGCATTTTTTGATAGAACTCTAATTAGAAGTCTGGCACTTGTCATTCATATCTATCTACTCAGGAGGCTGAGATCTGAATGGTGCAATCGAAGCCTGCCTGGATAGCCTGCTAGATTCTTATTTCCAATTAACCACCAAAATGCCACAAGTGGCAGTGTGGTTCAAGTGGTAGTTCACTAGTCGAGCAAAAATGCTAAGGGAGGGGCTGGGAAGGTGGCTCAGTGGTAGAGCGCTTGCCTTGCATGCCTGAGGCCCTGGGTTCAATTCCTCAGCACCACATAAGCAAAAAGAAAAAAGCCAGATGTGGTGCTGTGGCTCAAGTGGTAGAGCGCTAGCCTTGAGCTGAAGAGCTGAGGGACAGGGCCCAGGCCCAGAGTTCAGGCCCCACGACTGGACCCCCAAAAAAAAATGCTAAGGGATAGCGCTCAGGCCCTGGGTTCAAGACACAGTACTGGCGCAAATAACTAAATTATTACTACTAATCATAATCATAATCACTAATGAAGAGCTCAGACCTGTGATCTGGAGCTGAATCCTCGGGAGAAAGTCTAGCTTGATTTCTACCATCCCACCCATCCCCTGCCATCTGGCTTTCAGGTATCCCGTGCATAGATTTCCTTTGGTAAAGATGGCAGTAGGCCATGGGGAAAAGGAAAGCGGATGTTGGTGAGCACACAAAGATGCATATTTACTGCAGCTGGCCATAGAGGGACTGCAGAAAGGACTATGGGAGCATGGTGAGAGGTGAGGCCAGAATGAAAAAGATCCACTGGGCTGAAGTTCCTAGTGCCCTGTCAGCACCTCCCACTCTCAGTCCAAGAGGTTTTCCTGGAGTTGAGACCTGACTGGGCCCACACATCAAGCCACCAAGAGGATTTGGAGGATTCCCTGCCTTGTCCACTCTGAGCCCAAGTTCTGGCCCCTGATTGACCAGGGCTGGTGGACCAATGCCAGGCTTGGCTTCCAGATGTGCATGCCACAGGTTTGACTTGGGAGTGATACCTGGAAATTCATAAGTGACCTCCTCCAAGCACCACTAACCAGGTCTGTGACAGTAGACTTTTCTGTCCAGAAACACAGAAAGGCTGATCTCAACGCTGTGGCAGCTCTTACCTTGACCTGCTTGAGTGGCTGATGTCAGAGTAGCAGAGCATAAAGCCTTTGTTGGTGTGGAGATTAGCGTTGTACTACGGGGTAGCTGCCTGGAGTGTGTGGCTCACAGGAAAAAGGTAAAGTCACAAGGGACAAGAGGGCTGGGCAGCCTCCCTATTTCAATGAGATGGATGTCTTATGTGTGTGCATTTGTTTGTGTATGTGTGTGAGTCGTTTGTATGTATGTGAGGTGCATGCACACATGGTGTATGTGCATGTGTGTGTCTTGTGTACATGCCAATGTGTATTGTGTATCAGTGAGTGTGTATAGTATGCATGTGTGTTATATTATGCACGTTTGTTTGGTGTGTGCATGTGTGCTGAGTATTGGGGATTTGTGTGTGAGTATGTGTGTGGTCTCAGCACTCTCCCTCTGGGCCTGATAGTCTCACTTGTTCTTGGCTCTCCCACCTTTGCACACCTCCTACACTCCCTGGAGAGTACCCACTCAATGTGGGCTGAGTTGCTGGAGGCTTGAGTTCAGTCTCCCCTGGGGCACCTGGAGGGGCAGGGGCAGAGGTGACAGAGCTGGAGGGGAGCGTGTTCAGTGCCCCACCACTGCTGTTGGAAACTTCATCTGCTCCATGGCTTCTTCCTCAACCTTCCTAATGTTTTGTAAATGCCTTTCTTGATTACCTGGCTGGCTGGAGGGAGGCAGCTCGTGTGCAAATGTTGTGAAGAGTCTGGAAGGGCAAGGACAGGTTAGGCCCCTGCCAACATGGCAGGGCAGATCTCAGCTGAAGGCCCACAGACAGCAAGTTTAAGGGCACTGGTCCATGAAACACCTTCCCAAATCTGTATAGGGTCAGCTGGTGGGGTGGTAATGCTGCAGGCAAGATAAGAAAGAGTTGAAGAGGATGGGGGAGGTGGGAAGGGATGGGAAGGGGAAACAAAGGCAACAATGCTTGATAAGAAATGTACTCATTACCTCGCCCATGTATTTGTAACCCCTCTGTACGGTATTTTCACAATAATAAAAAAAAAAAAATAGATGAAGAACTCTGTAGAAGACTTGGCATAGTCATACATGCCTGTAGTACCAGCACTGGGGAAACTGAAGCAGGATAATGAGTCCAACACTAGCCTGGGCAGCAAAGTGAGAGCTTGTATACACAAATTAAAACAAACAAACAAACAAAAATGGCCTACAAGCCATTTTACCCAGTGTGAGCAGCAGGCGTGAAGGTTTGCTATTTTCCAACTTTGTAATACTCTGTCACAGACCCACCCAGTACCTGAGAAACAAGGCTACAGTCCCTGGAGACTAGATGACACCCGTAATTCCAGTCTGTCAGCTGCTATACTGTAATAGGTTAAACTTGATGGCACTAGAAATGATTAACCAGAACTTCCCTCCAGTTACCAAGGCCAAGTCCCAGAAAAGAGGCCAAGGAATTGGTATTCCAACTACAATACACAAACTACCTATTACTTTTGTAGGAAGTTCAATCCATGTGTTGTTGTACAATAAGAATTCATTTTTAATGTTTTTTATCGTAAAAATACTGTACAGAGGGGTTACAGTTACGTGAGTAAGGTAATGAGTTCATTTCCTATTGAGCATTGTTACCTCCTCCTTTGTTTTCCCTTATCCGTTCCTTCCCCACCTCCCCAACTCCTCCCTCCCCTCCCCAAGTTGTAAAGTTCGTTTTCAACAAACTTGTACACCTCGTACTTCTTGTACATCTCATTGTTACAATGGGTCAAACTGCATCCTTATTTCAGCATTTTGTTATTTCCCTTCCCCTCCCCACATTAGAAAAATCTATATACAAGATGCAGGGGTTATACTGTGGGGGAAGAACACACAAGAAAAAAAATCACGTAGTATAATTTAAATACATTAAAAACAATATCAAGAAAGAAAACCCACTTCTGCCCCTGCTGCTCCTCTTCTTCCTTTTCGCCCTCAGCCTGAAGGTGAGCAGACCTATTTTACCATGTGTGCCCACCGTGATGTGTGTCTTCACAACAGGCACAATGCAATGGGCCAATTGATCATGCCGTGGATGAACCTCTCAGCTGTAAACCAAGATACATCTTTCTTGTTTATAAGTTGATTATCAAATGTATGTGTTACAGTGATGCAAAGCGGACATCCCTCTGTTTAAGAGAATATCTTCTTAGCCTGGTATATCTCTCCTCTCCATTTTGGGTTTGTGTTCAGTATTTCATTCTGCATTCCATTTTCCGTGAAACCTGCTGTTCCCAAGGTCCCTGAGCAGGCAGAGGCAGGGTCCTTCACCTTCCCGTGGTCTTAGCTTGTCATTCATTCATTCACTCACTCACTCATTCATTCATTTAAATTTTATTGTGAAGGTGATGTACAGAGGGTTACAGTTATATAATAAGGTTGTGAGTACATTTCTTGTAGAACAGTGCTACCCTCTCCCTCATTTTATTCTACCCTCCCAGATCCCTTCCCCCCAAGTTGTAAATTTCATTTCAAACATAGTATCTGGTGAGTATAACTGTTACATTGTGCTTCCATCAGAATGAATGGTAAGGAAATGGAAAGACTTGGAAAAAAGATATATTAAGCTAAGTAAGCCAGTCCCAAAGAAACATAGGCTACATGTTTTCCCTCATTTATAATAACTAGAATATGTCTAGGATATTCTTAGCAGAGAAACACAATGGCTCTATAGCTATGTGAATATGACCATATAAAATGATGCTTATCAAAATGAATTACAAGAAATGGAAACAAGAGTTTTTTTTGTTGTACTATTAGCTCTTGCGTCTTTTTTTTCTTTCTTTTCCTTTTTCCTTTGGTTCATTCTGTTATCACTGTTTTTTATTTCTGTACACTTTGTCTTATTTATTTATTTATGTGTGAGAGAGAGAGTAAGAGAGACAGAGATAGAAAAAGAGAGAAAGAAAGAGTACTGTAGCTTAAACTCAGGACCTCTCATTATTTCTTGGCTTTTTTTGCTCAAGGCTAGCACTCTACCACGTGAGCCAAACTTCAACTTTCTTTTCCTTCTCCTTCTCCTTCTTCTTCTTCCTTCCTCTTCTTCCTCCTCCTTCTCTCCCTCTTCCTGTTTCTACTCCTCCTCCTCTTCCTCTTTTGCTGGTTAGTTGAAGATAAGAGTCCCTCAGACTTTTCTGTCCAGGATGGCTTCAAGGATCTCAACTTTCTGAGTAGCTAGGATTGCAGGTATGAGTTACTGGCTTCTGGCTGAGTCATCTTTATTATAAAAAGAACTGAGAAATCTGTCGACTGGCCTCTGGTCACACAGCTGAGCCAGGCCTCTGTTGCGGACACTGTTGGCTTAGAAGTCTGTCTGTAGTTTGCTCTCCCCTTCTCTTGCTTCCCTTATAACACCTCTGCTTTGGTTTTACCTCAAGTGTCTCTTTCTCCTTCCTGTCCAGGCTGAGGAGCCCATGAAGAACTGAGCTGGTCACGAGTAGTGAGGAGATCATACCAACAGTCATTTCTGGAAGCACTCGCTGCAACCCTGGATTCCAGGTGGTGGGTCAACCACCTGCCACCCTGTGCCTCTGGTGTGCTCATAGATGTGGTCTCTTTTGCAGACCTACTTTAGGGTCTTTTGTCTTTGCCCCAGGCACAACCCTCTGTTGCCCACACCTATGTTTGGATGAAACTGCTAAGAGCAGCCAGACTGCAGAATTGGGAGGGAAGTTCTGCGTGCACGGTGGGTGGGCACAGGTGAGGTGCAGGGAAAGGTGAGCCCAGTCTGCCTCACCTGTTGAGGGACCATAGCTTTCCCAATCTTCCTGTGCCTGTCTGCCATAATGAAGCCAGGGGATGGTTTTAGGGTTGGCAGGTCATGGTGGGTGGGGAACAGCCTCCCACAGACATGCAGAGGAAGTAATGTGAGTGTAAGAATAACAAGGGAGCCAGGTGCTGTAGCTCATGCCTGTAATCCTAGTTTCTCAGGAAGATGAGATCTGAGGATTGTGCTTTGAAGCCAGCCCAGATAAGAAAGTCTGTGAAACTTTTATATCCAATTAGCCACCAGAAAACTAGAAATGGTGGTAGAACATATAACTTTGAGCAAAAAGCTCAGGAACAGCATCCAGACACTAAGTTTAAGCTCCACAACCGCCAAAAAAAGGAGGGAGGGGACAATGGCATTGCTAGAAGGACCCAGGAATGCCCTTGCTTTTGCCCTTGTCTGATGTCATCCCCAGAGTAATTCTTAACTGGACCCTGGTGGCTCACACCTGTAATCCTAGCTACTCAGGAGGCTGAGTTCTGAGGATTTCAGTTTGAAGCCAACTGGGACAGAAAAGTCCATGAGACTTTTCTCCAATTAACCAGGAAAAAAAGATGAAAGTGGAGGTGTGGCTCAAATGGTAGAGTTCCAACCTTAAGTGGAAAATGTCAAAGGACAATGCCCAGGCTCTGCGTTCAAGCTCTAGTACCAGTCCATACAAGCACATATGTACACACATACATGTACGCAATTCTCTGACTATGACTTTATGTCTAAGAATTCAGTCAAGGAATAGTTTCTCCTCAGACACCAACCATAACTTTTCAGGGACCCAGTGTTTATGGTCAGGATCCCCATGACTTCTTCCCAATTTGATGACTTGTTAGAATGGCTCACAGAACCCAGGAGAGCACTCTGCTTGCAATCAGCGTTTTCCTATGGAAGATCTGACCTAGGAACAGCTCAGTGGGAGAGGTGTTGAGGAAAGGTATGGAGGAAGCAATTGGGTGCTTCCCTCTTCCAGTGTTCTTCTTGCCTAACATGTGAGTGTGTTGACCACCTCAGAAGCTCCTCAATGATTGTGTGTGTATATGTATGTTTGTACTCAGTACGTATGATGTGTATTTGATGTGTGTGGTGGGTGTATCATGCACAGGAATAGGAGACCTGGATAGTACCATCAGCCAGCCTCACTGTGGGGTGACTTACCATGACTCCAGGGGGTCCAGATTGGAGTTCTTTGTGCAACACCATGGCAGGATGAGTTGTGGAGGCCACCATCATGATGGATGCCACCATCTTGATGGACTGGAAGAACAGTAATATTAACTCTACCATGTAGGAAAACCAGAAGGAAAAGAGCTGTGTTTATTCTCAACTTTAATACAACTTATCTTCATTGCAGAGTTTTTATGTTGCAATTTTTTTTTTTTGTCAGTCGTGGGGCTTGAACTCTGGGCCTGGGCGCTGTCCCTCAGCTCTTCAGCTCAAGGTGAGCGCTCTACCACTTGAGCTACAGCGCCACTTCCTTATGTTGCACTTTTTAATAAGGGCTGTGTCTAATATCTGGTGTATACTCACCCCCTTCATGAATATTGGGCGAGTCAGCTGTGACAAATGGGTAGGAGTCAGACCTTGCTGGCCACACTGGGCCCTGCAGGGTGATGAGCACTCACCACCCATTTCATAGGGAAAACTGAGTGTTGGAGTTGACGTTTCCCTGGAGCCCTTGATGCCCATAGAAGGATCCCCTGGTTCTGAGTGCCTTTGGATTTTTTCTAGCACTTTTCTATTGTGGGAGCTGAGGCTCGAGGGTCCCTGTGCAGCATCCTATTTCTAAATGATGCTATTTTTTTTACACGTCTCTAGATTGTCTCATAGTTGGCATGACAAGATGCAGTGCACAGGCATGATGAGATGGCAAGTGGTGTGCAGTTTGAAGCCTGTCTGGACATCTGTTTGGTGGATGTGTACATGTGCGTATCTACAAATGTGCAGATATGTCTGTACCTGGTGTGGACATCTGTTTGGTGGATGTGTACATGTGTGTATCTGCAACTGTGCAGATATGTCTATACCTGGTGTGGACATCTGTTTGGTGAATGTATACATGTGTGTATCTGCAAATGTGCAGATGTGTCTGTACCTGGTCTGGACATCTGTTTGTGGATGTGTACATGTGTGTATCTGCAACTGTGCAGATATGTCTATACCTGGTGTGGACATCTGTTTGTGGATGTGTACTGTGTGCATCTGCAAATGTGCAGATATGTCTATACCTTGTCTGGACATCTGTTTGTGGATGTGTACATGTGTGTACCTGCAAATGTGCATGGATAGCTATGTCTACACTTGGTGTGGGAGCTTCCTGGCTTATACAATACAATAGAAAAGAAGTTGGGCATTGGTGGCTCACATCTATAATCCTAGCTACTCAGAAGACTGAGATCTGATGATCTGGATTTGAAGCCATCCTGAACAGGAAAATCCACAAGACTCTTACTTCCAAACAACTACAAATAAACGTGGGAGTGTGACTTGAGCACTAGCCCTGAGTGAAAATACTCAGAGATAACACTAAGGTTCTGCATTGATGCCCCAGCAATACTAGCATGGAAACAATTTAAAAAAGAGGAAAAAAAGGTCAGACTCCACTCACAACACAGGAAGGTCCACTTGGATCATATGGGGAACAAAAGTAGATAAATAGTAACCATAGAGCTCAGTCCCATAGTTCCCTGGGAGGGATGAGGGAAAGTTCTGGAAGTGGGTTAGAGGGGCTGTGAGCAGGTCATGTCCTGGGTGCTGGGAATGGCAGGTGCATGTGATTCACAGAACATTATGAAGCTTCACAATTGCTTTAGGAGTCTACCTGTACTTGTGTCTCAGTCACAGATAGACATCCATCCATAAGTCTATTGGTCTGTTACATGCAGGTCTATGTATGCTTGTGTGAATCTATAAATCTATAAGCATCCCTCGTCTATGGAGATCACCAGTCTGTACCATGCTGTACTCACCTGCATCCTTTGCTCTCTGGAAGATGCTGACTGGCTAGAACTAGTCCCAAAGCCCCAGAGTTTGAATTCTAGCAAGATGATTCTGGAACAGGGCCCAAGTGCCAGAACTGGCCTGCCCCTCAGAAGGGGGACTAGCCCAGAGTTGCTGGCACATATCCTCATTGCAACCAACCCCCCCACCCCCACCCCCACCTAGGGACCTTACCTAGGAAACCCCATGAGATGTATGGCCTGTCCTGCAGCTGGTCTGACTTCCTGGGGGTTGCACAGGACCCATAAGCTTGTGAGAAGTATCATAAGGACCTCATGGGTTTGGTGGGATCAATAACCTGCCCAAGAGAAGAACAGGGCTAAGTGGATCCTTCCCGGCTCTCCCTGGCTTGAGCAAGCACACACAAGTGTACACATACCATCTGCAGCCACCTCCACCATCTGCAGCGGGCTCTTTCCTATAAGTGGGCTGGTTCTGAGAAACAGACTTTCACTTTTCAGGCTGAGCTGGAAGACAGAGGAACCCTCCCAGTTGTCCTTCCTCTGAGAGTAAACAAGATGAGAAGGGGCTGGGAGCCACTGTGGTCAGCTGCACAGAGGTCAAAGCCTGGAGCTGGGGTGTCTTTCAGAGGAATTCCGGCTCCCAGGACCAGGCTGGCCTGGCACATGGCACTGGTGCAGGGACAGGGCATTAATGTAATTCTAGTTGTCTGCCAGGAGTCTCCCAGCACCCAGGCCAGCAGTGTCGAGGACTTGAGTCTTTATAAGCCAGATGAGAACTCAGTAAGGCTAGCCCTCCCTTTCCCAGCCTGCTCTGTTTAAGGAGGTTGTAACCTCATGAGGTTTTGCAGACTTGTTTTGGCTTTTTGAAGAGGTGAAGTGAATTACATCTTGGTTGTTTGACTAAGTCATAATATTTATAAGCTTCATTCTTAGAATTCTTGGTGGGGCAAGGCAGGGGGGCTGGTTTATTTTGTTTTGTCTGAAATGCTGAAGGTGAATAATTTTCTGTTCTATCACTGTCCTGTCAGCCAGATATTTGTTTGGTTTGATTTGTATTTTTTAAAAGCAAGAGAAAGGAACTGGTTTTATTGAATATCATCTTCTGTCCTGGCCATCCTAGGGGCTGTGCCTGCATTATCTTCTTTAAACAATTGCACAAATAAATATGCTTGTAAAAGGAAGAAGGGATAAATGATCAGAGTTTTGTGGAGGGAATACTGGGGTTGGGATTCATGGCGTGGGCAATGTCCCTTAGCATTTTCCCTTAAGGCTGGTATTCTACCACTTGAGCCACAGCCCCATGTCTGGCTTTCATGGTTAATTAATGATAGAAGTCTCACAGAGTTTCTTCCCTCATCTGGCTTTAAACTGGTCCTCAATCTCAACCTCTTGAGTAGCTGAGATTACAGGTGTAAGGCACCAGTGCCCTACTAATGGTAGTTCTTAGTCCATTTTTTTTCAGACAAAAACTAATTACTGCCAGGGGCCAGTGGCTCATGTCTGTAATCCTTAGATTAGGGTTCAAAACTAGCCTAATCAGAAAAGTCTGTGAGACTCCATCTGCAACTAAAAAGCAAATGCTGGACTTGCTAAAGTGGTAGAACGCCATCTGTGGTTGAGTCTCTGAGTTCAAGCCCTGGAGCTGGTGTAAACAAGCCAATGAACAATAGCAACAAAAATAATGCAAATCCTTACTTGATGTGTGATTAGGGGCTAACATTACTTTGGGGGATAGGGGCATGCAAACTAGAAACTTTCCTGATTTTTGAAACTTTATATACCCTGCATGGAAGAAGAAACATATAGACAATAACTTTCTTTGATGGACCAAATTATTGTTCTAGTATATATACACTGCATTCTCTCCAACTTTTTCTCCCTCCACAAGCAATCAAAGTCAAAATTTGCCTTCCTTCATTGCATTTTTAGCCAGTATTAGAAGGCCTGTTTGTATAAATTTCAGGAACTCTCAGAACTCCCTGTAATAGGAAACCTGACCTCCCCCTACCTCCTCCCCATCACATGCATCACTATAAAGGGTCACTTGCCAAAATAACACTGAAGCTTCCTGGAACACTTGCTCAAATCCGGGAGAGACGTCAGCTTGACCTGTGTCTCGTGCGCAGGAAGGCTGACCTTCCAACATCAAACACTATCCCAACTATTCCCCCCATCTCCAAACATGCCTGTTGCAGCTCCCTTTGCTGATTGTCAGCTCTTCCAGAAGAGGGCTGGAACACTCTCTTGCCTCATTTACCCATGCTGTGTTGGTACACAAGCTAGGTGTTCTGCAAGTGTGACCTGCCAAGTTTTATTAGTAGTCATGGCTTTGCCAAAGTAAACGAAAAGTAAGAGACAGAGACTGAAAAACAGCAAAACATTTTCAGTTTCCTACATAGAGCTACAGACAGATGTGTGAGTGAATTCAATTTAAGAAGACAGAGGTTGGCTCTGGGCTGGTGACCTGTAATCCTAGCTACTTAGGAACTTGAGATCTAAGGACCATGGTTTGAAGCAGGAAAGTGAGAGCCTTATCTCCAATTAATCAGCAAAAAGCCAGAAGTGAAGGTGTGGTCCAAGTGATAAAGTGCTACATTGAGAGGAAAAAGCTAAGGACCAGCATTCAGGCCTTAAGTTCAAGCACCAGTACTACTGGCACACACACACACACACACACACACACACACACACACACACACAAACACAAACACAAACACACACACACAAATAGAAACCAATACCTGAAGAAAAATAGGCTTGAATTCAGGAGCTACATGCTATTCCTGAGCTTTTTCTCTCAAGGCTGGTACTCTACCACTTAAGCCACAGTTCTACTTTTGTTTTTTGCTGGTTAATTAAACATAAGAGTTAATTAAATGTCATTTGCCCACTTATTTATTGGGCAGTTGTTTCTTTGAGGATTTGTTGTTGAGGGATTTAATTTTTTGAGTTCCAAGTATATTTTAGATATGAGACCCTTGAAGGATGGCCAATAGACACATGAAGAAATGCTCAACCTCCCTAGCCATAAAAGAAATGCAAATCAAAACAACATTGAGATACCACCTCACCCCAGTTAGAATGGCAAAAATCAAGAACTCTAATAACAACAGATGCTGGAGGGGATGTGGACAGAAGGGAACCTCACTGCATTGTTGGTGGGAGTGTAAACTTGTTCAACCACTTTGAAAAGTAGTATGGAGGTTCCTTAAAAGACTCCACATAGAGCTCCCCTATAACCCACCAATCCCACTTTTGGGCATTTACCCAAATGTTTACAAACAAGACCACACTAAAGCTACCAGCACGACTATGTTTATTGCAGCATTATTTACCATAGCTAAGATATGGAACCAACCCAGATGCCCCTCAGTGGATCAAGAAAATGTGGTATATATACACAATGGAATTCTATGCCTCCAGCAGAAAGAATGATATTGCCTCATTTGTTAGGAAATGGAAAGACTTGGAAAAAATTATATTAAGTGAAGTAAGCCAGGCCCAAAGAAACATAGGTCCCACGGTTTCCCTTATTTGCAATATCTAGTATAGGTATGAGTCAAGCGGAAAAAGTCAGATAAGGTGATGTTAGGAAAATGAACGCTAAGATATGTATTTTAAATGTTTTCTTTCTTTCATACATTTGTTTCTAAAGCATTTATAAGATGATTTCTTTGTTGCTTTGTATGTCCCTCTCCCACAGTATAATCCCTGCTTTCACTGTATTTGATGTTGGTTTAATTTGTGGAGGGGAAGGGGAAAAACAAGTCATTTAAATAAGGATACAGGTGGACCTGTTGCAACAATGAGAAGTACAAGTGGTCATGTCGAAAACCAACTTTACAACTTTGGTGGGGGGGGGGGTAGAGGATTAGGTGGGGGGGCTGGGGGAGGCTGGGAAGGGATGGGAAGGGTAAACAAAGGAGGAGGCTACAATGCTTGATAAGAAATGTACTCACTATCTTGCCCATGTAATTGTAACCCCTCTGTACAGTATTTTCACAATAAAAAAATAAATAAATTTTTTAAAAAAGAGTTAATTAAATGTAAGTTTCCTGCCCTGGCTGGCTTCCAACAGTGATTCCCAAATCTCAGCATCCTAAGTAGCTACAAGTACAGGTATGAGCCACTAGCAATTGAATTCTGGTACTCCATTATAGAAGAAATTCCTGGGAAAGATTAATCTGTCAGGAATGTAATCCAACAAAAATGTTCACAGCAGGGGACAGGATATTGTGACAGGACATCAATTGTGAATACAAGTCAAGTGGAACATCTGGGCATTATCGTTGATTTGAGTCCAATCCCGGCTCCTGCACCTCCTTCAGGCCCTTCTATCCCTGGATCTCTGCCTTGCTCTGTGCCTGCATACTGCTCTTGGGAGGGGAGGGAGAGGGAAGGGAGAAGGACAGAGGACTCATAGGACCTCAGTGATCAGTGACTTTATTCCAGGACACATTGTGTCCTGGATGCCAGAAAAAGGCTGAGGCAGAGGGAACATTTGCAGCTTCTAACTGAGTTTGTGAATTGCTGTTTGTTCTGCCCTGAAAATGAACACCGTCACCATGGAAACCCAATGGCCAGTGGTCCAAGACTCGGGTCAATGCAGTCAAATGAATGTTTTGTTATTATCATTCGCAGTGATCTGATTAAATCATGTAGGACCGTTTCCTTTTTCCAGGACCTGTAATAAAATGTATTTTTCATCCAGTCCACACGTGTTGGGCTGACAAGGCTCACTGTGTTTCTTGATACAAGCCGGCTGCTAGCATCCCTTCACAGCTGCAGACCCTCTGATATTGCTTCCTCACAACAGGTGTGTGTTTTAACACCCAAACCCACAGAAAATGGATTTGCAGGGAGGGGCCAGCTGCTTCCTTTTGGGCTGAATCTGTGGTGGGACACCCTTCTTGAGAGACTGGAACACTGAAAATTATACTCTCACCTAGGAAAAGCTGTCATGGTTACCCTATTTTTAAAAATTAATTATTATTACTTTTAGTTTTTTGCTGGAGGCCATAGGGAAAGCCGTGCAAAAGATTTGAACCATTTGCCTCAACATTAAGTTTTAAAAAAATCAAACCATCCAAGCTAAGCAGGAGCTGCTGGCCTTCCAAGACTTTTCTAGCTGAGAGCCCAAGGGTTGAATGTATTTGACTGAGAAATGTTGTCCTTACCTCAGTTGGCAGAGTTGGGATACCAAAACACAGAAGGGCACTGGGAGCTAGCGGCTCACACTGTTGTAAGGGAACTCGGTCAGCAAGAAACATAGAAGCCACATTTTGAGAGGTCACATTGGGAGTCTTTATTGGAGAGCCAGCTTACTTCAACACTTATAATCCTAGCTACTAGGGAGGCTGAGATCTAGAGGATTGTGGCTCAAAGGCAACCAGGGCAGAAAAGTCTTTGAGACTCTTATCTCCAATTAAGCAGTAAAAGCAGGAAGTGTAGGTGTGGCTCAAGTGGTAGGGTGACATTCTTGAATGGGAAAAGCTAAGGGTTAGTGCCTAGGCCCTGAGTTCAAGCCCCAGTACTGAAAGGAGGAGGGAGAGGAGGAGGAGGAAGAGGAGGAGGAGGAGGAAGAGGAGGAGGAGGAAGTAAATCTCAGCTTGTTGTGCCTTGTTTTGCAACATAGAGTGTACTACTAACTTCAAAATATAAACAAGAAGCTGGACACCTGCAGCTTATGCCTGTAACCCTAGCTACTCAGGAGGTTTGATTTGGAGGATCTAGGTTCCAAGTCAGTCCCCTCTGCCAAAAAAAAGTCCATGATACTCCATTTCCAAAATGACTAGCAAAAAGGGGAGCTGGAGGCATAGTTCAAGTAGTACAGCACAGGTTAAGCAAGGAAGCTGACCAAGTTCAAGATTCTTAGTTTAAACCCCTGTATGGGCAACAACAACAAAAAAGTCAACAGAGAACAACACTGGCAATTGTTCTTTTCTGGGAGATAAACTTCTGGGGAGCAAAGACCTGACTGGGGCATTACTCATCACTAAATTGAAACCAAGGGGACCAGTTTTCAAAATTTTGTAATACTTGGGCTGAGTCCAACAAGGTTGATACTGTGGTCACCCACACTCCCTGCACACTCTCCAGGCTGCCTGAGCAGTGAGTCAGATGATGCTGAAATGTGTATACTTTTCTTTTACAAATATGAAATGGCAAGAGCTGGGCACTCATGGCTCATACCTGTGAAGAGGCTGATCATGGTTCGAAGTTAGCTCAGCTAGACAATCCAATAGATTCTTATCTCTAACCACCAAAAAGCCAGATATAGAGCCGTGGTTCACGGAGCAGAGAGCCAGCCTTGAGAGAAAAAGCTAAGGGAAAACACAAAGCCATGAGTTCAAGCCTTAATCTCAGCACACACATGCAACACACACACACACACAAACATGAACTCAAAGGATGAACATGAACTCAGGAAAGCATTGAAAACGCACTCAAGTAAACATTAGGCATCATTCACTGATGCATAATCTCCCTGAAATGAATGATTCTGTTTATTTTAGAGGGCCAACTCCTCTCCCCCGGGAGAGATTTGGGTATCAGGAAGAAACTTTAGGAGGATGGATCCTGATATGATCTGAGATGGGCGGATGACCAAGGAGTGGCCAGCACTGGGTGACTTTGGAAAGCCCAAGAGAAGGGCTAGGCTGGACAGGTGCATTCGTGCCTAGGAAGCTGGATTCCCTGTGTCTTTGTCTTTCTCCAAGGCCTCCCATTCTCTTAACAGCCCCAAAGCTTTCCAATTTCCACCAGAATCACATTACTCTTTTAGCACTGGGTGAATTGCTGGCGGCCTAATTAGGGAAGACAGAAAACCTGGGAGAAGAGACAGTGGGTAGATCTTCACTCATGGGCTCCCAGGGAGCACAGGAAGAAAGCCTTTTGGTTCAGCATCCCTAGCTGAAGTGACCTCAGGCCCAGCTGGCAAGGAGAAAGCTCTTCTGAGCCCTGTCTCTGTCACCAGGCAGAGCTCCATCACACTGGGGTGGTAGGGCCCACCTGGGCCACTGAGGGGATAGGTGTAGATTAGAACTTACGTATAGAAGACTACCTAGTCACCTGGATTTCTCCTAATGAGAATTAAATCACGCATGTCAAGTCTCAGTGGCACCGCAGTGTCCCTCTCTGCACTATTCCTTAGGGGCTCTGGGGCAGAGTAACATCTTTTGGGTCCCCTGGTCACAGGTTCACACCAGACAACTCGAGTTATTCCAAGTCCTCCAGTGGTGTTGGTGTTGCGTCACAGCAAAGAATTTCCTGGTTGAGTGTTTCATACAGGGGCTCTTCTCCCCTAGAAACTTGGGGGAGGGGGGCATTCTGTTGAAGGGAAACAGGCTGAGCATGCGCACGAACCACAGACAGAGCCATTTCCCAGGAGACCAGTCAGGAGCTTCCAGAGACCCTGGGGCAAGGGAGGGAGTGCTTTGTAAGAACCCTCCTCCTTCCCCAGCTGGAAGGGTGACTCCTCAGCCCCAGCCTCTCATCTCATTTCTCCCTCCAGGTCACAGAATGTTCTATAACTGTCTGTAAGTTTCTACTATGTTTCCTATAACTCAGATAGCCCCTTAGGAAGGAGTCTAGGTGAGAAATGAAAGGCCACAGATTAACAACTCATCCAACTACTTAGATACTTATTTATGAAATAAGGACACTGGGTCTAAGTGACAGGCCTTGTCCTCACAGCCATCCTGGTACCTAGCTTTTCATCCAGCTCCAAAAGCCTAGAGATGAGACAAGCCATTCTGTCAATTGTAGAAGCACCATGTTGTTTAGCTCCAGGAGAGCTAGGAGAGCTAGGCTCCAGAGAAAATGCAGATGTCATTCTGTTTAGCCCCAAGAGAATGCTCACCCCTAGCTGTTTCTCATCCCAAGCATGCGAGTTTTGCCTTTAAAAGCTTTGTGTCAGCAGCATTCTAAGCTGCAGGTCTTTGAGACAGGAGTCACTAGCTCTCCAATAAAAACTCCCAATTCAGCCTCTCAAGATGTGGCTTCTCTGTTTCTCCTGAATTCCGTATAACAAGTGTAGTAGATCTTTGGTACCTGTGGATACATGCTTCCAAGGAGACCACCACTGAGAAGCCACACATGTTCAGAATGCAGAGTTTAGCACTGACTAACTCCTGTATGATTCACTTTCCTCATAATGCCACCCAACTTCTACTAAAGAATAACATCTTCCATCAAACCCCAACCTCGCCTCTTCTCTCAATTTTTAAATGTAGGATATGCATTGAATTTTATGATTGTATTCCTCCTCCCTTCCTCTCTTCACTTATTTACATGCCCATCCCACCCTTTGAGACCTATACCTTTAGAGAACCTGGGTTTTTGTTTTTTGTTGTTGTTGTTGGATTGTGAGTTAGATTTTCTAAGGATATGGAACAGAAATCTATATTCTTGGGTTGCATGATAGACATTTTATCAGTTGTAGATAGATTATTTCTTCTTACTCTGTGTTGCAGTCTAATTAATTTGTATAAAGTTAAAATATAGACAATGATAAATACAATCAAGATGTGTTGTATTCATAAACTGACATTTTCAGATGAAACCCTTCTGACCAACTACCTAAAAACAAATTTAAAAAAGAAAATGGTGAATATGGACTTTGTTTAGCCTCTGATTCATTATCCCAGCTCCTTTTAATTTGCATTGATTATGATATGCATATAATAAATTGAGAAAAATAAAATTAATTAGCAAGCATTAAAAACTCTACTATCTACTGCTTTGAAACACATACAGACATTCCCATTTCAAAACACTGTTTAAGTCAGGTGCTGGTAACTCATGCCTATAATCCTAGATACTCAGGAGATCTGAGATCTGAGGATCATGGTTCAAAGCTAGCCTGGATAACAAAGTCCATAGAGCTTCTTATCTCCTACTCAAAAAGCTAGAAGTGGTTCTGTGGGTCAAGTGGTAGAGCACCAGCTCTCAGCATAAGAGGCTCAAGGGCAGTGTCTAGGTTCTGGGTTCAGGCTGCAGGACTGGCAAAAATACATAAGTTTAATTTTTTAAACATTTAACAAAACATTAACCAAATAAATAAATTTGTCCCTAATTCTGATCTTATAGAAAATACAATATGAAGCTCATTTGATTGTTTCTGGTATTAATTGTTGGCAATAGCCCACGCTATAACATGGAGTTGGAAAAGTGAATCAGAGGATAACAAAGCTCGCCTACTCTTGGATTTAACCATTGCATAACCTTGAGGAAATCAACTTAAAAGGCCTCGTATTCTCATGTGTATCAATAGTGACAATGCCAGCCCTAGGACTCAAGGTACACACTCAGCCCAGAGCTCACCATTGCTATTGAGTACAGCTTACAATATCATCTGATCATGGCAGTTTTCCCAAGCTTTGCTGGGAAAGATCAGAAGCCCCGTTATAGGTAAGCATTTACATTCTTTGGCTAGAAAATAAAATGCATGTATCCAGGCTCTGGTGCCTCACACTTGTGATCCTAGCTTCTCAGGAGGGTGAGATCTGGAGGAGCACAGTTTGAAGTCAGCCTGGGCAGACAAATCTGAGATACTCCTCCAATTAACCAGCAAAATCCTTATCTGGAGGCATGGCTCAAGTGGTAGAGCACTGTTCTTGAGTAAAGTAAGCTGAGTGAGGGTCTCTCTGATAGCATGTGAACATAGGCTCCTAAATTCATTTAGAATATTCAATCTATATTAAGAAGTCATAGATAAGAACATTCATGATTCCATCCTCCACCTGGGTAGTAAAGTGCTTTTTAGATTTTAGAATTTCTGGACTACTCTCCCAGGATTCTGAATTTCTAAGAAGTTCTCATTTTAAGGCAATTAAATCTAAATTCTTAAGACGTTAATGCCATCCCCTTGTGTCAATTTAAATCTCTACCTGACTTTCCCCCTGCTTCATTTATACTATTGAGTTTATATTTTATTCTCACTGCAGATACTGTTTTGTTCTGTGTTTGAAACCCACCTTAACTCCCTTTGAAGGGTGGAGAATGACATATTAAATAAGACACACCCACATTCCATACCATCTGCCCTGGGCAGGTGCAGCTACAGTTGTTCCCTCTCATGAGGCTGCATAGCTGTGAGTTGGGCTTGGAGAAATCCCTGAGCTATTTTTTTCCTGTCTTCCTGCTGCTGCTGACTTCACTTGAGCTAACCAGACAGCAGGCACTGTGGATTCTTGCTACTGCCTGGTTTTTACTCATGTTTGGTAGGGGATTTGGATTGTGATCCCTGCAGAGACAAGGCCTGCTGGCTGTATCCTTACACTGTCTTTTGCATTTGCAGTACCACCATTTGTTCCTGGACAAAAGACACTGCGGTTGGACAAGACATTTCTTGCGACTGGTCTGTACTGATCATGTGGGCAATAGCATTTTCTTGTCACAGAGAATCCATAAGACCCAATCATTCCTTGAGTATTAGTCAGGATCTTTCAGGGGCAGGAGAGGGGAGTTATTATGAAGGAAGGATTTACATGATTATGGAGGCTGTGATATTCTGTGATTTGCTATCTGCATGTTGAAGGCCCAGGGAAAATAATAGTGTAATTCAGTCCAAGTGCAAAGTTTGGGAATTAAGAAAGCCATAAGGGTAGGTATCAGTCCAGATGCAGGAGAACAGTGATGTCCCAGCTCAAGTAGGAAGGCAAGAAGGAAAAGGAGTGAATTTCTCCTTTCCTCAAATTATTTCATTCAGCACTCAACTGGTTAGGTGATTTCTACCTACGTGGAGATGGTGGATCTTTACTCAGTCCTCAATTAAAATGCTAACCAACCACACTCAAAGATACACACAATAGTGTTTAGCCAAATAATCCCACTCAGCAGTGTTTAGGCACATATGTAAATACCCCACACGGTGATCCAGTCCAACTGGCAATAAAGTTAACTATACACCTCACATACCCACTGTTTTCCTCCAGATCCTGTAGGGCTCACTTTGATGCCCATTTAGTGACTCTAAGGAATCTTGTTTCTTGTAATTTATTCCAAGTGGCTTTTAATCAGGCAGTGTGGGGCTGGCATCTTAGAACTTTTGTTTCCCTTAACATAGATTTAGGCTGCTATTGCCTACTTACTGGTATGTTCTTTGAGGATGTGACTTTCTTTGCAGGGGACAGCAACTTCTTGCAGTCCTTGAGATTTCCTTTCAGAAGAGCCCCAACAAAACTATCCCCATGGTTCTGAAGACCACCAATGCTCTTGTGCAAATGGTAGGCTTCCTGTTCTTCCATTCTTTGTTCTTCATATACCCACATCCATCTCCAGATGCAGAAGGAGGAACTCTAGAATCATTGAAACAGTCCTCATAGATATTCTTTTCTTTCTGTTTCCTTCTTCCCTCCTTCCTTCCTTCCTTTTCTCTTTCTTTCTTTCTTCCTTTCTTCCTTCCTTCCATTTTCTTTCTTTCTTTCTTTCCTTTTGTCTGTCATAGGGCTTGAACTCTGGGCCTGGGCACTGTCCCTCAGCTCTTCAGTGCAAGGCTAGCACTTTACCACTTGAGTCACACTGCCACTTCCAGTTTTCTGAGTGGTTTATTGGAGAGAAGAGTCTCACAGACTTTCATGCCTGGGCTGGCTTTAAACCACGATCCTCAGATCTCAGCCTCCTTGAGTAGCTAGGATTACAGGCGTGAGACACCAGCACCCGGCCCTTGAGATTAGTATCTCCAATTATACACCAGAAAGTTGGAAGTAGAGCTGTGGTTGAAGTAGTAGAACACTAGCCTTGAGCAAAAAAGCTAAGGGACAGTTCCCAGGTCCTGAGTTCAAGCCTCAGTACTGGTTCACACACACAAACACACCCACATTCACACACACACACACACACACACACATACACACACAATCACTATTAGGTGACTGGAAGGTAGCATACACAGTGTGGATATACTGGACAAAGGGACAGTTCACATCCAGGTGGGACAGAACAGGATGATACAAGATTGATGATCTCTCATAGATATTCTTCATGTACTTTTTTAAAAAAGCATATTAATGTGGCTGACCATGATCTGTTCTCTAAGCAAATTCATCACATAGGGACTTGCCTTGCTTCACCGGTTGGCATGGCACCTTTATGTTGTCTCTTTCCATGGCAGATAGATGGCAAATACATTTGGAAGATGTCCTGTGGAGTGACAACCCTTTTCCTCTCATGGAGTCTGGTCATGATCCCATAGACAGAAAAGATGCAGGACAGTGAAACATAGCCAGATCAGCTGGTCCAGAGGCACATGACACTGAGCTCTGTCTGCAAGAGATAAGCCCTTCCACTCCCACCCCTCAAAAAACATGGGAATGGCTGGGAGCTGGTGACTCATTCAGGAGGCTGAGATCTGAGGATTGCAGTTTGAAGTCAACCCAAGCTGACTTCAGCTGATAAGAGTCCATGAGACTCTTATCTCTAATAAACTACTCAGAAAAAGCTGAAAGTGGCATTGTGGCTCAAGTGATATAGCACTAGCCTTGAGCAAAAGAAGCTCAGGGTTGAGGCCCTGAGTTCAAGCCCTAGGACTGGCACAAAAACAAACAAACAAACAGGAATGCTCCTAGCCTTAAAGACAAGTCAGAATGGAGCCTGGAGCTTCTGCACAAGGGTGAACAATGCTGAGTTAGGTGATTCCTGTGGCAGATTCAATTGTGGAAAATACAACTTATTCCACTCTTTCTATAAGTAGAGTAGATGTGCTCTGTGCCACCTGCTGGAACATATTGTGAAAATCCTTTTTTTAAAAAAAATTTGTGCCAGTACTGTAGCTTGAACTCAGGGCCTCATGATCTTACTTGTTTTTATTTTTCACCCAGGGCTAGCCAGTACTCTATCATTTGAGTCATACCTTCACTTTTAGCATTTTTTTCTGGTTAATAGGAATAAGAGCTCTAGGAATTTGTGGATTAATTGAAGATAAGAGCTACATAGTCATTCCTGCCTGGGCTAGCTTTGAACCATGATCCTCAATCTCAGCCTCCAGAGTGAGTAGCTGGAATTATAGGCTTGAGCCATCGGTGTACAGCCATATTGTAGAATCTCTGTGCATGAATTTCTCTCCAAAAGTTTTGTTATGAAAAAAATTGTATTTGGAGAGATTAAAATAATTTCACAGTGAACACCTATTCACCCAAATCTTAAATCATCATGGTGCTACAGATGATCTCTGACTTAGGATTTTTTAAAATAATTTTTTTGACATAATCATGCCATCCAATAAAAACCATGTTTTGAATCTGGAATCTGGATCTTTTCTCCAGTCAGTGATAAGCAACGTGATCTCTCATGATGCTGGGCAGAAGCAGTGAGCTGTAGGCCTTGTTGGCCCTGCTACCACTGGGGAGGACAGTCGGGGTTCTGCAGACTGCTCCATTGCTGCCACAAATGCACTTTCACCTTCCCAGGAGTTTATAAGGATGTAGCCCATGTGCATCTGAGGAGCACAGAGAGGGCAGGTTTTTATCACCTGTTTTGAATCCATGCCTACAGACCATCATCAATGCATCTCTGCTGTTGCTTTTCCAAGTAGATGGCAGGTTGCAGTTGCCTTTGTTTTCTATCTTGACATTTAATTATCTTTCCTTATTCTTTGTGCTAGCACAGAGGGCTTAAACATAGAGGTTGGATGTTGTCCCTCAGCTTTTTCAATCAAGGCTAGTGTTCTACCACTTGAGCCACAGTTCTACTTCCTGCTTTTTGGTGGTTCATTAGAGATGAGAGTCTCACAGATTTTCTTTGCCTGGACTGGCTTCAAACTTTGATCTTCAGATCACAGCTCCCTGAGTAGATAGGAGTTGTGAGACACTGGCTCCTGGCTTATATTTGATTAATCTTAAAACGTTAAAGAAAATCATATGGAGCACAGATTAAAACCAACTGTAGCATGCCAGCTAGATGTTTTCTGTTGGGAAGGATGACAGTAATGTGCTCCAGTAAGACAGAATGGCTGAAAAGCTGCAATGGCTGGACATGATGAGTTGGTTGACTGACAGTTTCCTCAGAAAAGGATGTCTGAGCTGCTTTCTGGGGTACAAGGGATGTTAAGAAGGGTGGGTTTGTGGGGTGAGAAGTAGGTGGCTGAGTGATAATTCAGGAGGGGCACCAAGGACAAAACCAGACTGGTGGTCTGGTTGAGGTTTCCCTCAGAAAGAGTGGGTAGGAATGCAGGCCTGGTAAATGGAATGATGTGAGGAAAGAGAGACAGCCTGATATCACCAACAGAGGCTAAAGTTAAAGGAAGGACTGACACAGATCTGTTTCCTCTGGACTAGTCTGTAGGATACCTGGCCACCAGAGTGAGCACAGGCTAGCTCCTGATAAGCACGAAGGTTACAGGTTCTTTGTCTCTTACTGCTGAGCACAAATTTGGGTAGCTTTTACAATCCTTCAACAGCATGCCAGAATGACTGTGTGTTTGAGTCTCTAGTCTAGAGTCCTCAGTAGGAAAGGAATAGCCTTATGCCAAAGAAGGTTTTGATCATCATAAAAGACTGGTAAATTCTAGGTTCAGTTTCTTTTTTTTCCACTGTTGGAACCATTTTTTAAATTCAATTTTGTCAAGGTGATATACAGAGGGGTTACAGTTGCATACATAAGGTAGTGAGTACATTTCTTGTCAAACATTGCTATACCCTCCCTTGTTTTTCTCCCACTTTCTTTCCCCACCAATCCCCCCCAAGCTGTAAAGTTCATTTCCAACATATTGTCTTGTATCACTGTTGCATTGGTTCACTCTTTGTCCTTTGTCTCACCATTTTGTTGTTTCCCTTCCCTTCCCTAATGCAGATCTCTCTCTCTCTTTCTCTCTATTCTCTCTCAAGAGAATAGAGAGAAAGAGAGAGAGAGAGAATAGAGAAAGAGAGAGAGAGAGAAGAGAGAGAGAGAGAAAGAGAGAGAGAGAGATCACACAGGGCACCAAAATCAAATACAATGACAACATGGGATAAACCTAGGGAAAAAAAGAACAAAAGAAAAAACAAATAACTTCACATAGTACATAAAAACAATAACAACAAAGAAAAACTTCTTGTTTCCATATCTTGGAGTTCATTTCACTTAGCATCCTTTTTTATGGTCATATGTACATAGCTATTGAGCTATTGCGATCCTCTTCTAGGATCATCCTAGACATATACTAATTACTACATGGTTTCTCTGTGTTTAATGTGTACAATATGACAGTCTGAGGAAGTAATGTCTTTATTTATTTTTGTAGTGTACTAATTGTTTGCAGCCCCTTTGGACCTCCTTAGGTAGCATCTAGCTCTCAGATATTTAAGGTGTCATCTGACGATAGAGCTTTCAGTCCTGATACATATAAGCTACACTCAGGGCAGAGAGAAGGGATCTTGATGTGGCAGTTCTCTTTCCATTTGTTTGCCCTTTGAGTTTTAGTTACCTAGAGTCAGCCATGCCCAAAGGAATGAAGAGGAGCGGAGTACTAGTGGCTCATGGGTGTAGTCCTAGCTACTCAGGAGGCTAAGATCTGAGGATGAAAGGTAGCTTGGGCAGGAAAAGTCCATGAGACCTTTATCTCCACTTAACCACTAAAAAGCTATAGCTCAAGTCAGAGCACTTACCTGAGCACAAAAGCTTAGGGTCAGTGACCATGCCCTAAGTTCAAGCCCCAGTACCAGCCCACACACCAAAAAAAAATGTGGAAATTTCTAAAAGGATTTCTTAAGCTTTTAACTGTATACTGTTTTGAGTTGTGTGATCATCAATCTTGCATCATCCTGTTCTGATCCACCTGGATGTGAATTGTCCCTTTGTCCAGTATATCCACACTGTGCATGCTACCTACCTTTCAGTCACTTAATAGTGATCGTGTGTGTGTGTGTGTGTGTGTGTGGGTGTGACTGTGGGTGGGTGTGTTTGTGTGTGTGCACCAGTACTGAGGCTTGAATTCAGGGCCTGGGAACTGTCTCTTAGCTTTTTTTGCACAAGGCTAGTGTTCTACCACTTCAACCACTGTTCCACTTCCATCTTTCTGGTGTATAATTGGAGATGAGTCCCAAGGACTTTTCCTGCCCAGGCTAGCTTCAAACCACAATACTTGAATCTCAGCCTCTTGAGGCCCCCAGCCCTAACAGTGATCTTGATGATTGAATTGAATATCACAGAATCGTGGTGTTTAAGTAACTCATTTTACTTAGTAATGGCTCTCAAGGACTAACTTCTCATATTGTCTATTGTTAATATTCTATTTCTTGATTATTTATTGTTACTCTCTTACTATATATAACTTGAATTAAACTTTCTTTATGTAATGTGAGTAGGGTTCAGTTATCATATCTTGGAAGCTATCTCTCTTGAATAAGGAGTGATTATCACATTTCAGAAAGACAACAAGGGAATGGGTGATCTTACCTTCTCTTAGCTTTATCTTCATCAGAGACTAGGAGAAAGTACATGGGCTATTTTCATCTCTGAACTTCTCTGGTTGCCTGAGCTCTGTATAGGCTGAGGCGAGAAGACTTTCCTACATCTCTGATCCACTATTTGCTTCCATGTGGCTGTGGACTGAACTCTCCATATATGGGAACTCTGTTGCTTTGTTTTGTAGGGATCCAAGGAAATTCTAGACGTATGAGTTGAAAAAATGTCATTCAAGTTTCTCTGACTGTGATTGTAAATACTTCTCATGAACCCTCATTTATTTTTGTGTGTATACTAAGGTGAAAGATCAATAACTAGTAAGAGTTTTATAAAAATGATAGGCCCTGGTCTCAGTATGTGTGCTTCTGTAACTGCACACAGATATCAAGTCTTATCCTCACATGTGCTGGAATTTATTTCAAATTCTCAAGATGATCATTTATAAAAAATGAATTGAATTAAAGTCAGTTTGCCATAGGGAAATTAAAAAAAAATGATCCTATTATGTGAAATTTAAGTGTTATGTGATTTGAGAAATACCCTTAAGAATCAGAACAGAAATGCTATTGTTTGTTTATGTTCCTTAAATTGGTGTGTTCAAGCACAGCTCCCAACGTGATAAAGCCAGGAGTTTAGGTATTTCAGGAGGAGAAGAGGTCATGAGGATAAGGTCCTTATTAAAAGGATTAGATGGGCTGGGAAGGTGGCTCAGTGGTAGAGTGCTTGCCTTGCATGCCTGAGGCCCTGGGTTCGATTCCTCAGCACCACATAAGCAAAAAGAAAAAAAGCCGAAAGTGGCGTTGTGGCTCAAGTGGTAGAGCGCTAGCCTTGAGCTGAAGAGCTGAGGGACAGGGCCCTGGCCCAGAGTTCAGGCCCCATGACCGGACCCAAAAATAAATAAATAAATAAATAAATAAATGGATTATAGCCGTATGAAAGAGGCAAGAGTGACACATGTTTCCTTTCTACACAGTGAAAGAATGCTCTCCATCATTGCAGTCTGGAATTCAGGTAAAAGTTATCACTGATTACCCATTCTGTTGGTTCCTACAGAGGGAATGTTCAGCCTTTGAAACTGTAGGAAATGTCTGTCCATTGTTACAAGTCTCCAATTTTATGTCATTTGATATAGCAGCCTGAATGAACAAACGTGAGAACTAAGCCATGTTTTTATAGAAAAATGACTGCATTTATCTGGCATGTGACTATAGTTAGTAAATCTCAATCCCATGAGATTGACTCACCAACCATGCACCTTTCCCTCAGACCAACTATTTTACCTTTGCCCATCAGAACATCTGCCTAAGAAGATATATGAGAAATTGCAGAGCTGAAGTTGGAGATGGGGCTCAAATACCCGCTCTCCTACCCAATCACCTGTGTGCTTTTCCAATCCCAGGACCCTATGGAATCCCATATATCTCATTCATGGGAAACTGGTAGATAGACTAGCTAGGGCTTTAAGATTCCCAGGCCCTGCTCAAATAAACACAGTGTAGGCTGTTTGTCTTGAAGATCCTTCATCATATTTTGTCTAAGAAAAAGAGTACAGCTATTAAAAAGTTTAGAAGAAATTTGGTCATCAGAGTTGCAGGTGGTGGAAAGGCAGGTAGGATCAGGCCAAAGCTGTGGGTTTGGAACCCAAGTGCCATGATGTGATCCTGTCTGCTGGACTCATTGATTCTCATGTTCACTTCTCTTGAGTTTGCAGCCTTTTCTCTTGAATTGGAGGTGGGAAGGGAAGAGAGTGTAGTTACATCATGGACAAGGTAGAATTTCAGACCCTAAGCCAATTCCTGAGAAAACCCTCTTCCACTGAAATTTCTCAGGCTCATCGTCTTTCATTGTTTCAGTACTGAAGCATTAACTCAGGACCTGGGACTTGAGCTCTATCACTTCAGCCACACTTCTCTCTTCTGGCTTCCTGCTGTGTTAATTGGAGTCTCATGGACTTTTCTGCTCAGGTGATCATTGAACTTAGATTCTCAGATCTCAGTTTATTCAGAGTGGGTAGGATTACAAGCATGAGCGACCACTGCACAGTAGACTCATACTCCTGACTATGTTTACTTAGGTACAGAGTTTGGTGTTTGATGGTGATAACTTCCCAAAAAGAAAGTTTTGTGTTATGAGCTGTCTCTCTCAGGGGAATCTGCCTTGTTCTTCATATCTAGATTTCATTCATATGCTATGACCCCTCACCCTCATAAAGGGGACTTCTAGGTAAATACAACTCCTCACATCTCCCATTGCAGAAGTCAGTATGACCAAGGATTTGTATTTTTTCCACCTTGACTATCAAGCTAACTTCCTCCTCCTTCTCTTCCTCCTCCTCCTCCTCATTTTCTTCTTCTTCTTCTTCTTTCTCCTTCTTCTTCTTTCTCCTTCTTCTTCTCTGGGTCTTGAAAACAAGGCCTTAGGCCCTAGCTTGGCTTTATAGCTCAAGGCTGGTATTCTACCGCTTGAGCCACACTTTCACTTCTAGCTTTTTAGTGGTAAATTGGAAATAAACCTGGGCTGGTTTTGAATGGGGATCCTTAGATCTCAGCCTCCTGAGCTATTATGAACTACCAGCATCCACTAAGGTGACCATAGTGTGTGTGTGTGTGTGTGTGTGTGTGTGTGTGTGTGTGTGTGTGTGTGTGTGCATGTGTGTGCCAGTACTGGACTTTGAACTCAGGACCTTAAAGTTGCTTGGCTTGCTTATTCATGCCTATCACTCTACCACTTGACCCACACCTCCAGTCAGGCATTTTGTGAGTTAATTGGAGATGAGCTTTTCTGTCTGGACTGGCTTCCATCTGTAATCCTCCAGGACAGCATCCTGAGTAGCTACCCCCTTTAATAGCCTTGGGGCTGCTGACTGATGTGGGTTCTCAGTAGAGAGATGATGCTAAAGTATTGCTTAAATACAGTGACTATACTTCTATTAAGTGTTTCACCTGAACATTTGAAGTCAATTAAGTTTGGGTCTGCTTTGATCGATAAAATACAGGCAGAAGTGACAATGTGCTGAGTCTGCTGGCTCCTGAAGAGGCATGCATGATCAGTTTCTCTGTCCATGGGGAGGAAGCACTGGCCTCACTGCTCCAAGGAGCATGAGGCATACAGAACAATAAAGCCAGTGCCTTGCAGTGTGGCCAGCACAGCACAGACTACTTGCTCTTGAGTGAAAAAAAATCCATCTCTCTACCTCTTTGTCTGCCAATGTCTCTGTTTCTCTCTGTTGTAATTTCTCTGTCTGTCTGTCTGTCTGTTTCTCTCTCTCTTTCTCTCTATGGTGATTAGAAAGGACAAAACTTATTTTATATCATATCCTTCTCTCTCCAGCCTTTGCTAAGGCTAAACATGAATGTTGTATAGCTCAGATTGTTCAGACTTGGCTCTTAATAGAACTTGAATAAAAGGAAAGAAGGAAGGAAGGGAGGAAGGAAAGAAGGGGAGGAGGGAGGGAGAAAGGAAGGAAGGAAGGAAGGAAGAAAGGAAGGAAGGAAGAAAGAAAGAAAGAAAGGAAAAAGGAACTAAAGGAAGGAAGGAAGGAAGAAAGAGAGAAAGAAAGAAAGGAAAAAGGAACTAAAGGAAGGAAGAAAAAGAAAGAAAGAAAAGAAAGAAAATCTTTGCCTTATGAAAGGAATGGCTTGCTGTAGATTTGAATATCCTGCTCTGGCTGTCAGAATGTAATATTGAATTTTCCTTCCTTTTCATATGGCAGCAAATCTAAATGTCCCTGATGCAATTGAATGCCTCTGGCAAGGTAAGGAGGAAGTCAATACAGACAAATGAAAAGAGAAAAGAACATTAATGTACTGCAATAATATTGTCCCCATTCCATTATAGCCACTGTGCTTTTTTGAAAGGTCAGAGAAAAATTTAATCAATCTTACCTATTCTCTCTTCCTTTCTTCCATCATACCTCCAGTGCTAGTCACAATGGATATCCCTTTAAGAACAAGAAAACCCACTCAGTCTGATTTCAACAAGGCCTTGCATTTTGAGCCAGGTTTATTAATCAACTCAACAGTTCAATAGAATCTCCAGGAGGACCCAGGGTCTGAATTCCACTTTCCTGCCACCTTTCTTGGAGGCTCAGAAGGAATTGCTGCCTCAGCACTGAGCTCCATCTATAGCCATGGAAATGACTGAACCCAGAAATAATGAAGTCTCGGTGGCAGTGCTTAACTGGCAGAAGCAAAATGGGTACCATTGGCATAAAAAGCATGAAGGTGGAGTGGCAGCTGGCAGTCTAACTTTCAGAGCTACAGATGATCCCCAAGGTTCAAAGGCCCTACAAACCAACAGATGAGAAGCCAAAAAGCAGACTGCCAACCTTACAAAGCCGAAAAAGCTCAAGCATCATCAGGATTGGAGTGGGGACAGCGTCCCAATAAAAAGCTGTGATTCCTTCTATCGGTTTTGGATATAAGTTGCATCTCCATCCTAGCTCTAGTACTAGAACTTCTGAATCCTTGTCCAGTAATGGAACAAGTAGTCAGAATTCCCCTAGTCCAGCAGTTGGCAAATAAAATTGGTTCCCTAGCTCCAGCCCATGGGCTGCTTTTATGAATAATCCTGGATCAAGCTAGTTTTGTTCACATATGTGTTACCTAGGTTGTACCACAGAGCTGACCACTTACAACACAGGTCAGTTAGCTTGCAGAGATAATATGTTTTTGTAACTATTGTAACAACAACAACAAAAAGGTTGTTGACCTTATCTTTAACCTTCCAAGAGATCCAAGATAATTTACCCCATTGGTGCTACTCTGAGGAAAGGAGAATATTAGGTTATTCAAGAATAAGCAATACTCAAAAACTCAATAATCTCCACGCAGCCCCTCCCCATGAAAGTTGACCTATAAAAATACAGGGACTCTTGGTAGGAATAATGTCAGGGGAGGCCCTCTGGAGGCTACAAATCCATTTGGTGAGCATTTCACAGGCCCTGAAGGTCTAACTAAGGGGGATGTTGGCATAATCCTCATGATAGGTCCTTGGCCTATAGTGTGAAAGCTAGTACACTAGTGAAATCCAGGTGAGAACATATGCAATTATTTACCCGTACTTTGGCTAGGATAGCAAATGTCACAATCCTGGAAATGATGGTAGGTCTATGTGACCCTCAAAGACCTAAAGGAGGCGTGGCATGAATTACCTCTATTTTATCTGCTAGCTTGCTTTCTACAAAAATGAGAGAGTTCTGGATGGGTGCAATAGTCAGCATGCCACCAAATTGCACCCAATTAAAGCCATATGGTAGATGCACGATCATTTTTTGTGTAGATCAAAACACACAGTATGGAGTCATCATTCTGGTGAAGGCTTCTTTTTCCTTTCCTCTGAAGACAATGTTGTTACAGGCCTTGTTAACTTTCCCTACCTCTCTCCTAATTTAGCCCAGAGAGATCTAGGTCATCTAAACATTTGGCAGAGGCTCACACTGGTCTATTGTTTGGATAATATGTTCACTAGATACGATAAGCAAGAAGGGCAAAGTATGTTGGAGATCTTGCAAGACATGTGTGATTTCAGAGGACGAGATAAACCCAGTGAAGACTCAAGGTTCCAGATTGTCAGGTATGTCAGAACAGTTCCTTAAAGTAGCTACATTATTGACTCTTGGTTTCCTCAATAGTAAGAAAGAAATACAATGTCTACCAGTCCAGGACTTCTGGTGCCAGCATATGGCATATTGAGGAATGATTCTTCTGCACACTATACTGAGTGATACCCAAAGCTGTCAGTCTGTGTGAAGCTCAAAACACAAAAGAGTTTTCCAGTAGGTACAGGACAAAGTACAAATCAACTGGAACTTGTGCCACACAATTTTGCTTTCATGAAGACAGTACTAGTTATAGCTGATAAGGAAAGACAACTTGTAAAGGTTATGTCAGGTTGCCACAAAAGCATACTAACACAGATGCTTTTGAAGTTCAGGAGTAAAGTCATGTCTTCTATAGCAGAGAACTATGTATACCTACAACTCACAGCCCTGTTTCTAAGATGCTTAGCAGCTTTGGTGGAGGAAGGGTGTCTGATCATGTGACCAGCCCTGCCTAAACTTGGTTCTGTCAAATCCACCAAGACAAAATTTGGAATGGCTAAACTGTAGTTCATTGTGACACTCTGGGCCAAAAGGTAAAAATAAACAGCATTAGTACATAGCTGATATGTTTGTGTTACTTCATACTGTCACCCCATGATTCTTCCTCAGCTTATAGCTGTGGCCAGACACACCACCATAAAATCAGCTGACAAAAGGGGAAATGTTTGATTTATTGATAGGTTCAAGCCAAAAATGGATGACAACATTAACTGGGAGTGGCCCTGTAGACAGTGGTGTCAAGGGTCAGATTTGGAGCCATTTGCTTAGAAATCTACCTTGTGTGAAAAGGAAGTAGGTTGATCTAGGAAGAAACACGAAATTGTGTGATATAACTTGTTGACTGGAATCTCAAGTAAGATGGGTTCCAAGTCTGGGTTTATGTAGGCTAGGGCTAGACATTGGTGGCTCACCCCTGTAATCCTAGCTTCTTGGGAGGCTAAGATCTGAGGATTGTAGTTCAAAGTCAGCCCATGCAGAAAAGTTTGCAAGACTCTTACCTCTAAATAATTAGCAAGAAAGCCTAAAATGAAGGTAAGGCTCAAGATGTTGAATGCCAGCCTTGAGCAAAAAGCCAAGTAAGAGCAGGAGGCTTTAAGTTCAAGTCTTAGTGGGAGGTCTCTGTCTCTGTCTGTCTGTCTGTCTTTCTCTCTCTCTCACATACACACACAAAGAGTCTAGAGAGGAAACAGGAAGGTAGATCTGTGAATAGGCAGGGTGTATGTAAATTTCTCTATCGTGTGCAAATACCTACCAGAGAGCACTATGCTTGAGAAACCCAACAACCTGTTAGGCAAAAAGATGAGCCTGTTGGCATCGGCCAGAGGGACTACTCACCTGTGGTTGATACTTTATGGGTACAAAGAAGGAGCCATAGCAGTAGGGACAGAGTGTGTACATGAGCCAAAATGGAACTGACTTCCCCTAATGAAGAATAAGCCAGAAACTAGGTAAAACACCAACCTAATACTAGACTACTACATCATTCCTCAAGTAAACAATCTCATTATGTCAAGTGGAGGGCCTTGAATCTCTTTTCTAGAAGGACAGATACTTTTCTTGACTGAAGTTGATCTCTATTCTAGTTATAGGGTAGACTTTCCAGCCACATCAAGCATGACAGATACTTACAGGAAATACTGTACAACATCCAGGGGACAAGAAACCTACTGATTAGCAGAGGGGACCTCTGTGAGCACTGGATTGGGGTTCTTGGTCTTCACTAACCACATCGCCCAGAGCTGCTCACTGGAGAGAAAAAGACTTGACAAGTTCCAGATGGGTAGTGGCTTGGAGAGGATACTATCAAGGATGAGCACTACCTTTAGAATGCATGCAAGTTGCATCCTAAATCCATAACTACTCTATGGTTGGTGCTAGGTTTCTGTAGAAGGGACCTAACTCTGAGGACCAACTCTGCAAGTAGAATGAATCTGCTTAGTGTCTTCCCCAAGACCACTTGGGGAAGTTTTCTTGCCAACAATCTTAGATTCTAGAGATCTATAGAGCTTATTCCCAGAGAACAATTCTTTCCCTGGGGCTTATCTGTAGCCAGAGACCCATTAAGATTTTATTTGACCACTTGCCTCACCAATCTGAGGTTTTTCAAGCCAACAGAACAGGAGTTAGGAAGAGGAGCAGTAAATACCCTGGAAGGGGTGATTGGCCCTGACTGCTAGAAGAGAGCAGCTGTACCTCATGGACAGTGTCTGATCCCCAGATGAGCCACTCAGGTGTCACTTGCTATGCTTTTGCCTAATTTTGATGGTAAGCAGACAATTAATTGGCTGAGCAGCAGCTCAGAGCTCTAGGATAGGTCATGGGTTGCCACCTGAGGTAGATCTCATGGACCAGCAGAGGCAGGACTGCAAGGGTGGGGAATCTAGGACAGACAGCGGAGAGGGATAGGAGAAGGAGAAATCATGGCCTGCAAGCAGATTGCAGTGGTGACCGCCCTGGTCCATTCTTCTAATCTTCCTTTGCCTGCTACCTAAGACAGAAAACCAGCCAAAGTAGAAGCATTGCTTCACCCGAGTAGCTGCTTCCAAGGGCTGTGGATGGATTACAACCAAGTCAACCTAGGAAAAAGGTGACTTAAGCCAATTGTCCCTCACTCATTAGGGACAGCCCATACCAGTGTGCTCTCCTTTCCACAAAGCTCATCTTCATATAGAACTGACAGCACTCTGTGCAGAGACAGAAGGAAAATGCCCACTCTCTGGTTTCCCAGGCTAGTCTCTAAAAGGTCAGTTCAGATCCAGCACTGCTCTTGGATTGTCCAAGGGCTTTGTGGAGACCATATTGCAGTTAAGTTCCTAGTGTGTTCCCCTAGCCTTTTTATGGCTATGGCTCCCAATAGATCACCTGGCTGTGGGCCTCTGACTCTGTGTCTTTTTCCAGGACCCAGTTGAAGCCATCAGTCCCACCCAGAACCACCTCAATGGGATACTTCCCCATCTTGTCTGCTCTTCTCTAACTGATGAGCCATGAGCAGAGTGACTTTCCATTCTTAGATCGAGCCAATTACATGCAGGGGAAACAGATGTTAGGGAGAGGACTGAAATGAGCACTGTCCGTGGGAATGTTGGCAAGTCAGTGATGAACACACGGACCTCTCCAGAAATGTCTCAGAGCCGAATCATCACTGGTCTGGAATGGAGTGTGGCTGACCCTTTATGGCAGGAGAATGTGTTGTAGGTTGCATACTATCCCGGGCACCTGGCTTCCAGTGGAACAGAGCAGCTGTCTGAGTGGTCAGTGTCTAATACAAGGCTTGCATCTGGCATGCAAACCAAATGTGTGTGTGTGTGTGTGTGTGTGTGTGTGTGTGTGTGTGTGTGTGTGTGTGAATATTTCAATGTATGTCCCCTATTCATTCTCTCAAAATAAACCTCAACTGTTCAGTGCTTCCCTTTGAAAGTTCAAACAAAAGAAGGAGAACTCAGGACTCAGAACTTCCTGCTCAGTGTGAATTTTAATATCATGCTAGGCATGGCCGGGCATAAAGCTGGAAGGATAATGCTGACAGATAGCACAGCATGTTCCATGGTGGGGCCCCTGGGACTCTGCTTCAGAACTGTAACAGGAGTTTTAGATAAATAAGAGATGAGATTGTAAGGTCAAGTATGATCACCATGCTGACTAATAGGATAAATAGGTCTCTTTGCCATAGGTCCTCAGAGTGTCTAGCATGGCACTGCTCTGCGACCTCAAGGAACCTCTTGTAAGGAAGGTTGTTTCTTTCTCGTTTGCAAGTGGACAGTGTGGGCTGTTCAGATAATCCAGCAGCATCCACATATGAGCGTGTGTGTTCTTCTGTCCAAGAGCACCCCAGGGTTATATAAACATGCTCCAGTGTTTCATGTTACCTAGCAAGTTTTCTGTTCTGGGAAGTTTCTCTCTCTCTTTCTCTCTACATCTTTGTCTTTCTGTCTGGAGTCAAAATTAAAAGCTTTCTTATTAAATTGGGTACCTACCAAAGCTTTCCCTGAAGGAGAGGAGATGTGTGGCTGAGTCAGAGGAGGTGACAGCCTCCTGTGAGCTGGGTGTGATTCCCTCTGAAACTGGAGCCCTCCCAGGTCCATGCGTGGCATATTTTGCCTTCAGTGTTTACCAAAGTTTCTATTTTTGGTTTGTCCTAGTTTTGATTTTTCAACAGTCTGTTCCAACAGGAATAGAACGATTGCTAGTACCTGAGAAAAATCAACAACAAGTTGCTTTAAACATCCTTAAAGATCTAGGGATAATGTTTGTCCAAACAGATAAGCAATACAATAGTGCCTTTGGATGTTACATGCAAAGATGACTGGGCTCTACTGTGTCTTTAAAAATTTTTTTATTGTTTCTGATGACCTATTAAACTTTCAGCTTCTTTTCTTACTCTTAGGAATTTTGAAGGCTTGAAAAGCTTTGTTAGACAAGGAAATAAGATTGTCTCCCAGCACGGGGGATTGCAGGATTGTTCAGAACAGAACACGAGGCTATAAGTAGACATGTGGAATCCAAATCAGATTCAGAATAAGCAGGAAGCACAGTGCCAAGTTTCTCATTGAAACTGCTCATAGAACATCTACCCAGGTCATGGAAGTGACCCCTGGAATACATAGGCTATGTGACCACTCTTAACATCTTGTGATCAGCAAAGGAGCCGTGCTGTTGAATGGATAACTGTCCTCTGTTCTTATCCCAGGATTTTATTTCAGGAGAAGTTTTTCTGGGTGCCTGTGGTACATCTTTGTAATCCTATCCACACAGGAAGCTGAGATCAAGTTCAAAGCCATCCCAGGCAAGAAAGTCTTTGATATTCTTTTTTTTTTTTTTGAGTTTTTATTTTTATTTATTTATTTTTTAATTTAATTTATTTGTGAACATACTGTACAAAGGGGTTACAATTACATGGGCAGGATAATGTGTAAATTTCTTACTTTGATATTTTTATCTTCAATTAACCACTAAAAAGCCAGAAGTAGAGCTGTGGGTTGAGTGGTAGAGTATTAGTCTTGAGTGAAAAAGCTAAGGGACAATGCCAAAGCCCTGAGTACAAGTCCTAGTACAGGAAGGAAGGAAGGAAGTGAATTTTAATGGTCTTATTTCTCTTCTATCAAGTTGTTATCTTGCCTAGAGCTAGTATTCATCCAGGCCCACATCTTAGGGTTACTTTGGTATTGGAATGGAATAATTACTTTCTTATGCTTAGAGAGGGCACAGAGGCTGGTAAACAGGAGCTAGACATGTGATTAGGGATTCTCCGCATAAAACCTAATAGCTTTGGTATGAAGTAGTGACTAAAACAATTAGGAATGTCTCTCTAGGCATTCACTCTTTAAAAATCCAACTTTGATAACTTTGGTGCAAATGACCAAGAAGCAAGAGTGAGACGTTTGCAAGCAGACTGCCATGAGAGCTTGAAGATGTGTTTAAGCTTTAGGACTGCCTGGCCTGGGGATTTTCTCAGTTGCAAGGGACCAAAGTAGGGCATAGGGCCTGTATGACCCGGTCCTGAGAGTAAGCCAGAACTTGGTCCGGATATATGCCCAGTATGAGAGCCTTGAGACCCCTTTCCACTCTTGCCATCAAGATTAACCGCAGGCAAAGAAAGACTAGACAGTAGTCATACCTACAGACAAATATTCTCAAACCCCATTTTCTAAATAGCTATGATGTCATTGATACGCTTTTCCCTAAATAGTTTTCCCTGTGAGTTTCAGGTGAAAGACCCCAGACTCACTGGGATGCTTTCTTCAACGGGAGGGCACCCCAAGAACCAAGACTCCAAACCAGCAGATGCAACAAGCAAGAGGATTTTATTAGGCGTTTGCGCAAACGGGCTCCCTCTCCAAGGCAGACTGGAAGCCCCGAGCAGCGGTTACAGGCACTTTTAAAGACAAAAACCACAGGATTAGCATAAGACCCCAAGCTCCCCAGGATTGGCTCAGGTTAAAAATTATAACACTAGTCGTAAACTGTTTGGCTCTCTAGGGGGAGGCTTCCCTGTGGGGGGAGTCCACATAGTTACAGGCTCATGATTGGTTGTCATTTGACCTAGTTTGCTGGGCTCGCCAGATGGTCCTTGTCTTGAGCCCCTTGCTGAGAGTTTTTACACAGGAATTCAGGAGAACATACTCTTTTGTTCTTTATCTATGTTTGCAGACCTTGTCCCTGGGCCGGCCTGCATCTGGACTTTGTAACTTTTTACTTATTTTTGGGAGGGGAAGAGTCAGTGTTAGCAGCAAGCAGGTTTACAGAAGCAGAATTAGCAGTTAGCATATTGTAAAATGGACATAGCCCCAATTTCAATCTTTCATTCCCTCCTCTTGTCTTTGGACTAATTTTAATCTTAAAATTTAGGGTGTCTCTATATTATCTTGTGGGGTGTCAGTTGTTCTCAATGCTTGGTATTTGGATCTCAGAATTAATGGACGGACTGAGCTGATCTTTTTCTTTTACAAGTCTGTTGAGTATACAAGGTCTGATTGTAACAAAAGTAACAATTGACCAGGGCCCCTTACATTTTTTTCCCACCAGTCCTGACTCCGTGTATCACAGTTAACTTAATTTTATATCAGCTGTACTTGTAAGCTCCAATTTTAAGACATACTCATACCATCTGCGACATACTTAAACTTTCTGAGGTTTGTCTTAGAGACAATCCTTACTTTTCAAATCCTTTCTTATCCAAAGGGGATACCAATTTTTCCCCAATTCCTTTCCCAAGGCTTTCTTTACCACCCCCCTCTCATTTTCAGTTTATTACTTCCATTGATAACACACTCAGGTTATTACCATACCAGAGCCAAACTAGGCTGTGACCATAGAGTGGATTTCCAGTCACTATGCACTGAATTGCCTAAGGCAAGCAAGCCAGTGATATCCTTGTCCCCAAGACCCACTGTGGGAAGAGAGGGTTTCTGGATATCACCTAAAAGAATGTCCCACAAGATCTTGGATTTAGCAGCAGTCAAACAGGAAGCAGACTCAGGTGATGGAATCAGGCAGGAGTTTCTCCAGGTGACTGTCAGGCCGTCGTTGAACTTTACCCATTAGGGTATGCAGCAGCAGCAGCAGCAGCAGCAGAAGCAGCAGGGTCTCTCAGTGGCTCCAAGGGACTGTCACACCTCATGCTGGGCTGTAAATTCCTACACAGACTGGTTAAAGATACATTGCATAGGCTTGGCAGGTTTTGATTCTGCTGGTTTTTAAGAGCTACAAACAATAGCCCAGGACAATTTACCAAAATCACAACTTTTTTACTAACCAGATATTTTTGTAAATAGACGCAGAGGGCTCAGTCTTGTAACCATTTCTGACAGATGCAGTGTCCACACCTTGCACACCTACAACAGTTAACACTATTTTTATGTCTTTTTTTAAAAAATTATTTTATCTATTTTGCCTCATTTCTCCAAAACTGACTCTGGACCCTTGATCTTAAAAAGGGGGTAGAAGGGCGAAGGTCCATCTTCTGTAACTTTTTCAAGCTGACTTCAGGGGCGTTGATCTTACCTAGCCAGGAACCTATAACCTTAGCCTATTTTACAAAGAGGCCATCAGGGTTAGATGTCATTAAGAACAATATTTTGACAACTGCACAGACCTTTTCTCCGGCTACAGCAGTATAGCTTGTTTAGCACTCTGGTTTGCAAAAACATCCTTAGGAATGTGATCTCTAATGATCCCAACAATGCCTAAGTTACCTTTGCAGGCCTTTAGACAGATATCAATGGACTCTCTGGTTTACAAACTTTCCTGAGCAGATGAATTTCATGTAGCTGATATCAGCTCAATAGTTACTGCCAATTAAAGCTTTTGGCACATAAAGGGGTTGAGATTTAAACTATCCCCCACATTTCATAATATTAGCTTTTTACTATCACAGAGGACTGGCAAGTGGCAAGTTCCTGTTCCTTACAAGGTAGTCATGAACATTAGGCATGCTTACAAACTCTTTTTATGACCTCCTGGCTCTGACCAGTTTTGAAGGGCCACGCAAAAATGATTCTAGGATCTGACATTTCTGCCATCCAAGCAGTGGCTTACTGCCTCTGGATGCTCCTCCGTTGCTTTTGTCCCAGGAGTGTCTTCTCCACATTGGGGTAAATGCCTCATTGGCATTTCCCTTTAGCTGGTCGCTGGACTTGAACTCGGGCCTGAGCACTGTCCCTCAGCTCTCCAGCTCAAGGCTAGCACTCTGCCACTTTGAGTCCCAAAGCAACTCTGCTTGCTCTTTCAGCACTCTGCTGGCTGAGTAGAGGTGACAGTCTCACAGGGACCTTTTTCTGCCCGGGCTGGCTCTGAACCAGTTTGCAGATCAATGAGTCCTACAAAAGGCCACTTTACTCCAATTAAAAGCAACAAGGGGGTCAACATAGAAGTAGCTTTTAAGCATGCTCTTACCTAAAACTTATTGAGAGTCAAAGTTACATCTGACAAACTTTTAAGAATCCTCTGTGGTTTGCTCTGGACTTTGCTGGAAACTTAGAAAAACAACCTATAAGAGCAAACTAGAATAGCAATCATTTTGATAATCCTAATTTTTGCTCTGGGCACATTGAGGCCAATGTTAAGAACAATTTTATTTTTAAACTTTATAGCCAGAAATCCATTTCTAATTTTTTTAAACCTTCTTATCAATCACCTTTAATATTTTATACTTTAGTTTTTATTTGCATTTAAAAAAACCTCTTAAAATCTTGAGGCCAAGTGTCACTCATTGTCTCTTGGCTACTTGTTTTTACACATTAAAACTTATAAACTCCAATGACAATTTTTTCTTAATGCAAGAATTACAGTCACCTTTACTATACCACAAAGCTAGACTTAACACCTTTATAACTTTTAAAAACATCCTAATTGTAGAACATAATTGAAAGTAAGCCACATTATATAAATAACTTTTTAACCCTCTTTTTAAGGCCTTCCTAATTTTAATGTTAACACATCCAAGGGGAAGTTTTAGCAATACTAATCAGATCATCACATCACTCATTTTAACCATCATGTTTTCAGTCTGTATCTGCAGGGAAAAGAGAGAGAACAACGATGGGCCACTCAGCCCCTTCTATGGAATGGGCACGCACCCAATCCGACTCTTTAGGGTTAGATGAACTGTGTTTGTGCCAGCTTACCCTCTTTCACCATGCGTGGGCTCCTCCCAGGGCCTGTCCCACCATGCATGACCAGCTGAAGTGCACTTCTGCTCGTTCACCCCTCACCCCTAAAGATAGGTCTTCTGTTGGCTTCTAGTTTTCCCTTTTCTTATGTCTTGGTTCTCGTATGAAATACAGTTTTAGACAGACAGAACAGGTAACATCTTTGACAGTGTTAAACTAACCTTTACATTTAAATTTCTAATATTTATCCCTAAATTTTAGCCAAGGGAATTAAATCCCAAACTGCCAATGCATTTTTGTTAAGCCAGATAACTTGATTACAGTATAAACAGTCTTATGCATTTTAAAACATCAATGTGAAGATTTTTTTAAAATTTTTGGTAATGTCTGAACCTCATAACCTTTTGAATTTTTAAACTTAAACTTACCCAATTGTTACAGCATGCTGACAATTTTTATCTTTGAACACGTTCACAGACACACACAAAACACTCACACAGATCTTAAAGCGTGCAAAAATCAAAATCAGTCGTACGTACACCTTCTAAAGTTGTTAAACAAAACTTTAAGACAGTTTTTCTTTTAAACTAGGTACCTTTGTTGGGCTTTATTTTCCCAAAGCTTGTTTGTCTAGCAAGGCAATTCACTAATTAGTCTTTTGAATCCTTTCTGTTGGAGGAGGGCTGGGGGAGAGGGTCACTTTAAACTAAACTGGCCAGATTGTTTATCCAATTTAGACAAGAGCACTTTACAAATTGTTACATTGTCAGGACTAGCTGAAAAAGTCCAAACCAGGCACACAGCCTTCTACACCCTCCCTGCTGGCAGCCTCCACAAGGAGAAAATGCAGCCTGAGGCTAGAAGGGAACCAAACTAGCCCAGTAACCGTCCATGCCTCACAGGGAGGGTGGGCATAGCAGGTCTGAGACCGAGCCCAGCTGGAACTTTTATTCTCCCAGAGATGTTTAAAAAAATAACAAAAACACAGATAAACACAAAAACCAAGAATCCACATTTAAAACTGGTACCAATTCTAAAACAGAACTAGACAAGGACTGAAGGCTGAGTTGGGGACTAATGGGCCCCAATTTATCCCTACCGGAACTCTGTGCTGTTCTCATTCAGCAAGCTGAATCCAGAGTCTGCTGAGTGAGCCTGCCACACTCACTCAGAACTTCCCTACCCCAGAAAACATAAAACACACACTAAAGTTAACAAGACAAACAAGTGGGCGACATCTCACCATTTACTTACCAGTGGGCTCAACCCCCCTACTCATCTCCGGAGGATGTTTCTCTTAGATTCCTGCAGACGTTGACCCAGGGGCCTTCCAAGGTGGAGGAGAATTCCCAGTCATCTTGGGGCAAGGGAAAAGAAAAATCCCTAGTGGCCGTCCCCTCAGACTGACAGGTTTTCCCCCACGCTCAGACCCCAGAGCCAAGGCCCGAGGCTGAGATCTAACTGGGGCCACTCGCAGGTGGTCAGTGGCAGTTTCATAATTGACAAACAAGCAAGTTACAAAAGCAGAACCAGCAGTTTTTGTTTTTAAACAAACTAGGACAAGGTCTCGGGTGTCCTAGGAGTGGACTCACTTGTTGTCCCATCTCTATAGAGAATACAAAACACACACTAAAAACGAGTAACACTAAACAGAGACAGACAAAACCAGACGCCGCACGGCAACCGAGTGCAGATGAGGAAGGAATTACAGATGGGAGTGGCCGGCCTCGCCTTAACTCCCCAGAACAGAGACACTCGGATCTCCTCCTTCCTCCAGACGACCCTGGAGCAGGACTCCAGGGCGGGACCAGGGTACTGGGCACGTCTGCTTTTCCCTCTGGCCCAAATACAGATTCAGACGACCCTGGAGCAGGGCTCGAGGGCGGGACTAGGGTACTGGGCACGTCTGCTTTTCCCTCTAGTCCAAATACAGATTTGGATCCCAGAATGCAAAACGAAAACGACAAACACACAAGACACGAGACACAAGAGCTCTATCTTACCTCCTACCGGTCCTGGAATTTGGGGTCTGGGGGGTGCCTGGATCCCGGACGAGCCCCCAACTGAAAGACCCCAGACTCACTGGGATGCTTTCTTCAACGGGAGGGCACCCCAAGAACCAAGACTCCAAACCAGCAGATGCAACAAGCAAGAGGATTTTATTAGGCATTTGCGCAAACGGGCTCCCTGTCCAAGGCAGACTGGAAGCCCCGAGCAGCGGTTACAGGCACTTTTAAAGACAAAAACCACAGGATTAGCATAAGACCCCAGGCTCCCCAGGATTGGCTCAGGTTAAAAACTATAACACTAGTCATAAACTGGTTGGCTCTCTAGGGGGAGGCTTCCCTGGGGGGGAGTCCACATAGTTACAGGCTCATGATTGGTTGTCATTTGACCTAGTTTGCTGGGCTCGCCAGATGGTCCTTGTCTTGAGCCCCTTGCTGAGAGTTTTTACACAGGAATTCAGGAGAATATACTCTTTTGTTCTTTATCTATGTTTGCAGACCTTGTCCCTGGGCCGGCCTGCATCTGGACTTTGTAACTTTTTACTTATTTTTGGGAGGGGAAGAGTCAGTGTTAGCAGCAAGCAGGTTTACAGAAGCAGAATTAGCAGTTAGCATATTGTAAAATGGACATAGCCCCAATTCAATCTTTCACAGGGATGTTTCTAGAATCTCAATACAATTGCTGTTCTTCACAGAGTACCATTTTCTCCTAAGATTTTCTGCAGAACAAGTTTTCTTTTCTGTTTCCTTTTTGTGGTGGTCCTAGGGGTGGAAGTCAGGGCTTCCCATTTACTAGGCAAGTGCTCTTACACTTGAAACATGCTTCCATCCCTTTGTGCTTTGGTTATTTTTGAGACAATGTCTGGGCCACCATCCCGCTGTTCATGCTTTCTTTGTAGCTGGGATGCCAGGCATTTGCCAGCTTTTGTTCTGTTGTGATAGGATCTTGAGAACCTTTGGCATAGGCTGATCTTGAGCTTCCATCCTCCCAAGTGGCTAGGACTATAGGGGTGAGCCACTGGCATTGGACCAAATTTTCTTTTAATGATAAATACCTTTAAGGAATCTGCCTAATTAGCCTTGAGTTCTAGAAATCAACTGTGGAATAGCACTAGATAACTTGAGAGCTATGACACTGGTGGCTTCTGCCTCCATGTTATAGGCTGAATAACTGTGCGCACCTGCAAGGCTCCTATGTTGTAATCCTTCCAGTGCAACTATGTTTGGGAAAAGGGAAGCAAATACATCAAAATGTGGCAGTATGTGGATGCTGATGCAACAGATAGAGTATCCTTAAGAAAGATACCAGAGCCTGGTGCTGGTGGCTCACACCTGTTATCCTAGCTACTCAGGAGACTGAGATCCAGGGGATCACAGTTTGAAGCCATCTCAGCCAAAACTACTGTGCAAATATTTGTTCCTGTCTCACAAATAACAAGTGGGAATCAGGGATGAGAGTGTGCAGCTCAAGTGGTAGAGTGTCAGCTGAGCAAACTGACACACTGGCTCTGAATTAAAAGCCAGAGAGAGAGAGAGAGAGAGAAACAGAGAAACAGAGACAGAGACAGAGACAGAGAGAGAAAAGAAAGAGAAAGAGGGAGAACAGATTTGGATTGTGTGCTCCCTCTCTTCTTCCCTTCCTCTGTGTGTGTCTCTCTGTCTTTCTCCACCACACACACACAGAGGAAAGGGGGCAATGAACACATTGTGAAGGTGGTAGCCACCCATAAGCCAAGCTGCCTATCTTGACCTCAGTCTAGAGGAATTTCTGCTGCTTAAGACACCAGTCTACTTTATATGATTATTATTATTATTATAAATTATTAGTATTAATAGTGCTTATATTTGAACTCAGATCCTTACACTTACTCAACTTACTTGCTTGGTTAATGCTCAACCACTTAGAACCACACCACTCCAGCCTGACTTTTTGCTGGATAATTTGAGATGGAGACTTATACTCTTTTTTTTTGACTGGAGGCCAGCTTTGGATCTCAATCCTGGGGATCTCAGATTCCTGAGTAGCTAGGATGACAGGTGTTGTGGTATTCCTTCCGAGCAGATGGATACATAGTACAGGAATAAGCACACCTCTCCACTTGGTGCCTGCAGTGCTGAGAAGAATTTCAACTTAGGTAAGAGGCTCACTATTTAGTGACGACTTGCTGTGTGTCTGCCAGCGTGGATTACCTCGAAGTCATATTTGTTTCTTCTTTCTTGGTAGGTAATTTTCCTTCCATCTCCTGCTGAGCACTGGTCTGGAGACAGTGAGGAATGTCCACGTGACTGTGAAGCCACATGCTGTGCTCAGCCAGACTGTCATGGCTTTGCTTGGTGAAGCTTTGGCAGAAACTACCCAAGTTTTATGTCTTTAATTCCCTTTGGACTCACACGAATTTCACAGATTACAATTCTGTTCCATTCTAGTATCTGATGGCATATGACATTCCTTTGGGTAAAAGGCAGTCATGTCAAGGTCCCAAGGATCTGTGTCTGACCACAATGTCTTTGGAACGGGATGCTCCAATGAGAAATTGCGCAATGAGCCTACGTATTCTGTAGGACTTGCAGAACTGGTGAAAGGTCCCGTCTGGATACCTTGCTTAAAATGACTCTCCCCTTCTCTGAAAGCATGTCACTCATGCAAATCTAGAAGGTTCTAGAAAGTTTAAAAGGTTCGGTCTTGAGTAGGTGGTACGTAGACCTGCACTTCTCCTGCTTCCATCCCAGAGGGAGTTGAGTGTAGCTGGGAAAAGGATAATTTCTATAGACCCTGAGAGATGCTCAGATAGAAATGGGTTTCATCGCATGATCTGAGACACAGAAAGAAGAGGTCCTGCCCCCTTACCTCTTGCATCAGGATTTAGCTTTGGATAGCCCCTCTCACAGCATCTTCATGGGATGGCTGTGCATTTTTCCTTGCTGAAATATCTTCCTCCCTCCTTTTCCTCCTGTTTCAGTTCATATTGGTGACTAAATACACTATGCAGACTTCATCTATTGGCCTGAGGTCAGAGGAAGGAACTTGAACTTCCCTTTTAGCCCCAGGAGTCTTGAATCAACTAAAGTTGCCAAGCCAATCCTACATGTTGCCAAGATAAAAGGTCAGATGAGAAAAGTTGCCCACACAGACATCATGAGTACATGATCTGAATTTCAGTATAGACCAGAAAGCAGAGTATACATGGCCCTGTGTGTATGTTCCCATTTTGTGAGCCTCACACCCACCTCATATTTAGCATTACCCCCATAGCTGGCACTTTAGATCATTCTTACCAGGCACCCTAGTGTAGCAGTAGCATGCCTATAAGAAATATGTCCCATAGGGCAATGGTCTTGTTAAGAATTTCCCAGGGGTGCTAACCTTTAAAGTAGAGTCCATTTTTAGGAAGGAGCCTTTAAATCTTCAAGTAGAGTCACTCTGTGGTTACTTCAAAGAAGACAACACAAACGGATAGCAAGTTTGATAGCCAATCTCTCAAACTGAAGTGGTTCTAACACAACCCTCAGATCTAGAATCCTTTTGTCTAGCTGTAAACAGCAAATGAACTGGTACTATTTCTTCCCCTGTCACCTCCACAGGTCTTAATACGAGATCTAAAAAATAAGAAAAGCGAATGACACCCAAATCTATCCTTAGGGATATTAGAAATTTGTCAACTGTAGCTTTAAGAACTCAAGAGATAGTTTTCTTCTGTCTGTTCCATTTATTATTTTCCCTTTCCTTTCTGCCCTTCTGCTTTTCCTCCCTTCCTCTCAGAACAGTGGCTTCTGGCTATTTTGCAACAGCTCCCTCTGTGTGTAGCCTTTCACCCAGAAAGAAACACTTTCATTAATGAATATATATGTCTATATACCGTGAATATATATATATACTGAAGATAGATAGATAGATAGAAGATAGATAGATAGAGGTGCCATCCTGGGGCTTGAACTCAGGGCCTAGGTATATTCCCTGAACTTCTTTACTCAAGGCCAGCCCCTCTACCACTTAAGTGATACCTCCACTTCTGGAGTTATTTTTTGGCATAATTAATTGGAGATGAGAGCAGACTTTCCTGCCTGGTCTGGCTTTGAACTGTGATCCTCAGATCTCTAGGCCCCCTGAGCAGATAGGATTAGTACAAGGCATAAGCCATCAGTGCCTGGCTCAAATGATTATGTTTTAACCATCTTGTCAGAATCCTAACCTGAAGACTTCATGCCAAGTTAGATGAATGTGTTTATATTACTTTCTCTTCATCGAAATGGTTAAGCTTATTAACATATAGGTGCATCCTGTATTTATGATCTTCCTAAGAATTTTGAGAAAGGACATAAGGAGTTAAAGGGCTCTGCTACATACCTGTGTGTTTGAAAAGAAACTGCCAGATGATTTTGCACATATGTATCCAGGTATAAGTGCTCTGTCTCCCTAGAGCTGTACCTGGGCTCTCATTTGCTGTATTTCCCCTGCCCCAGTTTCTCTGAAGTTGTCTTCTCCTCTGTCCATTTGGTTCACCAGCCTCTGCTCTCTCTCCCCAACATCCTTCAAGATAACTAGTTGCTGGGTCAGCTAGAAGGTTCATTGTCCTTAGAGGTTTGTTTTATGGCACTTGAAATCCTCTCACTTTGCACCAGACGAGAGGGGGCTTAAAATGAACACCTGTGTGAGAATTAACTGCTGGCTCAGATATGACCATGCAAGTGATTGCTATCAGATACTTGGAAATAGAAGAAAAGAAAAGGAGAAAGCACAAACCATTTCTGGCTGCTAGAAAGACAAAATATAAGAAAGCAATTGAGCATCAGTGGCTCATGCCTGTAACCCTAGCTACTTTGGAGGCTGACAGTGAAGGGATCATGGTTCAAGGTTAGCCCTGGCAGAAAAAAGATGTTATAAAACCCTATCTAAAAAAAAAAAACAGTAAAAAACCGGGCTGTCAGTGTGGTTCATATAATAGAATGCTACTCTAGCAAGTGCAAGAATCTTTAAATCCCGTGCTACAAACAACAAGTTAAGAGAGGAGTTGGGGCATGTCTCTCATGAAATAGCTCATATCAAGGCTGATGTCAATATCAGATGTAGACTGAATATATTGGCCTGAGGTCCGAGGAGAGAGTTCAGACTTCCTTTTTGACTCCAGGAGTCTTGAATCAGGTTGCTAAACCAACCTTGCCCATAGCCAAGATAAAAGGTCAGGTCAGAAAAGCTGCCAACACTGGCATCCTGAGTGCTGGTCCTGTGTTGACCACATAGGACAAAAAGCCTCCTTCATCTAGGTCCTCTGAGTCCTCTGCTCAACTTGACCCAGACTTGAGTTTCCAACTCTGTACTTACAGGTTCAAATTTTTAGTAAGAATGTATTAATCCTCCAGATACCTGCACTCTAATGTTTCCTCTTAGTTGTCGTCCATCCATTTTCCCCTACCTCCTGTACCTACTTCTCGGCTACAAACCCCATGTTTTGTTTTCTATTCAGAGTTGAGTCCGATCTCTCTTTCCAACAACAGTGCAGTAGTCCCCCAAATAAAATCTGCCTTAACAAATCTGTGTTTTAACAAATGCCAGGATACTACTTTTCTTCAACAGAATGAATCTCAAGCTGTCCACCAGTTCAGGAGCAGAGTGGGATGTAAGGAAAGCTTTAACACTAGATATCTTTATTGCAACCACACTTTGTGCAAGTACTAGCCAACCATGGTGGCATCCAGTCCTCTCCAATCCATGTATTACATTCCAGAGCTGAGCTTCAAAGTCAGTCTGAGGATTAGATGATTATATAAGCATCATGGTGCTATTTTGAATGCCTCTGATAGCAATAGACCATGAATTAGCTGGCATTATATGCCAGATAGATCCTTCTTTAAACCCACAAAGAGTTAAGTTCTGAGGACCAGTCAGACAAAAACAAATTGAAAGACATTAAAAAAAACCTAAACATGTCATTTCTCAATTCTGTCAAGTTCATGAAAAGAAAAAAGCAATGAAAAGAACATGTCACAGATCTGAGAAGACAGGAGAGGTGACTGTATCTGATATGGTACCCTGCCTTACCTTCTGGAACAGCAATATGAGTCTTAATGAAAAAACTGAATAGCATAGAGTGAGCACAGTCAGTGGGAAGGTTAGTAATAATGTGTGAATGTTGGTCTCTTTTCTGTAACTAACAAACCAAGGTGCCATTATACAGGACAACATTAGCAGGGCAAACAGACTGCCAGCCTGGGCAGACAAATCCGAGACAATCTTATCTCCAATTAACCAGCCAAAAGCCAGATAGAGTTTCACCTGTGAGCAAAAATGCTAAGCAAGAACGTGAGGTCTTGAGTTCAAGTCTCAATAGCAGCGTGTGTGCTCATGCGCTCGCACACACACACACACGCACACACACACACACACACACACACACACACACACACACACACACACTGAAAAAATAAACAACTCTTATAGATCCATAAGGAAATGAGGTGAAGGTAATCCTCACCCTCAAAAACTGGAGAAATACCTGCCTTATATAACTATCAGCCTTCTGTATATCACCTTTATAATAACAGTCAAAACTAAAAATTAAAAGGAAAACTGAAGAAATGTACAAGATGTCAAAAAAAAATGATGCAGAAAATCTGCAGACACTTCTAGGCAATGATCTTTGAGGTCTTAGTGGGCAAAGTCCCTGAATTGTGATTGATCAAGTTTCTAGGGGCTTGATACAAACAAGTCTGAGTAGTTAAAACTCCAGAGCAAGTCAGTCATGGGGATGAATGGCACACCATTGTGAATTTTGCCTCCAGAGCTCAACTAGGTTCTAGTAGTAAATATTTTAGAAAAATCTCTTGTTGCTTCTAGCAGAGAAAAGGAAAAAGAACAATTCAGAACAATTTCTAGCATTATCTGTCTTATTGAAGGAAAGATACCCTTAGAAGAGATGTTAGCCAGAGCCTAACCTTCCTTAACTGTGGTAAGGAAACTATTCAACCCAACATCCCCTCGCTAGAGGGTGATAGAGATATAATTGTCAGGTTCATAGCCCAGAAACACAGGCTCACAAAAAGACTGAGACTCACCAATCATAGGACTGAAGAATTCTTCTATTACTTCTATCACTAAATGTCTATGTCCCACGGCTCCTTTTACCTAGGAAAATATGTCTGTTTTTCAACCCCAAATTACAAGACATATTAAAAGCTCCCTTCCTTATAAAGGCACTAATACCACTGCAAGGGCAACATTCCAAAGGTCCCATCTCCAAATACTGTTGCCTTGTGGACTAGGAACATAATTATTCAGTCCAAAGCCTGCAGTAATCAAGATAGTGCAGAATTGGTAAAAGAATAGATCAATAAAACAGAATAGAGAACCCAGAAAAATATCCTCATGAGTATCTCCAACTGTGCTTTGGTAAGGATAATGGGGACATGAGTTTTGCTTGAGTCTGAAATCATAACACATAGTATATGGGGAACATGTAGACACAGCTCTTACCTCTATCACAAAATTAACGGAAATGAATCATAGATCTAAATGTCAGCACAAAACATCAAACTCCCAGAGGAGAATATAGGAGAAAGCCTAATGACCTAGGTATGGCAAGGACGTTTTAGATACCAAAGGAAAACACATTAAAGAAATGACTGGTAACTGAGGGTTATAAAATAAAACACACCTGCAAAACACTACAGCAAAATAACAAAGAGGTAAGCCACAGATGAGAAGGAAATAATAAAGTAAGAATTGGATCTCATAAAAGAGCAGTGTCAAAAATCCACTGTTTTTAAATCTCAACCAGCAAACAAACATCTACATTAAAAGTGGTGAAGATCTTAACAGAAACTTCACCAGATACAAGGTGGCAAGTAAGTCCATGGCATGATGGTCTACATCATTTGTTCTTAGGAGATTACAAATGAAAACCCCAGTCAGACAAGCCAGGCACTGGTATATCACATCTGTAATCCTAGCTACTCAGGAGGCTGAGACCTGAAGGATCAAGTTTCAGAAATGGTTTGGACAGAAAATGCCATGGGAATCAATCTCTAATTAAGCAACAAAAAGCCAGACTGGAGGTGTGGCTCAAATAGTAGATTGACATCAGTGAGCAAGAAAGTTGAGCAAGAGTCCAAAGCTTGGGGTTCGAACCTCAGTACTAGCATAAAAAACCAGTAAGATTACTGTCATGCTCAGGGTAGGATGGATAAAATGCAGAACACTGACAACACAAAATGCTGGTAAGGTTGGGGAGCAACTGAAACTCACATCTCCTGTTGCTAGGAATGCAGAAAGCTTGGCTGATCTTGATGAGGGAAGAATCATCTCACCATAGAATCCAGTGTACTTTTGCTTCTTGGTATTTACTCAAAGGCTAATCTACAGATTAAAAAGACTTGTGTATCAGCTGCATGACATCTTACCACTGACTTGGCAGTTTAAAACAACATGCATGTATGATCTCAGTTTGTAAGGATCAAGTATCCAGGCTGGATTCTGTTTAGGCTCTCCAAAGGTTGCTAGGGAGATCTCAGCCATCTTGCATTGCTTTCCAGAGCTCAGGTGCTCATCCAAACTCACATGACAGTAGGTAAGGCAGAGTCGGCAGAATTGGAAGTTCTTGGAAGCTATGAAACTGAGAGCCTCTGTCTCACTATGGTTTCCAACTAGGAGCTTTTCTTAGCTCCTAGAGATCCCTAGAGCTTCCTGTCACTTGGTCTCATCCACAGTCCCTCCCCCGCCCCTTTCTGCAGAAAGGACCAAGTCCTTTTAGGGTTTTTACCTGATTAGGCTAAGCCCACCTGGTTCGTCTCCCTTGTGATCAACTCAACATAAACCCATTGGTGATCTCTTCATGAAAAGGATGTTTCTTTATGTTCATAGGTTCTGCTCTCCCTTAAGAAGAAGTATGGACATTTCTGCCATATGATAGCCATACAAGATATGATGAACTATAAGCCCAGTGAAGGGGGTTGTGCAGTATGGTGGGCCTCAGCATCAGGTGGCTCTAGCAGCTGTCATTGGCCTGCACAGCAGGTTTTGCGGCCTCCCTGGTTCCGTCTCTGAACAATGCAGGTAATGCTATTACCCATGTTATGGGTTAGTGTGGAACTTTCACTGAACTCATCTGTACTGAGTACTTGGTTCGGTGCTTAGTATAGAGTGATTGGAAGGGAGTGACCATACCCCTGTGCAGTATTTCTACAGTTACTACTGGGCCATGGCAGCAGGTACCGGGCTATCATGTGCTGCCCAATAGCACTATGCTGAGGTCGAAATTGAGCATTAGTAAGGAGCCAGTGGGAAGCTCACAAGCAGTTGTAGAGTGCATTCATGATCCCACAGGGCTAATGTGCTGTTAGAAAAAAAAAAACAAACCCAGTCACTCCCCTCCTGAGGTCCTGTGTGCTGGAAACATGGCATCAGATGGCTCATGGTCTTGCTTCTAGCACCAATGTCCCTAGTGGTCTCATGTAAGGGTCTTAAACTGTTTTTCTCCTGAGAAATAAGTTGCCTAAACCCAACTCCCTGGATGGCCCCATGCAAGTTAGGTAATAGCTTTGTTTTATGTCAATCAAAACAGAAGCTGTCTGGATGGGCTGTCATTAGCAAATGCTGGCCCAGCACCTTCCCCTGGTAATTGTTGTTATTGGGAGGTGCTCCTCAAGAATGTCGGGAATTATTTTGCAAGAGGCTGTTTACTAAAATGCAAATTGTCCCATCTGCCCTCTTCCCTTGAAGCTCTGAAGTTCAAAGAGAATTATGGAGTGGGTGTTTATTTTAGGACAAACTTTTCCATCAACTGAGTCTTATGGCATGCAGTCAAATACTGGGGAATAAATAAAAGAATAAAAAATAACCCATTTGTACTTTTAGGGTGTATATTATATGCTGAAATGAAAATATTTGTGTTTTTCTGAGTAAAAACAGTTTTATTATAAAAGTTAATCCCTCTGGCTTCTTTCTATTTTATATCCTTCCTCTCTCCCTCCTCATTTCCTTCCTTCCTTCCTGCCTTCCTTCCTTCCCTCCTTTCTTCCTTCCCTCCTTCCTTCTTTTCTTCCTTCCCTTCTTCCTTTCCTCCTTCTTTTTGTGCTGTTTCTAGGACTTGAACTCAGGGCTTTATACTCTTCCTTAGCTTTTTCACTTAAAGCTAGTGCTTTACTATTTGGGACACAACTTTACATCTATCTTGTTGCTTGGTAATTGGAAATAAGAGTCTCAGGATTTTTCTGCCCAGGCTGACTTCAAATTGTGATGTTCAGATCTCAATTTTCTGAGTAGCAGGGTTTCAGGCATGAGCCTCTGGTGCTTGACCACTTGGTTCTTTTAACAAGAAAACACAGTTGTGGTTTGTGTCCTGTTTCTGCCACTCAGGACTGCTCTTGAAGACACAAGGATCCTGACTCAAATCATCATCCTCTTGCTTAGATTTCTCACCTTGGGGCGTTTCCCACCCCCCCCCCTTTTTTTCTGATGTGGGGCTTGAACTCTGGGCCTGTGCGCTGTCCCTCAGCTCTTCAGCTCAAGGCTAGCGCTCTACCACTTGAGCCACAACACCACTCCCAGTTTTCTGGTGGTTTATTGGAGATAAGAGTCTCATGAGTCTTTCCTGCCCAGGCTAGCTTTGAACTGTGATCTTCAGATCTCACCTCCTGAGTAGCTAGGATTACAGGCGTGAGCCTCTGGCACCCTGCTGGCATTTCCCTTTTAATGCTGTTCCTGTAATGTGTCCAACTCATTGGACCCAAGGAGGTCAAGATGCTCATATCTGCATCCCTGGCTGGAAGTCCTGAGTGAGTTATACCCCTTCCCATTATCTAGTAACTAACCCCCATGATTGATGAACTTCCAGTTTCTCAGCCCTCTTAATGCCTTCATTCTCTGCAAAATCCACACCTGTTTTTCCTCAGCTACCACGGTGCTGTTCACTGTGGGGAATCATCTGTCATTATCGTTCACTAGACCATATTGCCCCTCCTTGCCCTGATGTAGCTTTCTTGGAGTCTTCTACCTGTGGATAGCCCCAGCAGGCCCTTCCCTGTACCTCACTTGAGTGTTGTTAATTTGATGTTGTGTTGAAAATGTCTGTCTGTGCATCTATCTCCTCCTTAGACGGTGCAGTCCTCCAGGGTAGGGAATCTCATCGTTTTTATCCTAGTATCCATGGCACTTTGCAAATATTTATGAACTGCACCCAGCCTGGAAAGAGTCTAAGCATAAACAACACTTGATTGCTGATCTGCTGTAGCCATCGCTGGGATGTTATGGGCTTTATTTTTAATTTCTTGTTGATTGTTATTATTATTATAATTATGTAAACCACTGCAGGGAGTGGACCCAATGGCTCCTGTCTAGAGTAAGGAGAACAAGGTGCACTTTCCTCTCTGTGCAGGTGAGCAGTCTCCCATGGGGCCCCCACACCCTGGCTAGGGGGAAAGCTCTTGGTTTGTTGTGGTGGGGTGAAGCCAGAGGAGCCATAACAGGATGATCAGACACTTGCTGGGGTGGCTTGGTAACAGGGTTCATGGAGGCTGATTGGCTGTCTGCCTGTTTGCATAGGAGATAGCGTCTCCCTAGTGCCACAAAGGGCCATGTTTGTCTGCATGTTTGGGGTTGTGAAGGCCATGTTGCTTCACACAGTCTGCCTCGCCCTGCCACACGCCACCCTGCCACCTCATGTAAGGACTTGTCTGCTTCTGGAGCTGACTGAGGTGCCTTTGACCTGATTTACCCTCTGTGTTCTAGACCGTGGACAGTGCTCTGCGTGCAGATTCAGATGAGACCTCTTTGCAGGGATGCTCACTTCTCAATGGGGAGGAATGCAGCAATCTTCCAAATCTATTTTGTTTCAGCTGTGCTAAAGGAAGTTTTTTCTGTCCAGAAAGCCAGCACAAAACTAAGTTCATGCACAACCATCTCATCCAGCCAGCACACTACCAGGGGGTCCACTAGAAGCTGTAGAGGGAGAGTAAACAAGAGGGCATGAGACACTCCCCAGAGTTTTGGGGTGACCTGCTATGCAGGGGTGGGGGGAAGGGGCTGGCCTCGCTCCTCTCCTAGGACAGTGGCTTGCTGGATCACATCCTCTGGCTGCTTGCTTGCATTCTTCCATCCTTCCAGGATTAACTAGAAGGATTGTGTTCTGTGAGACCCAGGCATAACATTTCAATTTGTGCGTCACTGTCTTCTGTAGGACATTGCTGTTGTCATGTCACAGGTGAGACAGTTTTGTGGCAGTTACAAGATGCCAGTCCAGCCAGCCCTGCATGACTGTATGCACACAGCGTGCTGGCAGCAGTAGGTGAAAGCTGGCTGGCCAGCAGCAGAGACCAGGCCTCTCCAGAAGTGTCCAAAGGAAGCCTTGTTACCTGTCCCTCTTAAAGAAGACTTAGCATAGAGCAAAGGCCGCCCATCACGTAGGTACCTCTTGCCACATCTGGCTCAATTCTTTTAGCATTACGATTGTCTCTTTTTTCTCGCCTCTTTTAAAAATTCAGATCCTGACTTGGAGCCAGGAGTTCATGGTTCACATCTATAATCCTAGCCACTTAAGAGAGTAAAGTCTGCGAGGCTCTCTAAGTAATCAGCAAAAAGCAGGACTGTGGTAAAGCACTAGGAATGCACAAGAAAGCCAGAGTGTGAGATCTTGAGTTCTAGCTCCAGGAGTAGCACACGCACGCGCACGTGCACGCATGCACACCCCCCCCCCCCACACACACATACACACAAGGATTCATATACTGACCTTGAACTGACTGAATAGAGACTTAGAGCTGGCAGGGCTACAGGGAAAGAAGTGAACTAAAAGTCGATGAGTGAATTTTGGATCCTTTTTGGTAGTCAGGTCACAAAGTTACTTCAAGGGTTGGATGTGATTTGAGTGAGCATCCCAAAGGTTCACATGTAGGAGGCTTGATTTCCAGAGTAGAGGTAGTAAAGTTGACATGGTAGAACTTTTTGTAAGTATGTATGCCAGTACGGAGGTTTGAACTTAAGAGACCTGAGCACTATCCCTTAACTTTTTCATTGAAGGCTGGCATTCTACCACTTGAACCACATCTCTACTTGTGGCTTTTTGCAGATTAATTGAAGGTAAGAATCTCACAAGACTTTTCTGCCTGCTGCCTTTGAACCAAGATTTTAATCCTGGGTAGCCAGGATTATAGGCATGAGCCACTAGTGCCCCAAGACGTGGCGGAATTTTCAAGAGATGAGCTTTGGCTAGTAAGATCGTAACTAATAAGGCCAGGGAGAAAGCATTGCAGGAGCTGCCCTTGAAAATGACCTGGGTAGTTCCTTTGTTCTCCCAAAACAAGTTATTATGAAAAAGGAAGCCTGGTCTCTAAAATTCTCTCATTTCCTGCCTTGTTAGGTGGTCTTTCTTTCTCCCATGCATTCCCAGTGTGATGCCAGATGCTCTCACCAGAGCCAAGTAGATGCTTGTGCTATTATTTTGAACCTCAAGAATGGTAAGGTCAATAATTCTTTTTTTTCCCTCATAGAGTACCCACCTTCAGGTGTTTTATTACAGTTATAATAAAGAGACAGTCACTTGCTCCTCAGACCTGAGACAAAATTCCTGTGGAATGGAATTTCATAGGTTCTACATAGACTGTAGAATTCACCCACAAACAGTCAACACAGCCCAGGAACAACTAAAGCCACCCAGTCCAACCTGTAATCAAACTTGCCCATCAACATTTGCACAGGAAATGATGTAAACAATCCCTCTTTCCTTCATAGATACTCAGGAGCCCTGTGATAGATCTTCTGAGCTTGACATACTAAGCTCTTAGAAAACAAAGTTATGTCGACAGTGTTCTGATTGCTTTGGATACTGTGTTTTAAACAGAAAGACACTTTGTGGACTGGTGTCTTTGTGACATTAAAATACCCCACTGAATGGAGTGTAGTTCCGATAGCTGACCTGCTGTTTTTGTCTTGGAAAACCAAATATTGCACCTGATGTTTTGCTCCTGGAAATTGACCTGACTTTTACCTACATGTCAAATGCTCCAGGAGATAGGTGCTAACCTCACAGTTAAATGAGGGTTTTATTTGGATTTTGATTCAGATCTGCCAAGGCAGGTACTTTAATATATCTGTTTTCACCTTTCCAGTTGGCCACTTAGGGTTGGAATTAAATATAGCATATTGAAATGCAATTATTTAGAGTGTCTTGACTGATAATATCACAGCTAATTCTATCAACAGTACCTAGTACTTTCATGTTCCACATGTGTTTGGATCACCCTGAGAAGATGATGGAGTGTTGTTTTTCCCCTAATCCTCAGAGAAGAAGTCACCACTGCCTTCAGGCTTTTGAGACAGGCATTTGGGGTAAAATTTTGGCTCATTTGTGTGTATGCGTGCGCGTGTGCATGCGTGTGTGTGTGCCAGTACTGGGACTTGAACTCAGGGCGCTCTCTCCCTTACCATTCTGGCTGAAGGCTGATATTCTACCACTTAAGCTGTGCCTCCACGTCTGGCTTTTTATTGGATAACTGGAGATAAGAGTCTCTTGGATTTGACTTCTCAGGCTGGTTTTGAACCCTGATCCTCAGATTTTAACTTCCTGAGTAGTGAGGATTTCAGGCATGAGTTCGCTGGCTCCCCACCTCTGCTCAGTTTATGTCATATGCCTTTGAGATATATGTCTCAGGCAGTTTCAGGTGGCAAATGAGACAGAAGGTTTATATAAATAATGCAATGGCTTAACGATCCAAAGCTAAAAATTTTGACAAAATAGCAAGCACAGAATTTTTGTTTTTAATAATGTAAGTTGAGGGCCCTTGGTGATCCATCATTTGTCTCCATCCTGAAGTTACTGAAAGTCAACTCTGCTTTTATTTAAGAGCAACCTCTGCATTTGTGCAAACTCCTTTTGGTATGGTGCTTGCCAGGCAAACATTTCAACAGTGATAAAGACCAAGGTTTCCACGAAGTCTGCCCTTCACAAAGTGTGTGTATTACAAAGAACGATGTAAACAGATTGTCTTCTGTCTTCACAAAAATCCCTATCACTGGCTTGAAATTACATTTTCCCCTGATTTTATCAGGAATCCACAGAAGCCAAAATGGATTTTTTTTTTCCCTTCCAATATGGCCTTGGCTAGAATGGACTTGGTAATCTCAATTATCTGGTTAAAATACGGAGTTCTATCTCCCCATCTCCCCCATACTCCTCCCATAGTGCTATCTCTTGCCTCTAATGTGAAAGAATGAGAAACAAACTCATTGTTTTCTGGGCTCTCACTGTGCACTCATCCCCTAGTTCTGTGTTCTATTACCTTCTGTCCCCTTTCCTCTTCCTGCCTAATCACCTCATCTACCCATTGGCTGTGGCTGGGGTTGTGGCATGGGAGCTAGTGCTGTCTCTGGGAACTTCTATCAGGGCTGTCTATGGGGTGGTGCATGGAGTTAGCCTTTAGGTGGCCACCAAGGAACCTGAGCTTTTCTACAGGTTTCAGTGACATCAGAGAGTCCTCAGATCTTTGCAAAGATGCAAGCTGTGTGTGCACTGCTGATTCAGGGACATTAGAAGTTCTGAGCTATTTCATCTGCTCTGAAAGAGCGGTGTGCTGAATGCTGGCTGCAGGAAGCCTTCTAAAGTCAATGCTTTGCCACTGTGACACAGAGCCTGGTCCTCCTTGAGGAAGATGGCTGGTTTCAGATGCGGAGTAGCCTGCATCTTCTCTCCCTCCCTCCCCTTCCCTGCCACTAGGAAGACATGGTCCATATCACAGATGAGTCCCTTAGGCTACTCAGCCTGTGATTTCCCATCCATAGTGGTGTAGGACATTAATCCTTTCCACCTCCAGATAACCTTATGGAAGAAGAAACCAGCGGATCCTGATCCTACCACATTTTGCCCACCTATTTATTGGTCTCATCTCCTACTCCTACCCGCAACAGGTGGATGGATTTTTACAGTAACTATGCTCATGTAGTGTAGTCATTCATGGGCTTATGAGAGTAACATTGAAGGTGATTTCTTTTTTTCAGGTTTTTAGAAATGTTTCTTATTGTAAAAATAGTGTACAGAGGGGTGACAATTACATGAGTAAGGTAATGAGCATATTTCCTATAGAGCGTTGTTACCCCCTCCTTTGTTTATGCCCTACCATCCCTTCCCTCCCCGCCTCCCCAACTCTCCCCCCCAAGTTGTAAAGTTCATTTTAATCATTTTGTGTGTGTGTGTGTGTGTGTGTGTGTCTGTGTGTGTGTGTGTGTCTGTGTGTGTGTGTGTGTCTGTGTGAGTGTGTGTGTGTGTGTGCATTCATGACAGTACTGGGGCTTGAACTCAGGGCCTAGGCACTGTCCTTTAGCTTTTTCACTCAAGTCTCATACTCACTCAAGACTCACTTGAGTCACAGCTTCATTTCTGATTTTTGGCTGGTTAATTAGAAATAAATGTCTCATGGACGTTCTTGCCCAGGCAGGCTTGGAACCTCGATTCTTAGCTCTCAGACCCCTGAGTTGCTAGCATTATGAACCTGAGCCACTGGTACCTGGATCTGGAGGTGACTTCTGAGATGCAGAAAGCGGTCATCATTGATAGACGAAAAGGGCCGGAGACATCTGATACTCAAAAAGATTTTGCCAATGCTGCAATAGTTGTCTTCTACCAAACTGATATTGGAGACAGGGTTCAAGTGCAGAGAATTAAGACGAAGGCTCACACAGAACAAGGAGTGTATCAGATTATACCGACCCCAGCAGCATCAGCAAGTTCCACCCCACGCTGAGGAAGAGATTGGGGAAGGAGAATGGTGCTTCTCTGCCAAAGAAAAGGTGAAGAAAGTATTTCTTAACCATTCACAAATTCTGCCTCTATCTTGTCATTTGTTTTATTTTGGTAATGCTTGTGTGCAGTAAGACCTGAGCATGCCTTCCACCATGCGATATGCCTATGTACATAGTCTGGCCATCTGGAGTGTAAACCTGGTGACTCAGGTGTGACTAGATTTTCACAGGGTCTACTTTGTGGGGTCAGGAAATAATGCTTCTCGGCTTCAGTTAAACTCACCTCAATTCATCTTGCTCAGCCCACATGATGCTTAAACTGAACTAGGTTGAGAGTTTGGATACCTGAAGACTGAAATATAAACTACTGGTATTTAGAAATGCTAGAGGAAGAGAGGACCTGCTGTGAAATGATGCCCATATGGCTTTGCCCACTGTCAGATCAGTGTATGTACAGGGCACAGGCTAAGTTGGGCCCAGTGGCACCCTACATCTCTCTACTGCCTTTGCTTAGTTCTCCGGACTCCTCCAGGGCAGGGAGAGAGTTTATCTTTCATTTCTTCCTGGCTGCTGTCATTCCCAGGATTACCACATTGATTCTTGAATTTCAGAACTATTAAGAATCTATCATATAATTTCAAAGCAAAATGGCACTTCTGTGGAATATGGCGACAGCATGCCTGCAAACGGTGTTATTTATTGCCTGATTATTACAACAGGTCCTCCACTGCTGTCCTGTAGAACTACCATGCCTACTGGGTCACCCCCCTCCCTGCAAGAGAAAAGACATCTAGACTTCTATTCCAGAGCCAATTACTTATTCATTGGTTAGGACCCAGCAAGGTAGATTTTATTCAGGAACTGGGCATTGGAATTTTGCAGTGAGCAACAGAACGCAGACACAACTCCAAATACAACAAGGAAAAATAGTGTCAGTTGCAGAATGAGATTCTGTGAGTGGAAAATTTACTAAAAGGAAACATCACTAAGAAGGGGGATTTCGACTTAACCTACCTGGCAGGATTCAGGCTATAGACCAGACCTTATCTAGGGGTGATAAGAATCTGAGGAGATAGAAAGGTTGATTAGACAAGAGGATGAACTTTGGGATAACTGTCATAGTAGGATTCTGCTAAAATGTGACAGTCCAGACATGAGCATGGGCTTCTGATAGCCAGGGCCAATGGAAAGGGGTTCAGGGGGCCTAAGCAGAATTTGGCCCAGAAGAGAATCTTTGACTCCCACCCTATGACTTGACTGTGAATCTTATTTCATTCCCATGAAGGAAGTTAGAACTCCAGGTAGCAGGAAGCTGTAAGCCCTTCCAGTTTTGAGTTACAGCTAAGAACAAAAGGTCTACACATTCTAGAAAGGTCAGATATCCAGGCAAGGTTTGCCAAGGTGTGTGTGTGTGTGTGTGTGTGTGTGTGTGCACGCGCGCGTTTGTGTGCGTGTGTGTGTGTGCGCGCGTGTGTGTTCATGAACAGGGCTGGTGCAGAAAGGTAGGTCTCTTCGAAGAAACTAGTGGTACTTTGTTTCTTTCCTTTCCCACCGGGATGGGCATGGTCTCTCTAGCTCATACCAGATGAAGTGACTTGGACGAGTCTACTCACTCCATTCTGGGAGTCCTGGAGCTTGTGCCCAACTCTGGCTTGGTGAAATATTTGGAACAGGAACTGTCTAGAGGTTTCCATGATGCAGGGTGGGGGAAAATGGTGGCTGGGCTCCTGGAGCAGATGGATGTCTCAGACAGGAACCTGCGAGTGAGAGCATTAGGTGTGTCTGTGCCAGGACTCGGCTGGAGTCATACAGTCACAGGTTATACGGATCATGGGAACCATCTTCTGAAGACTCACAAGAATATCTGACAGGAAGGGTGAGGAGAAGAAGAAATGGGAGCAGTTGTCAATTGGTGACACTTCTGTTTTGCAAGATGGAAATGGGTTGGAGATGGTGATAACAAGCCCATAAGTGGAAGAGCTGCACAAAATGGTGCACTTAATACAGTTGACAGGGTCAGTTTCACATAGCATATATTTTTCCACAACAAAAGGAGAGGATCTAACCCAGCAGGCATTGGTAACCCAGCAGGAACCAATATCTGACTAAAACATCATTCTCTCCACCACCTACTTCCTGCTAAGCCCTGGAGTAGGTGAGAAACACAGGGTATGTTCCAGAAGAGGAAGATCAGTCTCCCCCATCTCAGCTCCTCAGAGTCCATCTATGCAGGAGCCATGGTGTTTGAGGCTCTGTCTTAGATGACAGATGGAGGCCAAGGTTCAAATTGGCCCAGACCTTCGATATCTGATCATCAGGCACCCAAAGATGTCCATAAGAGTCAATCCTGATAACATCTGATGTGCATTCTAGAACAGGAAGAGGGAGAACCCTTTGACTCATGCAGTGCGAGCAAAAACAAATCTACCTCATAATTCTGCCCTCCAAATCTAGTTCAGTCAGTAAAAGCAAAAGTTATGATGTTTGATAGAAATATTTCTTGCTCCTTCTCTTCCTCTTCTTTTTTTTCCCCCTTTCTTTTAAATTTTCTCTCTCTGTCTCGCTCTCATTCTTCTCCTTCTTCTGTTCTTTCAGAGAGTATTGCCAGGTGGTTCTTGAACTCCGGAGATCAGGCGATTATCCTACTGCAGCTTTCTGAGTAGCTGAGACTTCAGGTGTATACCAGCACATCTGCCTCCTATTTTTTTTTTTTTTTTTACATTTACACCAAAGCATGAAGGAAAAGAGAAAGAATGAATGGGGAAAACTAGATTGCTGCAGTAAAAAGAGCTAATATGGCAACATACTGAGAACTTTTACAAACGTACAAATAAAAGCAAACCCAAAGAGAAAGATAGAAAATTATGTTAAAAAAGTCATGAGGGGGAAAGGCGAGTGACTGCTAAATATTAAAATAATGCACACACGTGCATACATACATACACAGCTGTCTCATTTCTACTTGTCTAGTCCGAAGAAATAGATGAAGAGGAGGATAACATTGTAATTATAGATAAAAATAAGAAATGGAAAAGCATTGATCTGAGTAGCATAGTGGCCTATTAGGTCTTCAGTTGTTTTTAAAATAAAACAAATAAAAATTTTTTTTTAAAAAAAACCGTGTGTCAGGGGCTTTCTCCTGCCTGAGACACTTGATGCTCTAACTCCAGGGCTTAGCTTTGTGGCTCCTGGCACTCATCTCAATGTGTGGAAGAGAAAAAGGAAGGAGGAGAACAAAAAGGACAAAGAGAAAATTCAAGTCACATCCATCTCCCAAGGGACCTGTATCTTATCATACCTCTTTAATGAACAATCACTGCTGGAGGGGAACTTCCTGTCCCTGAAATGGTGGCTGGAGCTGAAACACAGTCTTATTTCTGGCTGTCAGTGATAATAACCAGTATTTATAGCAGCACTATTTGCAATAATCAAATGTGAAAGTAACTTGTGTCCATCCAAAGGCGAAGGTGGTTCATGTGGTTCATATACTCAATGGAATATTATTCAGCCCTACAAAGGGAAGAAAATTCTGCCACCTTCTGCCTCATGGGTGAACCTTGGAGACATTGTGTTAAGAGGTGAATCTATCTTATGCTGAGAATATGACTCTACTCATCTAAGTGATCTCATATAGACAGAAAGTGGAACAGTTGCTATCAGCAGCCTGAGGTGGAAAAATGTAAAGTTATTGTTAGTTCTGCATGATGGCAGATGGCTGTGATGACCATGATTCACAACACAGGGAATGTTCTTTTTTTTGGTCAGTAGAAGGGCTTGTACTTGGAGACTGGGCTCTGTTCCTGAGCTCTTTTTTTTGTTTTGTTTTTTTTAGTCGGTCGTGGGGCTTGAACTCTGGGCTTGGGTGCTGTTCCTGTGTTCTTCACTCTAGCGCTTAAGTCACAGCACGACTTCTGGTTTTCTAGTGGTTTATTGGAGATAAGAGTCTCACAGACTTTCCTGCCCGGGCTGGCTTTGAACCGCGATCCTAGTATCTCAGCCTCCTGAGTAGCTAGGATTACAGGCATGAGCCACCGGTGCCTGGCTCTCTGAGCTCTTTTTTGCTCAAGTCTAGTGCTCTACCATTTTGACCCACAGTACCACTTCTGGTTTTCTGGTGGTTAATTAGAGATAAAAGTCTCACAGACTTTCCTGCCATGGCTGGCTTAGAACCATGATCCTCAGATCTCAACCTCCTGAGTAGCTAGAATTATAGGTTTGAGCCACTGGCACCTGGCTACAAGATATGTTCTTTTTTAAATATACATATTTAAATATATAGTTAAATATTGTTGACTCATTGTTACAATGGGTCAACCCGTGTCCTTATTTATGTTCTTGATGCCCTAAACCCTGTCCTGAAAACACTTAGGAGACACATTTTGATGGCATGCATCTTTTATGCAATTGAAACAAAATGTAGGTGAAAACAATCATTTGAAACTGGCTCACGGGGTGACTAAACATCTGTCCTCTTTTGAGACTGAACACAGAAAATTAATCATTTGTTGTCTCTGTGGTGTGAGCCCTCTAGGTGGCAGGGGACACAAAGGATGGCAGGGTGACTGTTGTGATTCCATTTATGCTGTAACAACACAGAGGAAGTGGCTGAAATGACAGCAAACAATGGTCCAGAAAACCCATGAAAAGCGTATATTGAAACAGCCAGGTCTAGAGGCATAATGACAGAATAGCCACCACTTCCCTCCTGTGTGCTTGGCCAGTAGTAAAGACTCAGCCTCCTTTGCCACTCACTGTCTCTGCCTCTGCCTAGATGATTGTCATGCATCAGCCCTGAACAATTGTCCCCCAGGGATGACTCACCAGTCCTGCCTCTGCCTGGATGATGACCATGCAACAGTCCTAAACAATTGTCCCACAAGGGTGACTTACCAGTACTGCAGTGCACTGGGACACACACACATCAATTCACCACCTTGGAATAACAAAGAAGATTCAGATTTCTTGACAAGTGGCCACATTGCAAGAATCATCTCTCATTTTTTATAAACAGCCTAGTTACATTAAAAAAAATCAGGGGGGCAGGTGCTGGGAAGGTGGTTCAGTGGTAGAATGCTTGCTTCAAATGCATGAGGCCCCGGGTTCAATTCTTCAGCATCACATAAACAGAAAAACCCAGAAGTGTCTCTGTGGCTCAAGTGGTAGAGTGCTACTCATGAACTGAAGAGATCAGGGACAGAGCCCAGGCCCAGAGTTCAAGCCCCACAACCGCAAAAAACAAAAAACAAAACAAAACTAAAATCAGGGGCTGGGAAGGGAGCTTAGGGGTAGAGTGATTGATAGCCATGCCGGAGGCCCTGGGTTCAATTCCTCAGCACCACATAACCAAAAAGGCAAAAAAGGCCGAAGTGGCGCCGTGGCTCAAGTGGTAGAGCGCTAGCCTTGAGCTGAAGAGCAGAGGGACAGCGCCCAGGCCCAGAGATCAGGCCCCACGACAGGAACCCCCTCAAAAAACAAAATCAGAATTGGTGTAGTAACACAATGTCCCCTTGTATAGGGTCCTTCAGATTCCCAGGGAGATGTGGAGTGGAAAGCTTGTTTGGTCTCCTAGGTGCACACCGGCCTGCCAGGTGGAAAGGGTGGTCACGCGCCCATCAACCCCCAGACTCCCACAGGGACTGTGTACTCATGAAGGCAAAAGGCCGTAAAGGGTCAAGAGGTCAGAGGGCGTGGGGCCTATGGGTTGGTGAGGTCAATGGGGACTGGGCATCTCTGAGTGGGGGGAAGGGGGAGGGCCTGTGATGTCTCGTGACCTCACTTCCTTGGTGACCAACAGCCACAGAACTCAGAACCCCAGTTGCCCTCGACTGAAGAGGGGGTATCCTCTTGCCTTCTCTTCCACAGAGGCAAAGGCGACTATGTTTAGCTGCTGTTGTCCATGGCTTAGAGGCCGTGGGAGACACCCTGAACGTGGCCACCACCCCGAACGTGGCCACGAGGCTCCTCGTGCTCAGAGCGCCCCGCAGCGCCTGAGACACTGGATCAGATCACATGCCACGCCTACAAGAATATTTGGCAGGCGCCATTCCCGCGTATCACACAGCCCACGGGATGTGTCGGGCCCTGAACGCCACTTGGCCCACGTAGGGGCCGATCGTCACAGACCAGGCCTGGGCTCTCACGGTCTACCCATGACCGCGGCACTGCTGCTCAGTCCTGGAGAGGTTCGCCGAGGCCAGCCCACCACTGTGAGTACCCTGAGCCCAGGGGATGCCCTGCCCGGTGGAGACCACATGGCTGTCCCATGGGCTGGTCCAGACAGTTGGGGCCACAGCTCTGACAGTCACAATTCCACGGATGAACCTCTGCCTCCACTCAGTCCTGGGCAGGTTCACCACTCATGAGCTGGTCCAGACTATCAGGGCCACAGCTCTGACAGCTTCTCTTCCACCAAGGCGCCGCTTCCTCCGCTCAGCCCTGAGGAGGTTGGCCATAGCCAGCCTCCCACGAACACCGTGAGTGCCCTGATCAACTGCAAGTCCTTCCTCTTCTGCCCAGGCCCGGGTGTGACTGTGCTCAGGCCTGGGCAGCAGTGGGCCTTCATCTTCATGGGGTCTGCACAGGGATGACTGATAACGCACAGGGGCCTGTCAGAACCAGAGCCCTCTCTCTTGGCACCTTGCCACGGGTGTCTAGGAGGGAAGTATTCCTGAGCTGTCCCCACCCTCCTTTCATTTGCCCCGCTCCTGCCAGTGCCTAAGAGCCATCAACCCTGCAAGATCCTGGGGCTCACTGCTGTCCAGGGAGGGCCGGGTCCCTAAGACTTCCACCCAGCCACAAACAGCCCCAACAGCGGCCACACACCATGTCCCTCCCTCCCTCCCATCCTCACCTTCACGCTTCTTGCTGACCCTCTGGACTCCCCTGTCTTTGCAGGCCTCCTCACGGGACCTAGGCCAGGACTACACCAGCTGGACCTCCGTCACATACAGGCGGACCATCAGGCGCAGGCGTTGGTCAGTCACCCGGGTGAGTGTGCACGTGTGTCCATTCCTCCAAGGACATCTAGCCCACACATCACACTCACACTGGGCCGCCCTTGGACAAAGTCATGCAGGGCTGTCTCTGCCAGCCCCACAAAGCAATAGCTCCCACTGCAGACCCTGTACTGCCTTGGCAGGGACAAACCACTGCCAAACAGTCCATCACCCATTGTAATCCAGCTCCGTGCCCCCTAGCCACGCTTGCCAACCACTCTAATACTCACCACACGAGAAAGCGGCTGGCTCCCCTCATGTGCACCTAGGTAGCTCTTGGGCTTTGGCTGCATTGCCACATGTCCCCTCCTGCCTACTCCTGGGCTCACCCACCACCTCTCAGCCCTTGTGCCAGGGACCTAACAGCTTCTGCACCTTCGCTAGGCTTTCCCTGCCCATCCTCATGTGGGAGGCTTGCTTCGAGCAACTTAAAGGGGACACATACTATTGCAGGCTCCCAGTATCTTGTGTATGTGTGTGTATATTCGAGTTAGCCTGTGTGTATGGGAGCAGGAGTGCATGTGTGTGCTGGTGTGCAGGTATATGTGATAGAGAGGGAAAGAGACACAGACAGAGACAGAGAGACAGAGGGAGGGACAGAGACAGAGAGATAGAGGGAGGGACAGGGACAGGGACAAAGAAAAAACCCATGCCTGCTTTTCCAATGCCCTCCAAAGCAGCGGGGTTTGTCCTGAGCTAATGCTCTCCCCCAAGCCTCCAAAAAGACGGTTCTCCCGTCTTTTTTGAAAATCCAAGCAATTCTGTATCTCCCTAGACTGAAAACGGGCTGCTGGTCCTGAGCCTGGAAGAAATTTCTAGGAGCTGGCAACTAAGGATTACTTCTTCCCAGGGGGTTGTGGACCCAACACCTGGGCTTCTGCAGAGCCGCGGCTCCTTGGCCCCCTTGGAAGTACTGTGCTCCAGGCAAGAGTCTGTGAGTGTGACCAGGTGAGCATCATCCTGCAAGGCTCGGGTTGCCATGGGCAAGCCACAGCTCATCGAGACTCTTTCCTGGGCAGGCGGGAGGGTGGGTATGTAGCAAGCACTGGAGGACCTTCACTGTGCTGTGGCCCCTTTGCCTTTTCCTCAGGTGCTCGGTGGCTGGCTGGGTGCTGCTGAGCCTTAGCCCCAGGCCAGATGGATGCCAATGTGGGCTGCAAAGGCCCATCGGGAGCTCTCCCAGAGAATGCTTTCTGATGCAGCTGCTGCCATTGATCAGCCCTGACCAGCCAAGGCCGGTGAGTCCCGGACTGGGCCACTCATCCTTCCTTCTTTGGGGGGCAGGCAGAGAGTCTACACAGACCCAGAACCCTCTGTCTAGGAGGCAATTCTGGCCACACCATCACCTCGCCTCCTGCAAGCCCTGGGACACACTGGCACACTCACTGGCCAGGCATCAGCCCTGCCGGTCCATGGGGCCCGCTGCTGTCCAGGAAGTGCCTAGTCCCTAAAGCTTCCATAAACAGCCATAAACAGCCCCAACATTGGGGATACACCATGTCCCTCTCTCCCTCCCACTTTCACCTTCATGCTTCTTGCTGGCTTCTTGCTGGCCATCCCTATCTTTTCAGACCTGCACACAGGACATGAGTCAGGACAACCGCAGCTGGACCTCCATCACATACAGCATCACTGTCAGGCCCTGGCTTTGTCAATCATGGGGATGAGTGTTGATGCGTGTCGGTTCCTCCAAGGACATCCAACCCACACAACACACTCACACTGGGCTGGGCTTGGACAAAGACATGTGTCACCCTCCAGCCCCAGCACTTCCTTGCTAGGGACACTGCTGCCAAACAGTTCAGCACCCAATGTAATCCAGGCCCCCATCTCCATGCCCGCTAGCCACACCACACCTACCCACAACTCTGACACTCACCACACGTGAAAGTGGCTCGCTGCCCACACGTCAACCTACGTAGCTCTTGGGTTTTGGGCCAATTGTCACGTGTCCCCTCCTGTCTGGTCCTGGGTTCACACACTGCCTCTCAGCCCTTGTGCCAGGGACTTAACAGCTTCTGCACTTTCTGGATGCTTTCACCATTCATCATCAGGCTGGAGGCTCACTATAAGCAAACTCAAAGTGCTCACTTACAGCTGCAGGCTCCCGGAGTGAGGGTGTGTGTGTGTGTGTGTGTGTGTGTGTGAGGATTCCATCTAGACCAGTGGTGTGCGAGTGTGAGTACATGTGTGTGCTCGGTGGGGGTATATGGGTTTGAAAGAGAGAGAAAGACAGACAAAAAGAGACACCGAAACAGAGACAAAGACAGAGACAGAGACAGAGAGACAGTGACAGAGACAGACAAAGAGATGTAGATACAGAGAGAGAGAACACATGCCTGCCTTTCCCATGCCTTCCTACAGCAGGGAGTTTGTTCTGACTTCTAGCCCACCCCCAAGCTTCCAGCAGGTTGATTACAGCTTCTTTCAAAAACCAAACAACTCTGCGTCTCCCCAGGCAGAAAACACAATGCCAGTCTGGAACAGAGAGGATTTGTACAACCTATGGCAAATGTGCATGATGACACTGTCTTTGCAGGGGATTCAATACCGGGCACCGGCCCCTCTGCACAGCGATGGATCTTTGGGACCAAGGGAGGCACTGTGCTCCAGTCAAGAGGCCCTGCCTGTGACCAGGTGAGCCTCATCCTGCAAGGCACTGGCTGCCACGGACAAGCCACAGCTCAGCCAGGCTCTCAACCGGGCAGCTGGGAGGGTGGGTGTGTAGCAAGAAGTGCCAGGACCCTCCGTCTGCTGTGGCCGCTTTGACTGCTGTTTCCTCCAGGTGCTTGGTAGCTGACTGTCACCCCTACCTGGGTTTTCTGAGCCCGAACTGGTTCCACAGCCACAGTCCGTGTAGACGGAAGGATGGGCTCCTGCTGCCCATAGGGAGCTGTCCCACAGGGTGCTCGTGCATGCAGCTGTCGCTGCCATTGCGTAGCCCTCTGGGGGTTCGCCATGACCAGCCAAGGCCTGTGAGTCACCTACTGTGCCCTCTCCCTTCTTCCCCAGGGGCAGGCGGGAGGACTCCCCAGACCCAGAAACCTCTCTCTAGACTCGGAGGCAGTCCTGGCCTCACCATCACCTCTCCTCCTACAAACCTTGTGGCACACTTACTCACTAACTGCCCAACCAGCAGCCCTGCAAGGCGTGGGGCTTGGTGCTGTCTGGGGAGATGCTAGGGCCCAAAGTTTCCAGGGGGCCACACCCAGCCTCCACAGTGGCCACTTGTCATGCCCTTGTCTGCCTCCCTGCCTCCCTTCTTTCCCTCCTTAAGCTTCTTGCTGGCCTCCTGACCCTTCTTCCTCTCTTTTCAGGCCTGCACCACATTGACTACATTGCCCCACCACATGGTGGCAAGGCCTGCCTTCCCCTGGACATATGCATCTCTCCTATGGAGATGCCAACTCCCAACCTCCCATTCTGGTTGCATCATCTGGAGGCCACTGATGCAGAGGCTGCAGGTGAGGGACACTGGCCCCGGAGCTGTTCCTTCCAAGGAAGGGATAGCCAGTCCTACTTACACCCATGAGCCCAGGTGCCTGAGCGAGTGTGCATGCATGCAAGTGTACTCCCACAATCACATGCAACTCAGACTTGTACAAGGGCACAGGAGAGTGTGTTGTATCTGGGGGCCAGATCTGGAGCACAGTGTGTGTGGATGGAGAGGAGGCCCGACATCTGGGAAAGACCCAGAACCATCAGTTGTTGGATGCCTTAGGGACCTCCATCCACCGTGGGCCGCCTCAGGGGGCAGAGCTCGGTCTGCAAGGCAGCAGGCAGGGCTGTGTCCCGACACCAACATGGGTTCTCTACCTGCTCTGCTCCTCTTGCAGCTGCGGGGCCAGCTCCAGCCCAGCTGTGCTAACATCTGCTGACTGCACTCCGACAGTGCCACTGGCCAGACCAAAGCCAGCACGACCAATGCCTTCACCACAAGCAAGCAGCCAAAGGCCTCTTCACACCACGCCACAACCAAGCCTTCACCTGGAGCAGCCCTTGCCACACCCCTACCTGCCCTGTTCATCACTAATCCTCTCCATTCAGTACCTAGACCCCCTGTTTATCTACTCTTATTTATTAAAGTTTATTGAAAAAGATCAAAAGGCACACAATGTCCTCTCATGAAACAAACAAAGAGAATTCCACTCCGTGGCTTCCAGTGGTTTCCCAGGTGGCGAAACAGATGGCACTGTCTACTAGGAAGCACATTCCTCAACCTCTCCCCTAAACAGGTCTGCCCCACTCCTCTGCTCCTTCTTCATGGCAGCCAAGGGACTTGTCAATCTGCCCCTGTCTCCATTCCTTACCTCCCAGGTGGCTCCTTATCTGCCCTCCATGTAGTAGTAGTACTAGTACAAGGAGGAATAATAATAATAATAGTTATAGTAGTAGTGCTAGTAGACCTAGTATTCTTAGTAGTTCTAATAGGCTCTGATTCAGGTCACAAGTCTCTGTGTCCCAACGGGAATTGAAAGGCAGACCAGAACTCTCCAGACAAAAGAGAAAGCCTAGCAATCCTCCCAGGGTGGCATGGACTTTCAGAGGACAGGAGTGCAGAGGAGTGCACACACAAAGAAGGGCCTCCTCCAGCCGCTGTCTGGTCCAATGTGGGGAGAACTGCCCTGGAGGGTACATGTTGGGAACGCCATTCCTTGGGCCCGAAGCACACAAAAGGCCTACCAGCAGCTGTCTTGTGCAGGGATCCATGAGGGGCAAAGAGAAAAGGAGAGCCCGTTGATCCAAAGGACATGAGGCCCTGGGTTCAATTCCTCAGCACCACATAACCAAAAAGGCAAAAAAGCCGGAAGTGGGGCCGTGGCTCAAGTGCTAGAGCGCTAGCCTTGAGCTGAAGAGCTGAGGAACAGCGCCCAGGCGCAGAGATCAGGCCCCACGACTGGAAACCCCCTCAAAAACCAAAATCAGAATTGGTGTAGAAACACAATGTCCCCTTGTACAGGGTCCTTCAGATTCCCACGTAGATGTGGAGTGGAAAGCTTGTTTGGTCTCCTGGGTGCACACCGGACTGCCAGGTAGGAACGGTGGTCATGCACCCCTCAACCCCCAGACTCCCACCGGGACTGGGTGCTCATGAAGGCAAAAGGCCGTAAAGGGTCAAGAGGTCAGAGGGCGTGGGGCCTATGGGTTGGTGAGGTCAATGGGGACTGGGCATCGCTGAGTGGGGGGATGGGGGAGGGCCTGTGATGTCTCGTGATCTCACTTCCTTGGTGACCAACAGCCACAGAATCAGAACCCCAGTTGCCCTCGACTGAAGAGGGGGTATCCTCTTGCCTTCTGTTCCACAGAGGCAAAGGCGACTATGTTTAGCTGCTGTTGTCCATGGCTTAGAGGCCGTGGGAGACACCCTGAACGTGGCCACCACCCTGAACGTGGCCACGAGGCTCCTTGTGCTCAGAGCGCCCCGCAGCGCCTGAGACACTGGATCAGATCACATGCCACGCCAACAAGAATATTTGGCAGGCGCCTTTCCCGCGTATCACACAGACCACGGGATGTGTCGGGCCCTGAACGCCACTTGGCCCATGTAGGGGCTGATCGTCACAGACCAGGCCTAGGCTCTCACGGTCAACCCATGACCGCGGCACCGCTGCTCAGTCCTGGAGAGGTTCGCCGAGGCCAGCCCACCACTGTGAGTACCCTGAGCCCAGGGGATGCCCTGCCCCGTGGAGACCACATGGCTGTCCCATGGGCTGGTCCAGACAGTTGGGGCCACAGCTCTGACAGCCTCAGTTCCACAGATGAACCTCTGCCTCCACTCAGTCCTGGGGAGGTTCACCACTCATGGGCTGGTCCAGACTATCAGGGCCACAGCTCTGACAGCTTCTCTTCCACCAAGGTGCCGCTTCCTCTGCTCAGCCCTGGGGAAGTTTGCCATAGCCCGCCACCCACGAACACCATGAGTGCCCTGATCAACTGCAAGTCCTTCCTCTTCTGCCCAGGCCCGGGTGTGACTGTGCTCAGGCCTGGGCAGCAGTGGGTCTTCATCTTCATGGGGTCTGCACAAGGATGACTGATAACGCACAGGGGCCTGCCAGAACCAGAGCCCTCTCTCTTGGCACCTTGCCACGGGTGTCTAGGAGGGAAGTATTCCTGAGCTGTCCCCACCCTCCTCTCATTTGCCCCGCTCCTGCCAGTGCCTAAGAGCCATCAACCCTGCAAGATCATGAGGCTCACTGCTGTCCAGGGAGGGCCGGGTCCCTAAGACTTCCACCCAGCCACAAACAGCCCCAACAGCGGCCACACACCATGTCCCTCCCTCCCTCCCATCCTCACCTTCACGCTTCTTGCTGACGCTATGGCCTCCCCTGTCTTTGCAGGCCTCCTCACGGGACCTAGGCCAGGACTACACCAGCTGGACCTCCGTCACATACAGGCGGACCATCAGGCGCAGGCGTTGGTCAGTCACCCGGGTGAGTGTGCATGTGTGTCCATTCCTCCAAGGACATCTAGCCCACACATCACACTCACACTGGGCCGCCCTTGGACAAAGTCATGCAGGGCTGTCTCTGCCAGCCCCACAAAGCAATAGCTCCCACTGCAGACCCTGTACTGCCTTGGCAGGGACAAACCAGTGCCAAACAGTCCATCACCCAATGGAATCCAGCTCCATGCCCCCTAGCCACACTTGCCAACCACTCTAATACTCACCACACGAGAAAGCGGCTGGCTCCCCTCATGTGCACCTAGGTAGCTCTTGGGCTTTGGCTGCATTGCCACATGTCCCCTCCTGCCTACTCCTGGGCTCACCTACCACCTCTCAGCCCTTGTGCCAGGGACCTAACAGCTTCTGCACCTTCGCTAGGCTTTCCCTGCCCATCATCATGTGGGAGGCTTGCTTCAAGCAACTTAAAGGGCACACATACTATTGCAGGCTCCCAGTGTCTTGTGTGTGTATGTGTGTGTGTGTGTGTGTGTGTATTGTAATTAGCCTGTGTGTATGGGAGCAGGAGTGCATGTGTGTGCTGGTGTACAGGTATATGTGTTAGAGAGGGAAAGATACACAGACAGAGACAGAGAGACAGAGGGAGGGACAGGGACAGGGACAGAGAAAAAACCCATGCCTGCTTTTCCCATGCCCTCCTAAGGCAATGGGGTTTGTCCTGAGCTCCAGCTCTCCCCCAAGCCTCCAGTGGGGTTCTCCCGTCTTTTTTGAAAATCCAAGCAATTCTGTAATTCCCTAGACTGAAAACGGGCTGCTGGTTCTGAACCGGGAAGAAATTTCTAGGAGCTGGCAACTAAGGATTACTTCTTCCCAGGGGGTTGTGGACCCAACACCTGGGCTTCTGCAGAGCCGCGGCTCCTTGGCCCCCATGGAAGCACTGTGCTCCAGGCAAGAGGCTGTGAGTGTGACCAGCTGAGCATCATCCTGCAAGGCTCGGGTTGCCATGGGCAAGCCACAGCTCATCGAGACTCTTTCCTGGGCAGGCGGGAGGGTGGGTATGTAGCAAGCACTGGAGGACCTTCACTGTGCTGTGGCCCCTTTGCCTTTTCCTCAGGTGCTCGGTGGCTGGCTGGGTGCTGCTGAGCCTTAGCCCCAGGCCAGATGGATGCCAATGTGGGCTGCAAAGGCCCATCAGGAGCTCTCCCAGAGAATGCTCTCTGATGCAGCTGCTGCCATTGATCAGCCCTGACCAGCCAAGGCCGGTGAGTCCCGGACTGGGCCCCTCATCCTTCCTCCTTGGGGGGCAGGCAGATAGTCTACACAAACCCACAACCCTCTGTCTACGAGGCAATTCTGGCCACACCATCACCTCTCCTCCTGCAAGCCCTGGGACACACTGGCACACTCACTGGCCAGGTTTCGCGACCGCCTCGACCCGCAAGGATGACGCGAAAACAGGTTCTTCTTTCAGGCGGTTTATTCAGGTCCTTATTTACAGCTTCTTTTCTCCTACTTCTCTCCTGCCCGCTTCTTCCTGCTTCTTCCTGCTTCTCCTTCCTGTCCGCCCCCGCGCTCCGGTTATAAGCCTCCTGGATGGCCAATCCTGAAGCGCCACGTGGCATATAATGATAGGGCTGCAAACACGGAAGCAAACTAGGAGCCAAGTCATAGCCATATAAGGAGCTGTTTTTCACAGAGAGCACTCGTCACCGGGAAGACGGAAGGCGGGAGCCCGCGCCATCTTAGGTCGGAGCCGCGCCACGCGGCCCCGCCATTTTAGCTACAATGTTGATTTTGCGGCCGTCTTTGGTTGTGGCTCCCGCAGCTCTCCACAGCTCCCCCTTTTTTGTTTTATTAAGCAACAGGTAAGAGTAGAGGTTGGGCCTCTGTCTAAAACATTAATGAGAGGACCTTGCACTGGTCTTCGCCTGAGGTACGCGCCTTCCCCAGATGACCAGGCCTGTCCGATGCCTTTTTTGCAGAGGTGGGATCTTGGGCATCAACCCACTTGCAACCCAACATGCTCTTCTTGGGTTCACGCCAGGGAGTGATTCCCAAGTGCAGTGTGTTTGCCTCGCACCCTGTGCTATTCCTTCAACGTGGCAAGCCACGCGTAGGGGGACTGTCCGGCCTCAATGGCAGTGAAGGCCTGGACCTCCGTAGCCATACTTCTGGGCTGCGAGCTCCTAATCCGGTATATGCACCACAGGCACAACAAGATCACCAATGCCAGGATACCAATAAGGGAGCCCATTCCCGCCCACTCCTTCAAATGATCCACAGCTGTCAAACTCTCCAGTCCAATTGTCTAAAAGATAAGGGCATCGGTCTCGGGAACACGGACAGGATCCCCCATCTCGGCACTGGTCTTACAGGCTGTCGTTGTGAGGGCGATCAGAAGAATCATCACCACCCCTTGCATCTTGTGCTTCTTCTCCTTGGACCCTCCTAACGAGTCGTTCAGGTACCCAAACCGGATCCTGTTGGTCCTGTGGAAAAACACAAACAGAACCTCTTGCCCATGTTAGCACGGGATCAGGCCCGCGCCAGAGCCCTGTCAAAATATCTTTCCATTTTACCATTCCTTTTGTTAGACCTTGAGACTTGTTATGCCTGTCCGCCGCAGACAGGCCTTGAGCATCCAAATTTAAAAAATTAATAGTGAATAAAGTAAGAGAAAGCCTTTCCTTAGGGGTACGGCCATGGCCAATTCCCCCTTTTTGTTTTTGTAAAGTCTCCTTTAGCGTGCGATGTGCATGTTCTACGATGCCTTGACCTTGAGGGTTATAGGGCAACCCATGAAGAAGCTGAACATCCATTGCTTTGCAAAAGGAGAAAAATTGATTTCCTGCATATGCAGGACCATTATCAGTTTTGAGCTGTTTTGGTTTGCCCCAAGCTGCCCACGCCTCTAGGCAGTGGGTAATAACCTGATGTGCCTTTTCTCCAGTCATAGGGGAGGCATATATAATGCCAGAGCATGTGTCTACAGAAACATGCACGAATATCTGGCGTCCAAATTCAGGTACATGGGTAACATCCATTTGCCATATTTTAAGAGGCAAAAGGCCTCGAGGATTAACACCAACACTAGGTAAGTGGTGATAAATTACACAATGAGGGCAATCTAAAACTATTTGTCGGGCATCCGCACGGGAAAGTCGAAATTGTTTTTGTAAAGCTTTTGAGTTAACATGAAAGTTATTATGAAAAGTTTTTGCTCTATCCAAATTTGAACTAAAAAAAATCCAATCTTGACGGGTATAGCAATCAACAATATCATTGCCTTCGCTTAAAGGGCCAGGCAGACCAGTATGGGCACGAATATGTAAGGGATAGAAAGGGTGTTGTCGTTGCCAAAGCAATCGTTGTAAGCGACAAAACAAATATCCAACAGGAGAGGCCTGTTTTATTGGCCCTGCAGCCTCCAAGACTCTTAAAGCATTTATAACATAAGCAGAGTCTGAAATTAAATTAAAAGGAAAAGGACAGGTTTGAAACACTTTTACAACAATTTGTAGTTCCACTAATTGTGGAGCACCGGCTTGAAACTGGTGGCGGACTGGGTCATGGCCTTCCACCATGTACACGCCGCATCCCGTTTTAGAGCCATCGGTAAAAATATTGCAAGCTCTAGCAAGGGGATCTAAGGAGGTAACTTTAGGAAAAACTACGGGATGTTCTTTTAGAAAATTTAACAGGGGATGTTTTGGAAAATGGTTATCTATCTGTCCTTTAAAACTACATTGTAAGACTGCCCAATCATCTACAGTAGCACATAATGCTTGTACTTGATGATTAGTATATGGAACAATAATGAAGCATGGAGCATTGCCAAGATATTGGACGCACTGCTGAACCCCCGACAACGCCAGACTGGCTACCGCGGCAGGATAATACTCAATGGATTTTGCCGGAGAACCTTTTGGGTAAATCCAAAGCAATGGGCCATCTTGCCATAAAAGCCCTGAAGGTTGAACACATGTAGGGAGAATACACAAAGTAATTGGCTCACCTTCCTTAACTCTTTTTAAACATGACTTTTGTAACTCATGCTCTACCTTTCATAGTGAATCACGTGCCTCATCCGTAAGCTGTCTTGGAGAATCTAATGCAGAGTCTCCTTGTAGCATGTTATATAAGGGCTTAAGTTCATAATTTGGCAGCTTTAAATAACATCGGATCCAATTAATGTCTCCCAATAACTTTTGATAATCATTCAGGGTTTTTAAATGATCCTTCCTCAATTCTACCTTTTGGGGTACAATATGAGATTTATGTATGGTAGCCCCTAAATATTCAACAACAGAGTGTTGTTGTACTTTCTCAGGGGCAATAAACAAGCTTTTAGCATTTAACAGCTTGGTAAGTTCCTCATAAGCTTTATGTAGTAATTGCTCTGATCTAGAGGCCAACAAAATATCATCCATATAATGAATGCAGCGCACCTTGGGATATTTTTGTCTAAGCGGCTCAAGAGCCTCGGTCACAAATAACTGACACATGGTTGGACTGTTTGCCATGCCCTGGGGAAGTACTACCCATTCGTACCTTTTGTCCGGTTCCTCATGATTACAGGAAGGGAGGATAAAAGCAAAACGTTCAGTGTCCCTAGCAAATAATGGAATAGAAAAGAAACAATCCTTTATGTCAATGACTATAACAGGCCAATTTTCAGGTAGGGAAGAAGGAAGCGGTAAGCCCCTCTGAACTGGACCCATAATTTGCATTTGTCCATTGCTTGCACGCAAGTCATGTAGCAATCTCCACTTTCCGGATTTCCTTTTTATTACAAAAATAGGAGTATTCCAAGGAGAAACAGAAGGCTTAAGGTGCCCCAGTTCTACCTGTTCTTGTACTAGAGTTTGAGCAGCAGCAAGCTTTTCCGAGGGCAGTGGCCACTGAGGCACCCATACTGGATCCCCCGTCTTCCAAACTATGGGAATGCCCGCCCCAGTGGCAGCTATGAAAAACCCAGTCCCTGTTTGTCTAACTTTTGTTTTACTTGGATGGGCTCTTTATTGCCTTGTAGAAGTTTCCCTAGGCCAAAGCCAGGATGATACCCCATGCGAGTCATCATCTCTTGGGAAACAGCTGAATATTCATCGCTCAGAGTAAACCCCATCTCTTTTAACAGATCTCTTCCCCACAATGATACTGGCAGCTCTAGCACGTAAGGCTGAATAGTGCCTGAGTGGCCTTCATCGTCCTTCCAGGAGAGTTGTCTTGCACTCATTTCAGGAGTTTTTGTGTATCCTAGGCCTTGTAATACTTGAGGAGAGGTCTGTATCTTTGTCCTTTCAATTTGTTCTGTGATTGCTTGAACCTCCTCGAAGTCAGATTCCTCAAGGGAATCAAGCTCTGTAAAATCGGGGTATAATTCTGACCTTGGCCTTTTTGCAGTGCCGCTAGCAACACTGCCTCTCTCTGATCTTTCTTCCTGCAGTCTCTCTAAAGCTGCTTGCCCAATCTCCACTACCTCGCTGCAGCGCTGATCCTCCAGGCAACTTCTCACTAACCTCCAAATTGGTCTTACCCCACCCTTAAGTGCTCCTTGTTCATAAGCAAAATCTAACTCCTCTCCCAACTTCTCCCATGAGGCTACCCTGAGGCTCCCAGAGACTAGGAACCAAGGAGCTACAATGTTGCATTCCTCAAGGAACCTCCGTAAAGTATCCTTTTTTAACTTTAGTCCTTTTGAGCTTAGCAGCTCTTCCAGGGCCAGAAAAATTGGATGTGAGGTAGCGGGGCCCATCTTAGTTGTTTTTTTTTTTTGTGGTTGTTACTTTCACTTTAGGCCTGTATTTTATTTCTTCCCGGGTTTCCGCTCTCTCTTTTATCTACCCAGACGAGCAAAAAATCCCTCCCGCTTTTATCGCGGATCCCCTCTTACCTGGGAACTTACCCCCGCTCTTGTCGCCGATTCCCCCTTTTCCTGGGGACTTACCGGTGCACCACCCTGACCGCTGAAAGTTCTGAATCCTGTCCTGCCCCACATTGGGCGCCACTTGTCGCGACCGCCTCGACCCGCAAGGATGACGCGACAACAGGTTCTTCTTTCAGGCGGTTTATTCAGGACCTTGTTGACAGCTTCTTTTCTCCTACTTCTCTCCTGCCCGCTTCTTCCTGCTTCTCCTTCCCATCCGCCCCCGCGCTCCTGTTATAAGCCTCCTGGATGGCCAATCCTGAAGCGCCACGTGGAACATACTGATAGGGCTGCAAACACGGAAGCAAACTAGGAGCCAAGTCATAGCCATATAAGGAGCTGTTTTTTACAGAAAGCACTCGTCACCGGGAAGACGGAAGGCGGGAGCCCGCGCCATCTTAGGTCGGAGCCGCGCCACGCGGCCCCGCTATTTTAGCTACAATGTTGATTTTGCGGCCGTCTTTGGTTGCGGCTCCTGCAGCTCTCCACAACCAGGCATCAGCCCTGCCGGTCCATGGGGCCCACTGCTGTCCAGGAAGTGCCTAGTCCCTAAAGCTTCCATAAACAGCCATAAACAGCCCCAACATTGGCCATACACCATGTCCCTCTCTCCCTCCCACTTTCACATTCATGCTTCTTGCTGGCTTCTTGCTGGCCATCCCTGTCTTTGCAGACCTGCACACAGGACATGAGTCAGGACAAGCGCAGCTGGACCTCCATCACATACAGCATCACTGTCAGGCCCTGGCTTTGTCAATCATGGGGATGAGTGTTGATGCGTGTCGGTTCCTCCAAGGACATCCAACCCACACAACACACTCACACTGGGCTGGGCTTGGACAAAGTCATGTGTCACCCTCCAGCCCCAGCACTTCCTTGCTAGGGACACTGCTGCCAAACAGTTCAGCACCCAATGTAATCCAGGCCCCATCTCCATGCCCGCTAGCCACACCACACCTACCCACAACTCTGACACTCACCACACCTGAAAGCGGCTCGCTGCCCACACATCAACCTACATAGCTCTTGGGTTTTGGGCCAATTGTCACGTGTCCCCTCCTGTCTGGTCCTCGGCTCACCCACTGACTCTCAGCACCTTGTGCCAGGGACCTGACAGCTTCTGCACTTTCTGTGTGCTTTCACCATTCATCATCAGGCTGGAGGCTCACTATAAGCAAACTCAAAGTGCTCACTTACAGCTGCAGGCTTCCGGTGTGAGTGTGTGTGTGTGTGTGTGAGGATTTCAGCTAGACCAGTGGTGTGCGAGTGGGAGTACGTGTGTGTGCTGGGTTTGGGTATATGGGTTTGAAAGACAGAGAAAGACAGAGAGAGAGAGAGAGAGAGACAGCGAGACAGAGACAGAGACAGAGACAGCGACAGACAGACAAACAGAGATAGAGACAGAGAGAGAGAACACATGCCTGCCTTTCCCATGCTTCATACGGCAGGGAGTTTGGTCTGACTTCTAGCCCACCCCCAAGCGTCGAGCAGGTTGATTACAGCCTCTTTGAAAAACCAAACAAATCTGTGTCTCCCCAGGCAGAAAACACCATGCCAGTCTGGAACAGAGAGGATTTGTACAACCTATGGCAAATGTGCATGATGACACTGTCTTTGCAGGGGATTCAATACCGGGCACCGGCCCCTCTGCACAGCGATGCATCTTTGGGACCAAGGGAGGCACTGTGCTCCAGTCAAGAGGCCCTGCCTGTGACCAGGTGAGCCTCATCCTGCAAGGCACTGGCTGCCACGGACAAGCCACAGCTCAGCCAGGCTCTCAACCGGGCAGCTGAGAGGGTGGTTGTGTAGCAAGAACTGCCAGGACCCTCCGTCTGCTGTGGCCTCTTTGACTGCTCTTTCCTCCAGGTGCTTGGTGGCTGACTGTCACCCCTACCTGGGTTTTCTGAGCCCGAACTGGTTCCACAGCCACAGTCCGTGTAGACGGAAGGATGGGCTCCTGATGCCCATAGGGAACTGTCCCACAGGGTGCTCGTGCATGCAGCTGTCGCTGCCATTGCGAAGCCCTGTGGGAGTTCGCCCAGACCAGCCAAGGCCTGTGAGTCACATACTGTGCCCTCGTCCTTCTTCCCCAGGGGCAGGCGGGAGGACTCCCCAGACCCAGAACCCCCTCTCTAGACTCGGACGCAATCCTGGCCTCACCATCACCTCTCCTCCTACAAACCTTGTGGCACACTTACTCACTAACTGCCCAACCAGCAGCCCTGCAAGGCGTGCGGCTTGGTGCTGTCTGGGGAGATGCTAGGGCCCAAAGTTTCCAGGGGGCCACAACCAGCCTCCACAGTGGCCACTTGTCATGCCCTTGTCTTCCTCCCTGCCTCCCTTCTTTCCCTCCTTAAGCTTCTTGCTGGCCTCCTGACCCTAATTCCTCTCTTTTCAGACCTGCAAAACATTGACTACATTGCCCCACCACATGGTGGCAAGGCCTGGCTTCACCTGGACATATGGATCTATCCTATTTAGATGCCAACTCCCAACCTCCCATTCTGGTTGCATCATCTGGAGGCCACTGAGGCAGAGGCTGCAGGTGAGGGACACTGGCCCCGGAGCTGTTCCTTCCAAGGAAGGGATAGCCAGTCCTACTTACACCCATGAGCCCAGGTGCCTGAGCGAGTGTGCATGCATGCAAGTGCACTCCCACAGTCACATGCAACTCAGGCTTGTACAAGGGCACAGGAGAGTGTGTTGTATCTGGGGGCCAGATCTGGAGCACAGTGTGTGTGGATGGAGAGGAGGCCCGACATCTGGGAAAGACCCAGAACCATCAGTTGTTGGATGCCTTAGGGACCTCCATCCACCGTCTGCCGCCTCAGGGGGCAGAGCTCGGTCTGCAAGGCAGCAGGCACGGCCGTGTCCCGACACCAACATGGGCTCTCTACCTTCTCTGGTCCTCTTGCAGCTGCGGGGCCAGCTCCAGCCCAGCTGTGCTAACATCTGCTGACTGCACTCCGCCAGTGCCACTGGCCAGACCAAAGCCAGCACGACCAATGCCTTCACCACAAGCAAGCAGCCAAAGGCCTCTTCACACCACGCCACAACCAAGCCTTCACCTGGAGCAGCCCTTGCCACACCCCTACCTGCCCTGTTCATCACTAATCCTCTCCCTTCAGTACCTAGACCCCCCGTTTATCTACTCTTATTTATTAAAATTTATTGAAAAAGATCAAAAGGCACACAATGTCCTCTCATGAAACAAACAAAGAGGGTTCCACTCCGTGGCTTCCAGTGGTTTCCCAGGTGGCGAAACGGATGGCACTGTCTACTAGGAAGCACATTCCTCAACCTCTCCCCTTAACAGGACCTCCCCACTCCTCTGCTCCTTCTTCATGGCAGCCAAAGGACTTGTCAATCTGCCCCTGTCTCCATTCCTTACCTCCCAGGTGGCTCCTTATCTGCCCTCCATGTAGTAGTAGTACTAGTACAAGGAGGAATAATAATAATAATAGTTATAGTAGTAGTGCTAGTAGACCTAGTATCCTTAGTAGTTCTAATAGGCTCTGATTCAGGTCACAAGTCTCTGTGTCCCAACGGGAATTGAAAGGCAGACCAGAACTCAGCAGACAAAAGAGAAAGCCTAGCAATCCTCCCATTGTGGCATGGACTTTCACAGGACAGGAGTGCAGAGGAGTGCACACACAAAGAAGGGCCTCCTCCATCCGCTGTCTGGTCCAATGTGGGGAGAACTGCCCTGGAGGGTACATGTTGGGAACGCCATTCCTTGGGCCCGAAGCACACAAAAGGCCTACCAGCAGCTGTCTTGTTCAGGGATCCATGAGGGGCAAAGAGAAAAGGAGAGCCCGTTGATCCAAAGGACATGAGGCCCTGGGTTGAATTCCTCAGCACCACATAACCAAAAAGGCAAAAAAGCCGGAAGTGGCGCCGTGGCTCAAGTGGTAGAGAGCGCTAGCCTTGAGCTGAAGAGCTGAGGGACAGCGCCCAGGCCCAGAGATCAGGCCCCACGACAGGAACCCCCCTCAAAAAACAAAATCAGAATTGGTGTAGAAACACAATGTCCCCTTGTACAGGATCCTTCAGATTCCCAGGGAGATGTGGAGTGGAAAGCTTGTTTGGTCTCCTGGGTGCACACCGGACTGCCAGGTGGGAAGGGGGGTCACGCGCCCCTCAACCCCCAGACTCCCACCGGGACTGTGTGCTCATGAAGGCAAAAGGCCGTAAAGGGTCAAGAGGTCAGAGGGCGTGGGGCCTATGGGTTGGTGAGGTCAATGGGGACTGGGGATCGCTGAGTGGGGGATGGGGGAGGGCCTGTGATGTCTCGTGACCTCACTTCCTTGGTGACCAACAGCCACAGAACTCAGAACCCCAGTTGCCCTCGACTGAAGAGACGGTATCCTCTTGCCGTCTCTTCCACAGAGGCAAAGGCGACTATGTTTAGCTGCTGTTGTCCATGGCTTAGAGGCCGTGGGAGACACCCTGAACGTGGCCACCACCCCGAACGTAGCCACGAGGCTCCTCGTGCTCAGAGCGCCCCGCAGCGCCTGAGACGCTGGATCAGATCACATGCCACGCCAACAAGAATATTTGGCAGGCGCCGTTCCCGCGTATCACACAGCCCACGGGATGTGTCGGGCCCTGAACGCCACTTGGCCCACGTAGGGGCCGATCGTCACAGACCAGGCCTGGGCTCTCACGGTCTACCCATGACCGCGGCACTGCTGCTCAGTCCTGGAGAGGTTCGCCGAGGCCAGCCCACCACTGTGAGTACCCTGAGCCCAGGGGATGCCCTGCCCCGTGGAGACCACATGGCTGTCCCATGGGCTGGTCCCGACAGTTGGGGCCACAGCTCTGACAGTCTCAATTCCACGGATGAATCTCTGTCTCCACTCAGTCCTGGGGAGGTTCACCACTCACGGGCTGGTCCAGACTATCAGGGCCACAGCTCTGACAGCTTCTCTTCCACCAAGGCGCCGCTTCCTCCGCTCAGCCCTGGGGAGGTTGGCCATAGCCAGCCTCCCACGAACACCGTGAGTGCCCTGATCAACTGCAAGTCCTTCCTCTTCTGCCCAGGCCCGGGTGTGACTGTGCTCAGGCCTGGGCAGCAGTGGGCCTTCATCTTCATGGGGTCTGCACAGGGATGACTGATAACGCACAGGGGCCTGTCAGAACCAGAGCCCTCTCTCTTGGCACCTTGCCTCGCGTGTCTAGGAGGGAAACATTCCTGAGCTGTCCCCACCCTCCTCTCATTTGCCCCGCTCCTGCCAGTGCCTAAGAGCCATCAACCCTGCAAGATCATGGGGCTCACTGCTGTCCAGGGAGGGCCGGGTCCCTAAGACTTCCACCCAGCCACAAACAGCCCCAACAGCGGCCACACACCATGTCCCTCCCTCCCTCCCATCCTCACCTTCACGCTTCTTGCTGACCCTCTGGCCTCCCCTGTCTTTGCAGGCCTCCTCACGGGACCTAGGCCAGGACTACACCAGCTGGACCTCCGTCACATACAGGCGGACCATCAGGCGCAGGCGTTGGTCAGTCACCCGGGTGAGTGTGCATGTGTGTCCATTCCTCCAAGGACATCTAGCCCACACATCACACTCACACGGGGCCGCGCTTGGACAAAGTCATGCAGGGCTGTCTCTGCCAGCCCCACAAAGCAATAGCTCCCACTGCAGACCCTGTACTGCCTTGGCAGGGACAAACCACTGCCAAACAGTCCATCACCCAATGGAATCCAGCTCCATGCCCCCTAGCCACACTTGCCAACCACTCTAATACTCACCACACGAGAAAGCGGCTGGCTCCCCTCATGTGCACCTAGGTAGCTCTTGGCCTTTGGCTGCATTGCCACATGTCCCCTCCTGCCTACTCCTGGGCTCACCCACCACCTCTCAGCCCTTGTGCCAGGGACCTAACAGCTTCTGCACCTTCGCTAGGCTTTCCCTGCCCATCATCATGTGGGTTGCTTGCTTCGAGCAACTTAAAGGGCACACATACTATTGCAGGCTCCCAGTATCTTGTGTGTGTGTATGTATATTCGAGTTAGCCTGTGGGTATGGGAGCAGGAGTGCATGTGTGTGCTGGTGTACAGGTATATGTGTTAGAGAGGGAAAGAGACACAGACAGAGACAGAGAGACAGAGGGAGGGACAGAGACAGAGAGACAGAGGGAGGGACAGGGACAGGGACAGAGAAAAAACCCATGCCTGCTTTTCCCATGCCCTCCTAAGGCAGTGGGGTTTGTCCTGAGCTCCTGCTCTCCCCCAAGCCTCCAGCGGGGTTCTCCCGTCTTTTTTGAAAATCCAAGCAATTCTGTATCTCCCTAGACTGAAAACGGGCTGCTGGTCCTGAGCCTGGAAGAAATTTCTAGGAGCTGGCAACTAAGGATTACTTCTTCCCAGGGGGTTGTGGACCCAACACCTGGGCTTCTGCAGAGCCGCGGCTCCTTGGCCCCCTTGGAAGTACTGTGCTCCAGGCAAGAGTCTGTGAGTGTGACCAGGTGAGCATCATCCTGCAAGGCTCGGGTTGCCATGGGCAAGCCACAGCTCATCGAGACTCTTTCCTGGGCAGGCGGGAGGGTGGGTATGTAGCAAGCACTGGAGGACCTTCACTGTGCTGTGGCCCCTTTGCCTTTTCCTCAGGTGCTCGGTGGCTGGCTGGGTGCTGCTGAGCCTTAGCCCCAGGCCAGATGGATGCCAATGTGGGCTGCAAAGGCCCATCGGGAGCTCTCCCAGAGAATGCTCTCTGATGCAGCTGCTGCCATTGATCAGCCCTGACCAGCCAAGGCCTGTGAGTCCCGGACTGGGCCCCTCATCCTTCCTCCTTTTGGGGGCAGGCAGACAGTCTACACAGACCCAGAACCCTCTGTCTAGGAGGTAATTCTGGCCACACCATCACCTCGCCTCCTGCAAGCCCTGGGACACACTGGCACACTCACTGGCCAGCCATCAGCCCTGCCGGTCCATGGGGCCCGCTGCTGTCCAGGACGTGCCTAGTCCCTAAAGCTTCCATAAACAGCCATAAACAGCCCCAACATTGGCCATACACCATGTCCCTCTCTCCCTCCCACTTTCACCTTCATGCTTCTTGCTGGCTTCTTGCTGGCCATCCCTGTCTTTGCAGACCTGCACACAGGACATGAGTCAGGACAACCGCAGCTGGACCTCCATCACATACAGCATCACTGTCAGGCCCTGGCTTTGTCAATCATGGGGATGAGTGTTGATGCGTGTTGGTTCCTCCAAGGACATCCAACCCACACTCACACTGGGCTGGGCTTGGACAAAGTCCTGTGTCACCCTCCAGCCCCAGCACTTCCTTGCTAGGGACACTGCTGCCAAACAGTTCAGCACCCAATGTAATCCAGGCCCCCATCTCCATGCCCGCTAGCCACACCACACCTACCCACAACTCTGACACTCACCACACCTGAAAGCGGCTGGCTGCCCACACGTCAACCTACGCAGCTCTTGGGTTTTGGGCCAATTGTCACGTGTCCCCTCCTGTCTGGTCCTGGGCTCACCCACTGCCTCTCAATCCTTGTGCCAGGGACCTAACAGCTTCTGCACTTTCTGTGTGCATTCACCATTCATCATCAGGCTGGAGGCTCACTATAAGCAAACTCAAAGTGCTCACTTACAGCTGCAGGCTTCCGGTGTGAGTGTGTGTGTGTGTGTGTGTGTGAGGATTCCAGCTAGACCAGTGGTGTGCGAGTGGGGGTACGTGTGTGTGCTGGGTGTGGGTATATGGGTTTGAAAGACAGAGAAAGACAGAGAGAGAGAGAGAGAGAGACAGCGAGACAGAGACAGAGACAGAGACAGCGACAGAGACAGACAAACAGAGATAGAGACAGAGAGAGAGAACACATGCCTGCCTTTCCCATGCCTTCCTACGGCAGGGAGTTTGTTCTGACTTCTAGCCCACCCCCAAGCCTCGAGCAGAATGATTACTGCTTCTTTGAAAAACCAAACAACTCTGTGTCTCCCCAGGCAGAAAACACAATGCCAGTCTGGAACAGAGAGGATTTGTACAACCTATGGCAAATGTGCATGATGACACTGATTTTGCAGGGGATTCAATACCGGGCACCGGCCCCTCTGCACAGCGATGCATCTTTGGGACCAAGGGAGGCACTGTGCTCCAGTCAAGAGGCCCTGCCTGTGACCAGGTGAGCCTCATCCTGCAAGGCACTGGCTGCCACGGACAAGCCACAGCTCAGCCAGGCTCTCAACCGGGCAGCTGGGAGGGTGGGTGTGTAGCAAGAACTGCCAGGACCCTCCGTCTGCTGTGGCCTCTTTGACTGCTCTTTCCTCCAGGTGCTTGGTGGCTGACTGTCACCCCTACCTGGATTTTCTCAGCCCGAACTGGTTCCACAGCCACAGTCCGTGTAGACGGAAGGATGGGCTCCTGTTGCCCATAGGGAGCTGTACCACAGGGTGCTCGTGCATGCAGCTGTCGCTGCCATTGCGTAGCCCTGTGGGGGTTCGCCCTGACCAGCCAAGGCCTGTGAGTCACCTACTGTGCCCTCGTCCTTCTTCCCCAGGGGCAGGCGGGAGGACTCCCCAGACCCAGAACCCTCTCTCTAGACTCGGAGGCAGTCCTGGCCTCACCATCACCTCTCCTCCTACAAACCTTGTGGCACACTTACTCACTAACTGCCCAACCAGCAGCCCTGCAAGGCGTGCGGCTTGGTGCTGTCTCGGGAGATGCTAGGGCCCAAAGTTTCCAGGGGGCCACAACCAGCCTCCACAGTGGCCACTTGTCATGCCCTTGTCTTCCTCCCTGCCTCCCTTCTTTCCCTCCTTAAGCTTCTTGCTGGCCTCCTGACCCTTCTTCCTCTCTTTTCAGGCCAGCACCACATTGACTACATTGCCCCACCACATGGTGGCAAGGCCTGGCTTCACCTGGACATATGGATCTATCCTATTTAGATGCCAACTCCCAACCTCCCATTCTGGTTGCATCATCTGGAGGCCACTGAGGCAGAGGCTGCAGGTGAGGGACACTGGCCCCGGAGCTGTTCCTTCCAAGGAAGGGATAGCCAGTCCTACTTACACCCATGAGCCCAGGTGCCTGAGCGAGTGTGCATGCATGCAAGTGCACTCCCACAGTCACATGCAACTCAGGCTTGTACAAGGGCACAGGAGAGTGTGTTGTATCTGGGGGCCAGATCTGGAGCACAGTGTGTGTGGATGGAGAGGAGGCCCGACATCTGGGAAAGACCCAGAACCATCAGTTGTTGGATGCCTTAGGGACCTCCATCCACCGTGGGCCGCCTCAGGGGGCAGAGCTCGGTCTGCAAGGCAGCAGGCAGGGCTGTGTCCCGACACCAACATGGGCTCTCTACCTGCTCTGCTCCTCTTGCAGCTGCGGGGCCAGCTCCAGCCCAGCTGTGCTAACATCTGCTGACTGCACTCCGACAGTGCCACTGGCCAGACCAAAGCCAGCACGACCAATGCCTTCACCACAAACAAGCAGCCAAAGGCCTCTTCACACCACGCCACAACCAAGCCTTCACCTGGAGCAGCCCTTGCCACACCCCTACCTGCCCTGTTCATCACTAATCCTCTCCCTTCAGTACCTAGACCCCCTGTTTATCTACTCTTATTTATTAAAGTTTATTGAAAAGGATCAAAAGGCACACAATGTCCTCTCATGAAACAAACAAAGAGGGTTCCACTCCGTGGCTTCCAGTGGTTTCCCAGGTGGCGAAGCAGTTGGCACTGTCTACTAGGAAGCACATTCCTCAACCTCTCCCCTTAACAGGACCTCCCCACTCCTCTGCTCCTTCTTCATGGCAGCCAAGGGACTTGTCAATCTGCCCCTGTCTTCATTCCTTACCTCCCAGGTGGCTCCTTATCTGCCCTCCGAGTAGTAGTAGTAGTACAGGGAGGAATAATAATAATAATAGTTATAGTAGTAGTGCTAGTAGACCTAGTATTCTTAGTAGTTCTAATATGCTCTGATTCAGGTCACAAGTCTCTGTGTCCCAACGGGAATTGAAAGGCAGACCAGAACTCTCCAGACAAAAGAGAAAGCCTAGCAATCCTCCCAGGGTAGCATGGACTTTCAGAGGACAAGAGTGCAGAGGAGTGCACAAACAAAGAAGGGCCTCCTCCAGCCGCTGTCTGGTCCAATGTGGGGAGAACTGCCCTGGAGGGTACATGTTGGGAATGCCATTCCTTGGGCCCGAAGCACACAAAAGGCCTACCAGCAGCTGTCCTGTTCAGGGATCCATGAGAGGCAAAGAGAAAAGGAGAGCCCGTTGATCCAAAGGACATGAGGCCCTGGGTTCAATTCCTCAGCATCACATAACCAAAAAGGCAAAAAAGCCGGAAGCGCTGCTGTGGCTCAAGTGGTAGAGCGCAATTCTTGAGCTGAAGAGCTGAGGGACAGCGCCCAGGCCAAGAGACCAGGCCCCACGACAGGAACCCCCGTCAAATACTAAATCAGAATTGGTGTAGAAACACAATGTCCCCTTGTACAGGGTCCTTCAGATTCCCAGAGAGATGTGGAGTGGAAAGCTTGTTTGGTCTCCTGGGTGCACACCGGCCTGCCAGGTGGGAAGGGTGGTCACGCGCCCCTCAATCCCCAGACTCCCACCGGGACTGTGTGCTCATGAAGGCAAAAGGCTGTAAAGGGTCAAGAGGTCAGAGGGCGTGGGGCCTATGGGTTGGTGAGGTCAATGGGGATTGGGCATCGCTGAGTGGGGGGATGGGGGAGGGCCTGTGATGTCTCGTGACCTCACTTCCTTGGTGACCCACAGCCACAGAACTCAAAACCCCAGTTGCCCTCGACTGAAGACGGGTATCTTCTTGCCTTCTCTTCCACAGAGGCAAAGGCGACTATGTTTAGCTGCTGTTGTCCATGGCTTAGAGGCCGTGGGAGACACCCTGAACGTGACCACCACCCCGAACGTAGCCACGAGGCTCCTCGTGCTCAGAGCGCCCCGCAGCGCCTGAGACACTGGATCAGATCACATGCCACGCCAACAAGAATATTTGGCAGGCGCCGTTCCCGCGTATCACACAGCCCACGGGATGTGTCGGGCCCTGAACGCCACTTGGCCCACGTAGGGGCCGATCGTCACAGACCAGGCCTGGGCTCTCACGGTCTACCCATGACCGCGGCACTGCTGCTCAGTCCTGGAGAGGTTCGCCGAGGCCAGCCCACCACTGTGAGTACCCTGAGCCCAGGGGACGCCCTGCCCCGTGGAGACCACATGGCTGTCCCATGGGCTGGTCCAGACATTCGGGGCCACAGCTCTGACAGTCTCAATTCCACGGATGAACCTCTGCCTCCACTCAGTCCTGGGGAGGTTCACCACTCATGGGCTGGTCCAGACTATCAGGGCCACAGCTCTGACAGCTTCTCTTCCACCAAGGCGCCGCTTCCTCCGCTCAGCCCTGGGGAGGTTGGCCATAGCCAGCCTCCCACGAACACCGTGAGTGCCCTGATCAACTGCAAGTCCTTCCTCTTCTGCCCAGGCCCGGGTGTGACTGTGCTCAGGCCTGGGCAGCAGTGGGCCTTCATCTTCATGGGGTCTGCACAGGGATGACTGATAACGCACAGGGGCCTGTCAGAACCAGAGCCCTCTCTCTTGGCACCTTGCCACGGGTGTCTAGGAGGGAAGTATTCCTGAGCTGTCCCCACCCTCCTCTCATTTGCCCCGCTCCTGCCAGTGCCTAAGAGCCATCAACCCTGCAAGATCATGGGGCTCACTGCTGTCCAAGGAGGGCCGGGTCCCTAAGACTTCCACCCAGCCACAAACAGCCCCAACAGCGGCCACACACCATGTCCCTCCCTCCCTCCCATCCTCACCTTCACGCTTCTTGCTGACCCTCTGGCCTCCCCTGTCTTTGCAGGCCTCCTCACGGGATCTAGGCCAGGACTACACCAGCTGGACCTCCGTCACATACAGGCGGACCATCAGGCGCAGGCGTTGGTCAGTCACCCGGGTGAGTGTGCATGTGTGTCCATTCCTCCAAGGACACGTAGCCCACACATCACACTCACACTGGGCCGCGCTTCGACAAAGTCATGCAGGGCTGTCTCTGCCAGCCCCACAAAGCAATAGCTCCCATTGCAGACCCTGTACTGCCTTGGCAGGGACAAACCACTGCCAAACAGTCCATCACCCATTGTAATCCAGCTCCGTGCCCGCCAGCCACGCTTGCCAACCACTCTAATACCACACGAGAAAGCGGCTGGCTCCCCTCATGTGCACCTAGGTAGCTCTTGGGCTTTGGCTGCATTGCCACATGTCCCCTCCTGCCTACTCCTGGGCTCACCCACCACCTCTCAGCCCTTGTGCCAGGGACCTAACAGCTTCTGCACCTTCGCTAGGCTTTCCCTGCCCATCATCATGTGGGTTGATTGCTTCGAGCAACTTAAAGGGCACACATACTATTGCAGGGTCCCAGTATCTTGTGTGTGTGTATGTATATTCGAGTTAGCCTGTGGGTATGGGAGCAGGAGTGCATGTGTGTGCTGGTGTACAGGTATATGTGTTAGAGAGGGAAAGAGACACAGACAGAGACAGAGAGACAGAGGGAGGGACAGAGACAGAGAGACAGAGGGAGGGACAGGGACAGGGACAGAGAAAAAACCCATGCCTGCTTTTCCCATGCCCTCCTAAGGCAGTGGGGTTTGTCCTGAGCTCCTGCTCTCCCCCAAGCCTCCAGCGGGGTTCCCCCGTCTTTTTTGAAAATCCAAGCAATTTTGTATCTCCCTAGACTGAAAACGGGCTGCTGGTCCTGAGCCTGGAAGAAATTTCTAGGAGCTGGCAACTAAGGATTACTTCTTCCCAGCGGGTTGTGGACCCAACACCTGGGCTTCTGCAGAGCCGCGGCTCCTTGGCCCCCTTGGAAGTACTGTGCTCCAGGCAAGAGTCTGTGAGTGTGACCAGGTGAGCATCATCCTGCAAGGCTCGGGTTGCCATGGGCAAGCCACAGCTCATCGAGACTCTTTCCTGGGCAGGCGGGAGGGTGGGTATGTAGCAAGCACTGGATGACCTTCACTGTGCTGTGGCCCCTTTGCCTTTTCCTCAGGTGCTCGGTGGCTGGCTGGGTGCTGCTGAGCCTTAGCCCCAGGCCAGATGGATGCTAATGTGGGCTGCAAAGGCCCATCGGGAGCTCTCCCAGAGAATGCTCTCTGATGCAGCTGCTGCCATTGATCAGCCCTGACCGGCCAAGGCCTGTGAGTCCCGGACTGGGCCCCTCATCCTTCCTCCTTTTGGGGGCAGGCAGACAGTCTACACAGACCCAGAACCCTCTGTCTACGAGGCAATTCTGGCCACACCATCACCTCGCCTCCTGCAAGCCCTGGGACACACTGGCACACTCACTGGCCAGCCATCAGCCCTGCCGGTCCATGGGGCCCGCTGCTGTCCAGGACGTGCCTAGTCCCTAAAGCTTCCATAAACAGCCATAAACAGCCCCAACATTGGCCATACACCATGTCCCTCTCTCCCTCCCACTTTCACCTTCATGCTTCTTGCTGGCTTCTTGCTGGCTATACCTGTCTTTGCAGACCTGCACACAGGACATGAGTCAGGACAACCGCAGCTGGACCTCCATCACATACAGCATCACTGTCAGGCCCTGGCTTTGTCAATCATGGGGATGAGTGTTGATGCGTGTCGGTTCCTCCAAGGACATCCAACCCACACAACACACTCACACTGGGCTGGGCTTGGACAAAGTCATGTGTCACCATCCAGCCCCAGCACTTCCTTGCTATGGACACTGCTGCCAAACAGTTCAGCACCCAATGTAATAAAGGCCCCCATCTCCATGCCCGCTAGCCTCACCATACCTACCCACAACTCTGACACTCACCACACCTGAAAGCGGCTCACTGCCCACACGTCAACCTATGTAGCTCTTGGGTTTTGGGCCAATTGTCACGTGTCCCCTCCTGTCTGGTCCTGGGCTCACCCACTCCCTCTCAATCCTTGTGCCAGGGACCTAACAGCTTCTGCACTTTCTGTGTGCATTCACCATTCATCATCAGGCTGGAGGCTCACTATAAGCAAACTCGAAGTGCTCACTTAGAGCTGCAGGTTCCCAGTGTGAGTGTGTGTGTGTGTGTGTGTGTGTGAGGATTCCAGCTAGACCAGTGGTGTGCGAGTGGGGGTACGTGTGTGTGCTGGGGGTGGGTATATGGGTTTGACAGACAGAGAAAGACAGAGAGAGAGAGAGAGAGAGAGACAGCGAGACAGAGACAGAGACAGAGACAGCGACAGAGACAGACAAACAGAGATAGAGACAGAGAGAGAGAACACATGCCTGCCTTTCCCATGCCTTCCTACGGCAGGGAGTTTGTTCTGACTTCTAGCCCACCCCCAAGCCTCGAGCAGAATGATTACTGCTTCTTTGAAAAACCAAACAACTCTGTGTCTCCCCAGGCAGAAAACACAATGCCAGTCTGGAACAGAGAGGATTTGTACAACTATGGCAAATGTGCATGATGAAACTGTCCTTGCAGGGGATTCAATACCGGGCACCGGCCCCTCTGCACAGCGATGGATCTTTGGGACCAAGGGAGGCACTGTGCTCCAGTCAAGAGGCCCTGCCTGTGACCAGGTGAGCCTCATCCTGCAAGGCACTGGCTGCCACGGACAAGCCACAGCTCAGCCAGGCTCTCAACCGGGCAGCTGGGAGGGTGGGTGTGTAGCAAGAACTGCCAGGACCCTCCGTCTGCTGTGGCCTCTTTGACTGCTCTTTCCTCCAGGTGCTTGGTGGCTGACTGTCACCCCTACATGGGTTTTCTCAGCCCGAACTGCTTCCACAGCCACAGTCCGTGTAGAGGGAAGGATGGGCTCCTGATGCCCATAGGGAGCTGTCCCACAGGGTGCTCGTGCATGCAGCTGTCGCTGCCATTGCGTAGCCCTGTGGTGGTTCTCCCTGACCAGCCAAGGCCTGTGAGTCACCTACTGTGCCCTCGTCCTTCTTCCCCAGGGGCAGGCGGGAGGACTCCCCAGACCCACCACCCTCTCTCTAGACTCGGAGGCAGTCCTGGCCTCACCATCACCTCTCCTCCTACAAACCTTGTGGCACTTACTCACTAACTGCCCAACCAGGAGCCCTGCAAGGCGTGGTGCTTGGTGCTGTCTCGGGAGATGCTAGGGCCCAAAGTTTCCAGGGGGCCACAACCAGCCTCCCCAGTGGCCACTTGTCATGCCCTTGTCTTCCTCCCTGCCTCCCTTCTTTTCTTCCTTAAGCTTCTTCTGGCCTCTTGACCCTTCTTCCTCTCTTTTCAGGCCTGCACCACATTGACTACATTGCCCCACCACATGGTGGCAAGGCCTGGCTTCACCTGGACATATGGTTCTCTCCTATGGAGATGCCAACTCCCAACCTCCCATTCTGGTTGCATCATCTGGAGGCCACTGAGGCAGAGGCTGCAGGTGAGGGACACTGGCCCCGGAGCTGTTCCTTCCAAGGAAGGGATAGGCAGTCCTACTTACACCCATGAGCCCAGGTGCCTGAGCGTGTGTGCATGCATGCAAGTGCACTCCCACAGTCACATGCAACTCAGGCTTGTACAAGGGCACAGGAGAGTGTGTTGTATCTGGGGGCCAGATCTGGAGCACAGTGTGTGTGGATGGAGAGGAGGCCCGACATCTGGGAAAGACCCAGAACCATCAGTTGTTGGATGCCTTAGGGACCTCCATCCACCGTGGGCCGCCTCAGGGGGCAGAGCTCGGTCTGCAAGGCAGCAGGCAGGGCTGTGTCCCGACACCAACATGGGCTCTCTACCTGCTCTGCTCCTCTTGCAGCTGCGGGGCCAGCTCCAGCCCAGCTGTGCTAACATCTGCTGACTGCACTCTGCCAGTGCCACTGGCCAGACCAAAGCCAGCACGACCAATGCCTTCACCACAAGCAAGCAGCCAAAGGCCTCTTCACACCACGCCACAACCAAGCCTTCACCTGGAGCAGCCCTTGCCACACCCCTACCTGCCCTGTTCATCACTAATCCTCTTCCTTCAGTACCCAGACCCCCTGTTTATCTACTCTTATTTATTAAAGTTTATTGAAAAAGATCAAAAGGCACACAATGTCCTCTCATGAAACAAACAAAGAGGGTTCCACTCCGTGGCTTCCAGTGGTTTCCCAGGTGGCGAAGCAGTTGGCACTGTCTACTAGGAAGCACATTCCTCAACCTCTCCCCTTAACAGGACCTCCCCACTCCTCTGCTCCTTCTTCATGGCAGCCAAGGGACTTGTCAATCTGCCCCTGTCTTCATTCCTTACCTCCCAGGTGGCTCCTTATCTGCCCTCCGAGTAGTAGTAGTAGTAGTACAGGGAGGAATAATAATAATAATAGTTATAGTAGTAGTGCTAGTAGACCTAGTATTCTTAGTAGTTCTAATATGCTCTGATTCAGGTCACAAGTCTCTGTGTCCCAACGGGAATTGAAAGGCAGACCAGAACTCTCCAGACAAAAGAGAAAGCCTAGCAATCCTCCCAGGGTAGCATGGACTTTCACAGGACAGGAGTGCAGAGGAGTGCACACACAAAGAAGGGCCTCCTCCATCCGCTGTCTGGTCCAATGTGGGGAGAACTGCCCTGGAGGGTACATGTTGGGAACGCCATTCCTTGGGCCCGAAGCACACAAAAGGCCTACCAGCAGCTGTCTTGTTCAGGGATCCATGAGGGGCAAAGAGAAAAGGAGAGCCCGTTGATCCAAAGGACATGAGGCCCTGGGTTCAATTCCTCAGCACCACATAACCAAAAAGGCAAAAAAGCCGGAAGTGGCGCCGTGGCTCAAGTGGTAGAGAGCGCTAGCCTTGAGCTGAAGAGCTGAGGGACAGCGCCCAGGCCCAGAGATCAGGCCCCACGACAGGAACCCCCCTCAAAAAACAAAATCAGAATTGGTGTAGAAACACAATGTCCCCTTGTACAGGATCCTTCAGATTCCCAGGGAGATGTGGAGTGGAAAGCTTGTTTGGTCTCCTGGGTGCACACCGGACTGCCAGGTGGGAAGGGGGGTCACGCGCCCCTCAACCCCCAGACTCCCACCGGGACTGTGTGCTCATGAAGGCAAAAGGCCGTAAAGGGTCAAGAGGTCAGAGGGCGTGGGGCCTATGGGTTGGTGAGGTCAATGGGGACTGGGGATCGCTGAGTGGGGGATGGGAGAGGGCCTGTGATGTCTCGTGACCTCACTTCCTTGGTGACCAACAGCCACAGAACTCAGAACCCCAGTTGCCCTCGACTGAAGAGACGGTATCCTCTTGCCGTCTCTTCCACAGAGGCAAAGGCGACTATGTTTAGCTGCTGTTGTCCATGGCTTAGAGGCCGTGGGAGACACCCTGAACGTGGCCACCACCCCGAACGTAGCCACGAGGCTCCTCGTGCTCAGAGCGCCCCGCAGCGCCTGAGACACTGGATCAGATCACATGCCACGCCAACAAGAATATTTGGCAGGCGCCGTTCCCGCGTATCACACAGCCCACGGGATGTGTCGGGCCCTGAACGCCACTTGGCCCACGTAGGGGCCGATCGTCACAGACCAGGCCTGGGCTCTCACGGTCTACCCATGACCGCGGCACTGCTGCTCAGTCCTGGAGAGGTTCGCCGAGGCCAGCCCACCACTGTGAGTACCCTGAGCCCAGGGGATGCCCTGCCCCGTGGAGACCACATGGCTGTCCCATGGGCTGGTCCCGACAGTTGGGGCCACAGCTCTGACAGTCTCAATTCCACGGATGAACCTCTGTCTCCACTCAGTCCTGGGGAGGTTCACCACTCATGGGCTGGTCCAGACTATCAGGGCCACAGCTCTGACAGCTTCTCTTCCACCAAGGCGCCGCTTCCTCCGCTCAGCCCTGGGGAGGTTGGCCATAGCCAGCCTCCCACGAACACCGTGAGTGCCCTGATCAACTGCAAGTCCTTCCTCTTCTGCCCAGGCCCGGGTGTGACTGTGCTCAGGCCTGGGCAGCAGTGGGCCTTCATCTTCATGGGGTCTGCACAGGGATGACTGATAACGCACAGGGGCCTGTCAGAACCAGAGCCCTCTCTCTTGGCACCTTGCCTCGCGTGTCTAGGAGGGAAACATTCCTGAGCTGTCCCCACCCTCCTCTCATTTGCCCCGCTCCTGCCAGTGCCTAAGAGCCATCAACCCTGCAAGATCATGGGGCTCACTGCTGTCCAGGGAGGGCCGGGTCCCTAAGACTTCCACCCAGCCACAAACAGCCCCAACAGCGGCCACACACCATGTCCCTCCCTCCCTCCCATCCTCACCTTCACGCTTCTTGCTGACCCTCTGGCCTCCCCTGTCTTTGCAGGCCTCCTCACGGGACCTAGGCCAGGACTACACCAGCTGGACCTCCGTCACATACAGGCGGACCATCAGGCGCAGGCGTTGGTCAGTCACCCGGGTGAGTGTGCATGTGTGTCCATTCCTCCAAGGACATCTAGCCCACACATCACACTCACACGGGGCCGCGCTTGGACAAAGTCATGCAGGGCTGTCTCTGCCAGCCCCACAAAGCAATAGATCCCACTGCAGACCCTGTACTGCCTTGGCAGGGACAAACCACTGCCAAACAGTCCATCACCCAATGGAATCCAGCTCCATGCCCCCTAGCCACACTTGCCAACCACTCTAACACTCACCACACGAGAAAGCGACTGGCTCCCCTCATGTGCACCTAGGTAGCTCTTGGCCTTTGGCTGCATTGCCACATGTCCCCTCCTGCCTACTCCTGGGCTCACCCACCACCTCTCAGCCCTTGTGCCAGGGACCTAACAGCTTCTGCACCTTCGCTAGGCTTTCCCTGCCCATCATCATGTGGGTTGCTTGCTTCGAGCAACTTAAAGGGCACACATACTATTGCAGGCTCCCAGTATCTTGTGTGTGTGTATGTATATTCGAGTTAGCCTGTGGGTATGGGAGCAGGAGTGCATGTGTGTGCTGGTGTACAGGTATATGTGTTAGAGAGGGAAAGAGACACAGACAGAGACAGAGAGACAGAGGGAGGGACAGAGACAGAGAGACAGAGGGAGGGACAGGGACAGGGACAGAGAAAAAACCCATGCCTGCTTTTCCCATGCCCTCCTAAGGCAGTGGGGTTTGTCCTGAGCTCCTGCTCTCCCCCAAGCCTCCAGCGGGGTTCTCCCGTCTTTTTTGAAAATCCAAGCAATTCTGTATCTCCCTAGACTGAAAACGGGCTGCTGGTCCTGAGCCTGGAAGAAATTTCTAGGAGCTGGCAACTAAGGATTACTTCTTCCCAGGGGGTTGTGGACCCAACACCTGGGCTTCTGCAGAGCCGCGGCTCCTTGGCCCCCTTGGAAGTACTGTGCTCCAGGCAAGAGTCTGTGAGTGTGACCAGGTGAGCATCATCCTGCAAGGCTCGGGTTGCCATGGGCAAGCCACAGCTCATCGAGACTCTTTCCTGGGCAGGCGGGAGGGTGGGTATGTAGCAAGCACTGGAGGACCTTCACTGTGCGGTGGCCCCTTTGCCTTTTCCTCAGGTGCTCGGTGGCTGGCTGGGTGCTGCTGAGCCTTAGCCCCAGGCCAGATGGATGCCAATGTGGGCTGCAAAGGCCCATCGGGAGCTCTCCCAGAGAATGCTCTCTGATGCAGCTGCTGCCATTGATCAGCCCTGACCAGCCAAGGCCTGTGAGTCCCGGACTGGGCCCCTCATCCTTCCTCCTTTTGGGGGCAGGCAGACAGTCTACACAGACCCAGAACCCTCTGTCTAGGAGGCAATTCTGGCCACACCATCACCTCGCCTCCTGCAAGCCCTGGGACACACTGGCACACTCACTGGCCAGCCATCAGCCCTGCCGGTCCATGGGGCCCGCTGCTGTCCAGGACGTGCCTAGTCCCTAAAGCTTCCATAAACAGCCATAAACAGCCCCAACATTGGCCATACACCATGTCCCTCTCTCCCTCCCACTTTCACCTTCATGCTTCTTGCTGGCTTCTTGCTGGCCATCCCTGTCTTTGCAGACCTGCACACAGGACATGAGTCAGGACAAGCGCAGCTGGACCTCCATCACATACAGCATCACTGTCAGGCCCTGGCTTTGTCAATCATGGGGATGAGTGTTGATGCGTGTCGGTTCCTCCAAGGACATCCAACCCACACTCACACTGGGCTGACCTTGGACAAAGTCCTGTGTCACCCTCCAGCCCCAGCACTTCCTTGCTAGGGACACTGCTGCCAAACAGTTCAGCACCCAATGTAATCCAGGCCCCCATCTCCATGCCCGCTAGCCACACCAAACCTACCCACAACTCTGACACTCACCACACCTGAAAGCGGCTGGCTGCCCACACGTCAACCAACGTAGCTCTTGGGTTTTGGGCCAATTGTCACGTGTCCCCTCCTGTCTGGTCCTGGGCTCACCCACTGCCTCTCAGCACCTTGTGCCAGGGACCTAACAGCTTCTGCACTTTCTGTGTGCTTTCACCATTCATCATCAGGCTGAAGGCTCACTATAAGCAAACTCAAAGTGCTCACTTACAGCTGCAGGCTCCCAGTGTGAGTGTGTGTGTGTGTGTGTATGAGGATTCCAGGTAGACCAGTGGTGTGCAAGTGGGAATACGTGTGTGCTAGGTGTGGGTATATGGGTTTGAAAGACAGAGAGAGAGAGAGAGACAGCGAGACAGAGACAGAGACAGAGAGACAGCGACAGAGACAGACAAACAGAGATAGAGACAGACAGAGAGAACACATGCCTGCCTTTCCCATGCCTTCCTACGGCAGGGAGTTTGTTCTGACTTCTAGCCCACCCCCAAGCCTCGAGCAGGTTGATTACAGCTTCTTTGAAAAACCAAACAACTCTGCGTCTCCCCAGGCAGAAAACACAATGCCAGTCTGGAACAGAGAGGATTTGTACAACCTATGGCAAATGTGCATGATGCCACTGTCTTTGCAGGGGATTCAATACCGGGCACCGGCCCCTCTGCACAGCGATGGATCTTTGGGACCAAGGGAGGCACTGTGCTCCAGTCAAGAGGCCCTGCCTGTGACCAGGTGAGCCTCATCCTGCAAGGCACTGGCTGCCACGGACAAGCCACAGCTCAGCCAGGCTCTCAACCGGCCAGCTGGGAGGGTGGGTGTGTAGCAAGAACTGCCAGGACCCTCCGTCTGCTGTGGCCTCTTTGACTGCTGTTTCCTCCAGGTGCTTGGTGGCTGACTGTCACCCCTACCTGGGTTTTCTGAGCCCGAAGTGGTTCCACAGCCACAGTCCGTGTAGACGGAAGGATGGGCTCCTGTTGCCCATAGGGAGCTGTCCCACAGGGTGCTCGTGCATGCAGCTGTCGCTGCCATTGCGTAGCCCTGTGGGGGTTTGCCCTGACCAGCCAAGGCCTGTGAGTCACCTACTGTGCCCTCGTCCTTCTTCCCCAGGGGCAGGCGGGAGGACTCCCCAGACCCGGAACCCTCTTTCTAGACTGGGAGGCAGTCCTGGCCTCACCATCACCTCTCCTCCTGCAAACCTTGTGGCACACTTACTCACTAACTGCCCAACAAGCAGCCCTGCAAGGCGTGGGGCTTGGTGCTGTCTGGGGAGATGCTAGGGCCCAAAGTTTCCAGGGGGCCACACCCAGCCTCCACAGTGGCCACTTGTCATGCCCTTGTCTGCCTCCCTGCCTCCCTTCTTTCCCTCCTTAAGCTTCTTGCTGGCCTCCTGACCCTTCTTCCTCTCTTTTCAGACCTGCACCACATTGACTACATTGCCCCACCACATGGTGGCAAGGCCTGGCTTCACCTGGACATATGCATCTCTCCTATGGAGATGCCAACTCCCAACCTCCCATTCTGGTTGCATCATCTGGAGGCCACTGATGCAGAGGCTGCAGGTGAGGGACACTGGCCCCAGAGCTGTTCCTTCCAAGGAAGGGATAGCCAGTCCTACTTACACCCATGAGCCCAGGTGCCTGAGCGAGTGTGCATGCATGCAAGTGCACTCCCACAGTCACATGCAACTCAGGCTTGTACAAGGGCACAGGTGAGTGTGTTGTACCTGGGGGCCAGATCTGGAGCACAGTGTGTGTGGATGGAGAGGAGGCCCGACATCTGGGAAAGACCCAGAACCATCAGTTGTTGGATGCCTTAGGGACCTCCATTCACCGTGGGCCGCCTCAGGGGGCAGAGCTCGGTCTGCAAGGCAGCAGGCAGGGCTGTGTCCCGACACCAACATGGGCTCTCTACCTGCTCTGCTCCTCTTGCAGTTGCGGGGCCAGCTCCAGCCCAGCTGTGCTAACATCTGCTGACTGCACTCCGACAGTGCCACTGGCCAGACCAAAGCCAGCACGACCAATGCCTTCACCACAAGCAAGCAGCCAAAGGCCTCTTCACACCACGCCACAACCAAGCCTTCACCTGGAGCAGCCCTTGCCACACCCCTACCTGCCCTGTTCATCACTAGTCCTCTCCCTTCAGTACCTAGACCCCCTGTTTATCTACTCTTATTTATTAAAGTTTATTGAAAACGATCAAAAGGCACACAATGTCCTCTCATGAAACAAACAAAGAGGGTTCCACTCCGTGGCTTCCAGTGGTTTCCCAGGTGGCGAAGCAGTTGGCACTGTCTACTAGGAAGCACATTCCTCAACCTCTCCCCTTAACAGGACCTCCCCACTCCTCTGCTGCTTCTTCATGGCAGCCAAGGGACTTGTCAGTCTGCCCCTGTCTTCATTCCTTACCTCCCAGGTGGCTCCTTATCTGCCCTCCGTGTAGTAGTAGTAGTAGTACAAGGAGGAATAATAATAATAATAGTTATAGTAGTAGTGCTAGTAGACCTAGTATTCTTAGTAGTTCTAATAGGCTCTGATTCAGGTCACAAGTCTCTGTGTCCCAACGGGAATTGAAAGGCAGAACAGAACTCACCAGACAAAAGAGAAAGCCTAGCAATCCTCCCAGGGTGGCATGGACTTTTAGAGGACAGGAGTGCAGAGGAGTGCACAGACAAAGAAGGGCCTCCTCCAGCCGCTGTCTGGTCCAATGTGGGGAGAACTGCCCTGGAGGATCCATGTTGGGAACGCCATTCCTTGTGCGCGAAGCACACAAAAGGCCTACCAGCAGCTGTCTTGTTCAGGGATCCATGAGGGGCAAAGAGAAAAGGAGAGCCCGTTGATCCAAAGGACATGAGGCCCTGGGTTCAATTCCTCAGCACCACATAACCAAAAAGGCAAAAAAGCCGGAAGTGGCGCCGTGGCTCAAGTGGTAGAGCGCTAGCCTTGAGCTGAAGAGCTGAGGGACAGCGCCCAGGCCCAGAGATCTGGCCCCACGACAGGAACACCCCTCAAAAAACAAAATCAGAATTGGTGTAGAAACACAATGTCCCCTGTCGCATCCACCTCGACCAGCAAGGAAGACACGACCCGGGATTCTTCTCAAAGCAGTTTATTCAGGAACCTTAATTATTAGCTTCTCTCTCGCCCCGCACCCGCACTCCGGTTATAAGCCTCCTGGATGGCCAATCCCGAGGTGCCACGTGGCATATACCAATAGGGTCGCAAACACGGAAGCAAACTAGGAGCCAAGCCATAGCCGTATAAGGAGTTGTTTTTCACAGAGAGCATTCGCCATCTGGAAGGCTTAAGGCGGAAGCCAGCGCCATCTTTGGCTTGGCCGTGCCATGTGGCCGCGCCATCTTTGGCCAGCTCCCGCAGCTCTCCACAGCTCCCCCTTTTTGTTTTATTAAGCGACAGGTAAGAGTAGAGGTTGGGCCTCTGTCTAAAACATTAATGAGAGGACCTTGCACTGGTCTTCGCCTGAGGGGCGCGCTTCCCCCAGTGATGACCAGGCCCGTCCGATGCCTTTTTTGCAGAGGTGGGATCTTGGGCATCAACCCACTTGCAGCCCAACATGCTCTTCTTGGGCTCACGCCAGGAAGTGATTCCCATGTGCAGTGCGTTTGCCCAAGTGCAGTGCGTTTGCCTTACACCCTGTGCTATTCCGTTAACGTGGCAAGCCACGCGTGGGGGGACTGTCCGGCCTCAATGGCAGTGAAAGCCTGGACCACCATAGCCATACTCCTGCGCTGCGAGCTCCTAATCCGGCATATGCACCACAGGCACAGCAAGATCACCAATGCCAGGATACCGATAAGGGAGCCTAATCCCGCCCACTCCTTCAAATGATCCACAGCTGTCAAAATCCAGGAGGAAACATCTTGTAACAGGGCATCATCCATCCGGGTGGAGTTTACCACGACAATGGCCGATTGTAGCTGCAACATCAATTGGTCGAATTCTCCCGTCCAGTTGCCTAAAAGATAACTTGACAGTTGTTTAGACAAATTTGCTGCCTGAGTATAGTTATAGTACTGAATAGCAGTAATACAAAGCCCTTCATATTTTTGAATACATCCCAGCTGAGCCAATTGCCACATAATATCAACCTGTTCCTGCACAAGATCAATCCTTTGATTTAACAGCATCAGTCCTCCTTTTAATTGTGCAAAGGCCACTTGTTGTAAATCCAGAGCTCTGGCTGTAGTAGCCGACAAATTATTTAAAGTATGAGCCGTCTGCACAGTATGTGACATGGCGACAGCGGCAGCCGTCGCACCCGCAGCAGCCACAGCTATAGCAGTTACAATGGCCACAGTGATGCCAAAATCTCTCTTATGTCTAAACAAGGTTACAGCTTGAGAAGCATCTACTGGCACAGGCACCCAACGCGGAATGCGTGTAACTATAGCTAAAGGATACTGAGAACTCCAGCAGGTAGCATAATAGCAGGTTTCATTAGTGCAAGCACACACATCATCTGAGCATATAGAGATGTTGTTAATTACCAAAAACACAAAAGGGGAAACCACACACATTAGCAAAGCGGTCTTGTCCTAAGAGCATATCTCTATCCCAAGCCTGGTTTCCGTTTGCTTGATTGATGGCTGCCTGTTCATTACAAAATTCCAGCATAAATGCCCTCCAATCCAAGTACTGGCCTGGACTCAAACATGCCCGTGCTAGGCTTGCCCAATCAGAGGGAGTCATGCAGTATCTCTTTATAGCCTCCACTTGAGCTACAGTAAAAGAGGCTGTAATCCCATACGTCCGAACAGATTCAGCCAGGGACTTAATTACTTTAAATTCTAGAGGCTCATGAAATCTCTGTTGATTACCGTCTTGAAAAACTGGGAAGGCGAGTTCTGCTCGGGCAGTCCGCCAAGTATCCGGGCAAAACGTATGCCCATTGGCTCCATGTTGATATGGAGGAGGACCTAAGGGGACTTGACCGGAAGTTCCTTTTACGTCATCTAAAGGGGCCTGACCAAAAGTTCTTTCCACATCCTCATTAAGCACAGGTTGGCTTAGCTTATGTTTTCCCTTTTTTATAGGGCTCCTTTTCATCTGTTGAATAAGTGCTCTCACTTCTTCCTCCTCTAACTCGCTGGAACTTTCTCTTTCCGATTTCAGCTCAGACAGATCTGGGTATAGTTGCCCCCTTTTGCTCTGTCTACTGTCTCCCTTTTCACTGATCGCCTTCTCTGACCTCTCCTCCTGTAACTGCTCCAGTGCTGACTGTCCATTTTCTATAACCTCACAGCAGCGCTGGTCCTCCAGGCAGCCCCTTATCAGTTTCCAAATGGTGCGGACTCCTGCCTTTAATGTGCCCTTCCTGCCTTTAATGTGCCCTGTTCATAGGCAAAGTCCAAATCCCTCCCTAATTTTTCCCACGAGGCTACTGTAAGGCTCCCGGACACTATGAACCAAGGAGCTACAATGTTGCGTTTTTCAAGGAAACTCTGTAAAACACCCTTCTTAAACTTTAGTCCTTTTGAGCGTAGGAGCTCATTCAGGGCCAGAAAAATTGGATGAGACGTCGCCGCGCCCATCTTAGTTATAAAAATTTTATCTTCTTTTACTCCCTTTTTTATTTTTTATATTTATTTTCTTACTTTCACTTTAGGCCTTTATTTTTTCCCGGGTTTCCGCTCTCTCTTTATCTACAGAGAAGAGCCCCGTATTATGCCCGCTTTAATCGCGGATTCCCACTTACCTGGGAACTTACCAGTGCACCACCCTGACTGCTAAGAGTTCTGGATCCCTTGTGGAGTTAGTTTCCCCGTACGGGCCACCACTTGTCACATCCACCTCGACCAGCAAGGAAGACACGACCCGGGATTCTTCTCAAAGCAGTTTATTCAGGAACCTTGATTATTAGCTTCTCTCTCGCCCCGCACCCGCACTCCGGTTATAAGCCTCCTGGATGGCCAATCCCGAGGTGCCACGTGGCATATACCAATAGGGTCGCAAACACGGAAGCAAACTAGGAGCCAAGCCATAGCCATATAAGGAGTTGTTTTTCACAGAGAGCACTCGCCATCGGGAAGGCGGAAGGCGGAAGCCAGCGTCATCTTTGGCTTGGCCGTGCCATGTGGCCGCGCCATCTTTGGCCAGCTCCCTCAGCTCTCCACAGTCCCCTTGTACAGGGTCCTTCAGATTCCCAGGGACATGTGGAGTGGAAAGCTTGTTTGGTCTCCTGGGTGCACACTGGCCTGCCAGGTGGGAAGGGTGGTCACGCGCCCCTCAATCCCCAGACTCCCACCGGGACTGTGTGCTCATGAAGGCAAAAGGCCGTAAAGGGTCAAGAGGTCAGAGGGCGTGGGGCCTATGGGTTGGTGAGGTCAATGGGGAATGGACATCGCTGAGTGGGAGGAGTGGGGGAGGGCCTGTGATGTCTCATGACCTCACTTCCTTGGTGACCAACAGCCACAGAACTCAGAACCCCAGTTGCCCTCGACTGAAGAGGGGGTATCCTCTTGCCTTCTCTTCCACAGAGGCAAAGGCGACTATGTTTAGCTGCTGTTGTCCATGGCTTAGAGGCCGTGGGAGACACCCTGAACGTGGCCACCACCCCGAACGTGGCCACGAGGCTCCTCGTGATCAGAGCGCCCCGCAGCGCCTGAGACACTGGATCAGATCACATGCCACGCCAACAAGAATATTTGGCAGGCGCCGTTCCCGCGTATCACACAGACCACGGGATGTGTCGGGCCCTGAACGCCACTTGGCCCACGTAGGGGCCGATCGTCACAGACCAGGCCTGGGCTCTCACGGTCTACCCATGACCGCGGCACCGCTGCTCAGTCCTGGAGCGGTTTGCCCAGGCCAGCCCACCACTGTGAGTACCCTGAGCCCAGGGGATGCCCTGCCCCGTGGAGACCACATGGCTGTCCCATGGGCTGGTCCAGACAGTTGGGGCCACAGCTCTGACAGTCTCAATTCCAGGGATGAACCTCTGCCTCCACTCAGTCCTGGGGAGGTTCACCACTCATGGGCCAGTCCAGACTATCAGGGCCACAGCTCTGACAGCTTCTCTTCCACCAAGGCGCTGCTTCCTCCGCTCAGCCCTGGGGAGGTTCGCCATAGCCAGCCTCCCACGAACACGGTGAGTGCCCTGATCAACTGCCAGCCGTTCCTCTTCTGCCCAGGCCCGGGTGTGACTGTGCTCAGGCCTGGGCAGCAGTGGGTCTTCATCTTCATGGGGTCTGCACAGGGATGACTGATAACACACAGGGGCCTGTCAGAACCAGAGCCCTCTCTCTTGGCACCTTGCCACGGGTGTCTAGGAGGGAAGTATTCCTGAGCTGTCCCCACCCTCCTCTCATTTGCCCCGCTCCTGCCAGTGCCTAAGAGCCATCAACCCTGCAAGATCATGGGGCTCACTGCTGTCCAGGGAGGGCCGGGTCCCTAAGACTTCCACCCAGCCACAAACAGCCCCAACAGCGGCCACACACCATGTCCCTCCCTCCCTCCCATCCTCACCTTCATGCTTCTTGTTGACCCTCTGGCCTCCCCGTCTTTGCAGGCCTCCTCACGGGACCTAGGCAAGGACTACACCAGCTGGACCTCCGTCACATACAGGCGGACCATCAGGCGCAGGCGTTGGTCAGTCACCCGGGTGAGTGTGCATGTGTGTCCATTCCTCCAAGGACACCTAGCCCACACATCACACTCACACTGGGCCGCGCTTGGACAAAGTCATGCAGGGCTATCTCTGCCAGCCCCACAAAGCAATAGCTCCCATTGCAGACCCTGTACTGCCTTGGCAGGGACAAACCACTGCCAAACAGTCCATCACCCATTGTAATCCAGCTCCGTGCCCGCTAGCCACGCTTGCCAAACACTCTAATACCACACGAGAAAGCGGCTGGCTCCCCTCATGTGCACCTAGGTAGCTCTTGGCCTTTGGCTGCATTGCCACATGTCCCCTCCTGCCTACTCCTGGGCTCACCCACCACCTCTCAGCCCTTGTGCCAGGGACCTAACAGCTTCTGCACCTTCGCTAGGCTTTCCCTGCCCATCATCATGTGGGTTGCTTGCTTCGAGCAACTTAAAGGGCACACATACTATTGCAGGCTCCCAGTATCTTGTGTGTGTGTATGTATATTCGAGTTAGCCTGTGGGTATGGGAGCAGGAGTGCATGTGTGTGCTGGTGTACAGGTATATGTGTTAGAGAGGGAAAGAGACACAGACAGAGACAGAGAGACAGAGGGAGGGACAGAGACAGAGAGACAGAGGGAGGGACAGGGACAGGGACAGAGAAAAAACCCATGCCTGCTTTTCCCATGCCCTCCTAAGGCAGTGGGGTTTGTCCTGAGCTCCTGCTCTCCCCCAAGCCTCCAGCGGGGTTCTCCCGTCTTTTTTGAAAATCCAAGCAATTCTGTATCTCCCTAGACTGAAAACGGGCTGCTGGTCCTGAGCCTGGAAGAAATTTCTAGGAGCTGGCAACTAAGGATTACTTCTTCCCAGGGGGTTGTGGACCCAACACCTGGGCTTCTGCAGAGCCGCGGCTCCTTGGCCCCCTTGGAAGTACTGTGCTCCAGGCAAGAGTCTGTGAGTGTGACCAGGTGAGCATCATCCTGCAAGGCTCGGGTTGCCATGGGCAAGCCACAGCTCATCGAGACTCTTTCCTGGGCAGGCGGGAGGGTGGGTATGTAGCAAGCACTGGAGGACCTTCACTGTGCGGTGGCCCCTTTGCCTTTTCCTCAGGTGCTCGGTGGCTGGCTGGGTGCTGCTGAGCCTTAGCCCCAGGCCAGATGGATGCCAATGTGGGCTGCAAAGGCCCATCGGGAGCTCTCCCAGAGAATGCTCTCTGATGCAGCTGCTGCCATTGATCAGCCCTGACCAGCCAAGGCCTGTGAGTCCCGGACTGGGCCCCTCATCCTTCCTCCTTTTGGGGGCAGGCAGACAGTCTACACAGACCCAGAACCCTCTGTCTAGGAGGCAATTCTGGCCACACCATCACCTCGCCTCCTGCAAGCCCTGGGACACACTGGCACACTCACTGGCCAGCCATCAGCCCTGCCGGTCCATGGGGCCCGCTGCTGTCCAGGACGTGCCTAGTCCCTAAAGCTTCCATAAACAGCCATAAACAGCCCCAACATTGGCCATACACCATGTCCCTCTCTCCCTCCCACTTTCACCTTCATGCTTCTTGCTGGCTTCTTGCTGGCCATCCCTGTCTTTGCAGACCTGCACACAGGACATGAGTCAGGACAAGCGCAGCTGGACCTCCATCACATACAGCATCACTGTCAGGCCCTGGCTTTGTCAATCATGGGGATGAGTGTTGATGCGTGTCGGTTCCTCCAAGGACATCCAACCCACACTCACACTGGGCTGGGCTTGGACAAAGTCCTGTGTCACCCTCCAGCCCCAGCACTTCCTTGCTAGGGACACTGCTGCCAAACAGTTCAGCACCCAATGTAATCCAGGCCCCCATCTCCATGCCCGCTAGCCACACCAAACCTACCCACAACTCTGACACTCACCACACCTGAAAGCGGCTGGCTGCCCACACGTCAACCAACGTAGCTCTTGGGTTTTGGGCCAATTGTCACGTGTCCCCTCCTGTCTGGTCCTGGGCTCACCCACTGCCTCTCAGCACCTTGTGCCAGGGACCTAACAGCTTCTGCACTTTCTGTGTGCTTTCACCATTCATCATCAGGCTGAAGGCTCACTATAAGCAAACTCAAAGTGCTCACTTACAGCTGCAGGCTCCCAGTGTGAGTGTGTGTGTGTGTGTGTATGAGGATTCCAGGTAGACCAGTGGTGTGCAAGTGGGAATACGTGTGTGCTAGGTGTGGGTATATGGGTTTGAAAGACAGAGAGAGAGAGAGAGACAGCGAGACAGAGACAGAGACAGAGAGACAGCGACAGAGACAGACAAACAGAGATAGAGACAGACAGAGAGAACACATGCCTGCCTTTCCCATGCCTTCCTACGGCAGGGAGTTTGTTCTGACTTCTAGCCCACCCCCAAGCCTCGAGCAGGTTGATTACAGCTTCTTTGAAAAACCAAACAACTCTGCGTCTCCCCAGGCAGAAAACACAATGCCAGTCTGGAACAGAGAGGATTTGTACAACCTATGGCAAATGTGCATGATGACACTGTCTTTGCAGGGGATTCAATACCGGGCACCGGCCCCTCTGCACAGCGATGGATCTTTGGGACCAAGGGAGGCACTGTGCTCCAGTCAAGAGGCCCTGCCTGTGACCAGGTGAGCCTCATCCTGCAAGGCACTGGCTGCCACGGACAAGCCACAGCTCAGCCAGGCTCTCAACCGGCCAGCTGGGAGGGTGGGTGTGTAGCAAGAACTGCCAGGACCCTCCGTCTGCTGTGGCCTCTTTGACTGCTGTTTCCTCCAGGTGCTTGGTGGCTGACTGTCACCCCTACCTGGGTTTTCTGAGCCCGAAGTGGTTCCACAGCCACAGTCCGTGTAGACGGAAGGATGGGCTCCTGTTGCCCATAGGGAGCTGTCCCACAGGGTGCTCGTGCATGCAGCTGTCGCTGCCATTGCGTAGCCCTGTGGGGGTTCGCCCTGACCAGCCAAGGCCTGTGAGTCACCTACTGTGCCCTCGTCCTTCTTCCCCAGGGGCAGGCGGGAGGACTCCCCAGACCCGGAACCCTCTTTCTAGACTGGGAGGCAGTCCTGGCCTCACCATCACCTCTCCTCCTGCAAACCTTGTGGCACACTTACTCACTAACTGCCCAACAAGCAGCCCTGCAAGGCGTGGGGCTTGGTGCTGTCTGGGGAGATGCTAGGGCCCAAAGTTTCCAGGGGGCCACACCCAGCCTCCACAGTGGCCACTTGTCATGCCCTTGTCTGCCTCCCTGCCTCCCTTCTTTCCCTCCTTAAGCTTCTTGCTGGCCTCCTGACCCTTCTTCCTCTCTTTTCAGACCTGCACCACATTGACTACATTGCCCCACCACATGGTGGCAAGGCCTGGCTTCACCTGGACATATGCATCTCTCCTATGGAGATGCCAACTCCCAACCTCCCATTCTGGTTGCATCATCTGGAGGCCACTGATGCAGAGGCTGCAGGTGAGGGACACTGGCCCCAGAGCTGTTCCTTCCAAGGAAGGGATAGCCAGTCCTACTTACACCCATGAGCCCAGGTGCCTGAGCGAGTGTGCATGCATGCAAGTGCACTCCCACAGTCACATGCAACTCAGGCTTGTACAAGGGCACAGGTGAGTGTGTTGTACCTGGGGGCCAGATCTGGAGCACAGTGTGTGTGGATGGAGAGGAGGCCCGACATCTGGGAAAGACCCAGAACCATCAGTTGTTGGATGCCTTAGGGACCTCCATTCACCGTGGGCCGCCTCAGGGGGCAGAGCTCGGTCTGCAAGGCAGCAGGCAGGGCTGTGTCCCGACACCAACATGGGCTCTCTACCTGCTCTGCTCCTCTTGCAGCTGCGGGGCCAGCTCCAGCCCAGCTGTGCTAACATCTGCTGACTGCACTCCGACAGTGCCACTGGCCAGACCAAAGCCAGCACGACCAATGCCTTCACCACAAGCAAGCAGCCAAAGGCCTCTTCACACCACGCCACAACCAAGCCTTCACCTGGAGCAGCCCTTGCCACACCCCTACCTGCCCTGTTCATCACTAGTCCTCTCCCTTCAGTACCTAGACCCCCTGTTTATCTACTCTTATTTATTAAAGTTTATTGAAAACGATCAAAAGGCACACAATGTCCTCTCCTGAAACAAACAAAGAGGGTTCCACTCCGTGGCTTCCAGTGGTTTCCCAGGTGGCGAAGCAGTTGGCACTGTCTACTAGGAAGCACATTCCTCAACCTCTCCCCTTAACAGGACCTCCTACTCCTCTGCTGCTTCTTCATGGCAGCCAAGGGACTTGTCAGTCTGCCCCTGTCTTCATTCCTTACCTCCCAGGTGGCTCCTTATCTGCCCTCCGAGTAGTAGTAGTAGTAGTACAAGGAGGAATAATAATAATAATAGTTATAGTAGTAGTGCTAGTAGACCTAGTATTCTTAGTAGTTCTAATAGGCTCTGATTCAGGTCACAAGTCTCTGTGTCCCAACGGGAATTGAAAGGCAGAACAGAACTCACCAGACAAAAGAGAAAGCCTAGCAATCCTCCCAGGGTGGCATGGACTTTTAGAGGACAGGAGTGCAGAGGAGTGCACAGACAAAGAAGGGCCTCCTCCAGCCGCTGTCTGGTCCAATGTGGGGAGAACTGCCCTGGAGGATCCATGTTGGGAACGCCATTCCTTGTGCGCGAAGCACACAAAAGGCCTACCAGCAGCTGTCTTGTTCAGGGATCCATGAGGGGCAAAGAGAAAAGGAGAGCCCGTTGATCCAAAGGACATGAGGCCCTGGGTTCAATTCCTCAGCACCACATAACCAAAAAGGCAAAAAAGCCGGAAGTGGCGCCGTGGCTCAAGTGGTAGAGCGCTAGCCTTGAGCTGAAGAGCTGAGGGACAGCGCCCAGGCCCAGAGATCTGGCCCCACGACAGGAACACCCCTCAAAAAACAAAATCAGAATTGGTGTAGAAACACAATGTCCCCTGTCGCATCCACCTCGACCAGCAAGGAAGACACGACCCGGGATTCTTCTCAAAGCAGTTTATTCAGGAACCTTGATTATTAGCTTCTCTCTCGCCCCGCACCCGCACTCCGGTTATAAGCCTCCTGGATGGCCAATCCCGAGGTGCCACGTGGCATATACCAATAGGGTCGCAAACACGGAAGCAAACTAGGAGCCAAGCCATAGCCGTATAAGGAGTTGTTTTTCACAGAGAGCATTCGCCATCTGGAAGGCTTAAGGCGGAAGCCAGCGCCATCTTTGGCTTGGCCGTGCCATGTGGCCGCGCCATCTTTGGCCAGCTCCCGCAGCTCTCCACAGCTCCCCCTTTTTGTTTTATTAAGCGACAGGTAAGAGTAGAGGTTGGGCCTCTGTCTAAAACATTAATGAGAGGACCTTGCACTGGTCTTCGCCTGAGGGGCGCGCTTCCCCCAGTGATGACCAGGCCCGTCCGATGCCTTTTTTGCAGAGGTGGGATCTTGGGCATCAACCCACTTGCAGCCCAACATGCTCTTCTTGGGCTCACGCCAGGAAGTGATTCCCATGTGCAGTGCGTTTGCCCAAGTGCAGTGCGTTTGCCTTACACCCTGTGCTATTCCGTTAACGTGGCAAGCCACGCGTGGGGGGACTGTCCGGCCTCAATGGCAGTGAAAGCCTGGACCACCATAGCCATACTCCTGCGCTGCGAGCTCCTAATCCGGCATATGCACCACAGGCACAGCAAGATCACCAATGCCAGGATACCGATAAGGGAGCCTAATCCCGCCCACTCCTTCAAATGATCCACAGCTGTCAAAATCCAGGAGGAAACATCTTGTAACAGGGCATCATCCATCCGGGTGGAGTTTACCACGACAATGGCCGATTGTAGCTGCAACATCAATTGGTCGAATTCTCCCGTCCAGTTGCCTAAAAGATAACTTGACAGTTGTTTAGACAAATTTGCTGCCTGAGTATAGTTATAGTACTGAATAGCAGTAATACAAAGCCCTTCATATTTTTGAATACATCCCAGCTGAGCCAATTGCCACATAATATCAACCTGTTCCTGCACAAGATCAATCCTTTGATTTAACAGCATCAGTCCTCCTTTTAATTGTGCAAAGGCCACTTGTTGTAAATCCAGAGCTCTGGCTGTAGTAGCCGACAAATTATTTAAAGTATGAGCCGTCTGCACAGTATGTGACATGGCGACAGCGGCAGCCGTCGCACCCGCAGCAGCCACAGCTATAGCAGTTACAATGGCCACAGTGATGCCAAAATCTCTCTTATGTCTAAACAAGGTTACAGCTTGAGAAGCATCTACTGGCACAGGCACCCAACGCGGAATGCGTGTAACTATAGCTAAAGGATACTGAGAACTCCAGCAGGTAGCATAATAGCAGGTTTCATTAGTGCAAGCACACACATCATCTGAGCATATAGAGATGTTGTTAATTACCAAAAACACAAAAGGGGAAACCACACACATTAGCAAAGCGGTCTTGTCCTAAGAGCATATCTCTATCCCAAGCCTGGTTTCCGTTTGCTTGATTGATGGCTGCCTGTTCATTACAAAATTCCAGCATAAATGCCCTCCAATCCAAGTACTGGCCTGGACTCAAACATGCCCGTGCTAGGCTTGCCCAATCAGAGGGAGTCATGCAGTATCTCTTTATAGCCTCCACTTGAGCTACAGTAAAAGAGGCTGTAATCCCATACGTCCGAACAGATTCAGCCAGGGACTTAATTACTTTAAATTCTAGAGGCTCATGAAATCTCTGTTGATTACCGTCTTGAAAAACTGGGAAGGCGAGTTCTGCTCGGGCAGTCCGCCAAGTATCCGGGCAAAACGTATGCCCATTGGCTCCATGTTGATATGGAGGAGGACCTAAGGGGACTTGACCGGAAGTTCCTTTTACGTCATCTAAAGGGGCCTGACCAAAAGTTCTTTCCACATCCTCATTAAGCACAGGTTGGCTTAGCTTATGTTTTCCCTTTTTTATAGGGCTCCTTTTCATCTGTTGAATAAGTGCTCTCACTTCTTCCTCCTCTAACTCGCTGGAACTTTCTCTTTCCGATTTCAGCTCAGACAGATCTGGGTATAGTTGCCCCCTTTTGCTCTGTCTACTGTCTCCCTTTTCACTGATCGCCTTCTCTGACCTCTCCTCCTGTAACTGCTCCAGTGCTGACTGTCCATTTTCTATAACCTCACAGCAGCGCTGGTCCTCCAGGCAGCCCCTTATCAGTTTCCAAATGGTGCGGACTCCTGCCTTTAATGTGCCCTTCCTGCCTTTAATGTGCCCTGTTCATAGGCAAAGTCCAAATCCCTCCCTAATTTTTCCCACGAGGCTACTGTAAGGCTCCCGGACACTATGAACCAAGGAGCTACAATGTTGCGTTTTTCAAGGAAACTCTGTAAAACACCCTTCTTAAACTTTAGTCCTTTTGAGCGTAGGAGCTCATTCAGGGCCAGAAAAATTGGATGAGACGTCGCCGCGCCCATCTTAGTTATAAAAATTTTATCTTCTTTTACTCCCTTTTTTATTTTTTATATTTATTTTCTTACTTTCACTTTAGGCCTTTATTTTTTCCCGGGTTTCCGCTCTCTCTTTATCTACAGAGAAGAGCCCCGTATTATGCCCGCTTTAATCGCGGATTCCCACTTACCTGGGAACTTACCAGTGCACCACCCTGACTGCTAAGAGTTCTGGATCCCTTGTGGAGTTAGTTTCCCCGTACGGGCCACCACTTGTCACATCCACCTCGACCAGCAAGGAAGACACGACCCGGGATTCTTCTCAAAGCAGTTTATTCAGGAACCTTGATTATTAGCTTCTCTCTCGCCCCGCACCCGCACTCCGGTTATAAGCCTCCTGGATGGCCAATCCCGAGGTGCCACGTGGCATATACCAATAGGGTCGCAAACACGGAAGCAAACTAGGAGCCAAGCCATAGCCATATAAGGAGTTGTTTTTCACAGAGAGCACTCGCCATCGGGAAGGCGGAAGGCGGAAGCCAGCGTCATCTTTGGCTTGGCCGTGCCATGTGGCCGCGCCATCTTTGGCCAGCTCCCTCAGCTCTCCACAGTCCCCTTGTACAGGGTCCTTCAGATTCCCAGGGACATGTGGAGTGGAAAGCTTGTTTGGTCTCCTGGGTGCACACTGGCCTGCCAGGTGGGAAGGGTGGTCACGCGCCCCTCAATCCCCAGACTCCCACCGGGACTGTGTGCTCATGAAGGCAAAAGGCCGTAAAGGGTCAAGAGGTCAGAGGGCGTGGGGCCTATGGGTTGGTGAGGTCAATGGGGAATGGACATCGCTGAGTGGGAGGAGTGGGGGAGGGCCTGTGATGTCTCATGACCTCACTTCCTTGGTGACCAACAGCCACAGAACTCAGAACCCCAGTTGCCCTCGACTGAAGAGGGGGTATCCTCTTGCCTTCTCTTCCACAGAGGCAAAGGCGACTATGTTTAGCTGCTGTTGTCCATGGCTTAGAGGCCGTGGGAGACACCCTGAACGTGGCCACCACCCCGAACGTGGCCACGAGGCTCCTCGTGATCAGAGCGCCCCGCAGCGCCTGAGACACTGGATCAGATCACATGCCACGCCAACAAGAATATTTGGCAGGCGCCGTTCCCGCGTATCACACAGACCACGGGATGTGTCGGGCCCTGAACGCCACTTGGCCCACGTAGGGGCCGATCGTCACAGACCAGGCCTGGGCTCTCACGGTCTACCCATGACCGCGGCACCGCTGCTCAGTCCTGGAGCGGTTTGCCCAGGCCAGCCCACCACTGTGAGTACCCTGAGCCCAGGGGATGCCCTGCCCCGTGGAGACCACATGGCTGTCCCATGGGCTGGTCCAGACAGTTGGGGCCACAGCTCTGACAGTCTCAATTCCAGGGATGAACCTCTGCCTCCACTCAGTCCTGGGGAGGTTCACCACTCATGGGCCAGTCCAGACTATCAGGGCCACAGCTCTGACAGCTTCTCTTCCACCAAGGCGCTGCTTCCTCCGCTCAGCCCTGGGGAGGTTCGCCATAGCCAGCCTCCCACGAACACGGTGAGTGCCCTGATCAACTGCCAGCCGTTCCTCTTCTGCCCAGGCCCGGGTGTGACTGTGCTCAGGCCTGGGCAGCAGTGGGTCTTCATCTTCATGGGGTCTGCACAGGGATGACTGATAACACACAGGGGCCTGTCAGAACCAGAGCCCTCTCTCTTGGCACCTTGCCACGGGTGTCTAGGAGGGAAGTATTCCTGAGCTGTCCCCACCCTCCTCTCATTTGCCCCGCTCCTGCCAGTGCCTAAGAGCCATCAACCCTGCAAGATCATGGGGCTCACTGCTGTCCAGGGAGGGCCGGGTCCCTAAGACTTCCACCCAGCCACAAACAGCCCCAACAGCGGCCACACACCATGTCCCTCCCTCCCTCCCATCCTCACCTTCACGCTTCTTGTTGACCCTCTGGCCTCCCCGTCTTTGCAGGCCTCCTCACGGGACCTAGGCAAGGACTACACCAGCTGGACCTCCGTCACATACAGGCGGACCATCAGGCGCAGGCGTTGGTCAGTCACCCGGGTGAGTGTGCATGTGTGTCCATTCCTCCAAGGACACCTAGCCCACACATCACACTCACACTGGGCCGCGCTTGGACAAAGTCATGCAGGGCTATCTCTGCCAGCCCCACAAAGCAATAGCTCCCATTGCAGACCCTGTACTGCCTTGGCAGGGACAAACCACTGCCAAACAGTCCATCACCCATTGTAATCCAGCTCCGTGCCCGCTAGCCACGCTTGCCAACCACTCTAATACCACACGAGAAAGCGGCTGGCTCCCCTCATGTGCACCTAGGTAGCTCTTGGGCTTTGGCTGCATTGCCACATGTCCCCTCCTGCCTACTCCTGGGCTCACCCACCACCTCTCAGCCCTTGTGCCAGGGACCTAACAGCTTCTGCACCTTCGCTAGGCTTTCCCTGCCCATCATCATGTGGGTTGATTGCTTCGAACAACTTAAAGGGCACACATACTATTGCAGGCTCCCAGTATCTTGTGTGTGTGTATGTATATTCGAGTTAGCCTGTGGGTATGGGAGCAGGAGTGCATGTGTGTGCTGGTGTACAGGTATATGTGTTAGAGAGGGAAAGAGACACAGACAGAGACAGAGAGACAGAGGGAGGGACAGAGACAGAGAGACAGAGGGAAGGACAGGGACAGGGACAGAGAAAAAACCCATGCCTGCTTTTCCAATGCCCTCCTAAGGCAGTGGGGTTTGTCCTGAGCTCCTGCTCTCCCCCAAGATTTCAGCGGGGTTCTCCCGTCTTTTTTGAAAATCCAAGCAATTCTATATCTCCCTAGACTGAAAACGGGCTGCTGGTCCTGAGCCTGGAAGAAATTTCTAGGAGCTGGCAACTAAGGATTACTTCTTCCGAGTGGGTCGTGGACCCAACACCTGGGCTTCTGCAGAGCCGCGGCTCCTTGGCCCCCTTGGAAATACTGTGCTCCAGGCAAGAGTCTGTGAATGTGACCAGGTGAGCATCATCCTGCAAGGCTCGGGTTGCCATGGGCAAGCCACAGCTCATCGAGACTCTTTCCTGGGCAGGCGGGAGGGTGGGTATGTAGCAAGCACTTGAGGACCTTCACTGTGCTGTGGCCCCTTTGCCTTTTCCTCAGGTGCTCCGTGGCTGGCTGGGTGCTGCTAAGCCTTAGCCCCAGGCCAGATGGATGCCAATGTGGGCTGCAAAGGCCCATCGGGAGCTCTCCCAGAGAATGCTCTCTGATGCAGCTGCTGCCATTGATGAGCCCTGACCAGCCAAGGCCTGTGAGTCCCGGACTGGGCCCCTCATCCTTCCTCCTTTTGGGGGTAGGCAGACAGTCTACACAGACCCAGAACCCTCTGTCTACGAGGCAATTCTGGCCACACCATCACCTCGCCTCCTACAAGCCCTGGGACACACTGGCACACTCACTGGCCAGGCATCAGCCCTGCCGGTCCATGGGGCCGGCTGCTGTCCAGGAAGTGCCTAGTCCCTAAAGCTTCCATAAACAGCCATAAACAGCCCCAACATTGGCCATATACCATGTCCCTCTCTCCCTCCCACTTTCACCTTCATGCTTCTTGCTGGCTTCTTGCTGGCCATCCCTGTCTTTGCAGACCTGCACACAGGACATGAGTCAGGACAACCGCAGCTGGACCTCCATCACATACAGCATCACTGTCAGGCCCTGGCTTTGTCAATCATGGGGATGAGTGTTGATGCGTGTCGGTTCCTCCAAGGACATCCAACCCACACAACACACTCACACTGGGCTGGGCTTGGACAAAGTCATGTGTCACCCTCCAGCCCCAGCACTTCCTTGCTAGGGACACTGCTGCCAAACAGTTCAGCACCCAATGTAATCCAGGCCCCCATCTCCATGCCCGCTAGCCACACCACACCTACCCACAACTCTGACACTCACCACATGTGAAAGTGGCTCGCTGCCCACACGTCAACCTACGTAGCTCTTGGGTTTTGGGCCAATTGTCACGTGTCCCCTCCTGTCTGGTCCTGGGCTCACCCACTGCCTCTCAGCCCTTGTGCCAGGGACCTAACAGCTTCTGCACTTTCTGTGTGCTTTCACCATTCATCATCAGGCTGGAGGCTCACTATAAGCAAACTCAAAGTGCTCACTTACAGCTGCAGGCTCCCGGTGTGAGTGTGTGTGTTTGTGTGTGTGTGTGTGTGTGTGTGTGGGTGAGGATTCCAGCTAGACCAGTGGTGTGCGAGTTGGGGTACGTGTGTGTGCTGGGTGTGGTTATATGGGTTTGAGAGACAGAGAAAGACAGAGAGAGAGAGAGAGAGAGACAGCGAGACAGAGACAGAGACAGAGACAGCGACAGAGACAGACAAACAGAGATAGAGACAGACAGAGAGAACACATGCCTGCCTTTCCCATGCCTTCCTACGGCAGGGAGTTTGTTCTGACTTCTAGCCCACCCCCAAGCCTCGAGGAGAATGATTACCGCTTCTTTGAAAAACCAAACAACTCTGTGTCTCCCCAGGCAGAAAACACAATGCCAGTCTGGAACAGAGAGGATTTGTACAACCTATGGCAAATGTGCATGATGACACTGTCTTTGCAGGGGATTCAATACCGGGCACCGGCCCCTCTGCACAGCGATGCATCTTTGGGACCAAGGGAGGCACTGTGCTCCAGTCAAGAGGCCCTGCCTGTGACCAGGTGAGCCTCATCCTGCAAGGCACTGGCTGCCACGGACAAGCCACAGCTCAGCCAGGCTCTCAACCGGGCAGCTGGGAGGGTGGGTGTGTAGCAAGAACTGCCAGGACCCTCCGTCTGCTGTGGCCTCTTTGACTGCTCTTTCCTCCAGGTGCTTGGTGGCTGACTGTCACCCCTACCTGGATTTTCTCAGCCCGAACTGGTTCCACAGCCACAGTCCATGTAGACGGAAGGATGGGCTCCTGTTGCCCATAGGGAGCTGTCCCACAGGGTGCTCGTGCATGCAGCTGTCGCTGCCATTGCGTAGCCCTGTGGGGGTTCGCCCTGACCAGCCAAGGCCTGTGAGTCACCTAGTGTGCCCTCTCCCTTCTTCCCCAGGGGCAGGCGGGAGGACTCCCCAGACCCAGAACCCTCTCTCTAGACTCGGAGGCAGTCCTGGCCTCACCATCACCTCTCCTCCTACAAACCTTGTGGCACACTTACTCACTAACTGCCCAACCAGCAGCCCTGCAAGGCGTTGGGCTTGGTGCTGTCTCGGGAGATGCTAGGGCCCAAAGTTTCCAGGGGGCCACACCCAGCCTCCACAGTGGCCACTTGTCATGCCCTTGTCTGCCTCCCTGCCTCCCTTCTTTCCCTCCTTAAGCTTCTTGCTGGCCTCCTGACCCTTCTTCCTCTCTTTTCAGGCCAGCACCACATTGACTACATTGCCCCACCACATGGTGGCAAGGCCTGCCTTCACCTGGACATATGCATCTCTCCTATGGAGATGCCAACTCCCAACCTCCCATTCTGGTTGCATCATCTGGAGGCCAATGAGGCAGAGGCTGCAGGTGAGGGACACTGGCCCCGGAGCTGTTCCTTCCAAGGAAGGGATAGCCAGTCCTACTTACACCCATGAGCCCAGGTGCCTGAGCGAGTGTGCATGCATGCAAGTGCACTCCCACAGTCACATGCAACTCAGGCTTGTACAAGGGCAGAGGAGAGTGTATTGTATCTGGGGGCCAGATCTGGAGCACAGTGTGTGTGGATGGAGAGGAGGCCTGACATCTGGGAAAGACCCAGAACCATCAGTTGTTGGATGCCTTAGGGACCTCCATCCACCGTGGGCCGCCTCAGGGGGCAGAGCTCGGTCTGCAAGGCAGCAGGCACGGCCGTGTCCCGACACCAACATGGGCTCTCTACCTGCTCTGCTCCTCTTGCAGCTGCAGGGCCAGCTCCAGCCCAGCTGTGCTAACATCTGCTGACTGCACTCCGCCAGTGCCACTGGCCAGACCAAAGACAGCACGACCAATGCCTTCACCACAAGCAGGCAGCCAAAGGCCTCTTCACACCACGCCACAACCAAGCCTTCACCTGGAGCAGCCCTTGCCACACCCCTACCTGCCCTGTTCATCACTAATCCTCTCCCTTCAGTACCTAGACCCCCTGTTTATCTACTCTTATTTATTAAAGTTTATTGAAAAAGATCAAAAGGCACACAATGTCCTCTCATGAAACAAACAAAGAGGGTTCCACTCCGTGGCTTCCAGTGGTTTCCCAGGTGGCGAAGCAGTTGGCACTGTCTACTAGGAAGCACATTCCTCAACCTCTCCCCTTAACAGGACCTCCTACTCCTCTGCTGCTTCTTCATGGCAGCCAAGGGACTTGTCAATCTGCCCCTGTCTTCATTCCTTACCTCCCAGGTGGCTCCTTATCTGCCCACCATGTAGTAGTAGTACTAGTACAAGGAGGAATAATAATAATAATAGTTATAGTAGTAGTGCTAGTAGACCTAGTATTCTTAGTAATTCTAATAGGCTCTGATTCAGGTCACAAGTCTCTGTGTCCCAACGGGAATTGAAAGGCAGACCAGAACTCTCCAGACAAAAGAAAAAGCCTAGCAATCCTCTCAGGGTGGCATGGACTTTCACAGGACAGGAGTGCAGAGGAGTGCACACACAAAGAAGGGCCTCCTCCATCCGCTGTCTGGTCCAATGTGGGGAGAACTGCCCTGGAGGGTACATGTTGGGAACGCCATTCCTTGGGCCCGAAGCACACAAAAGGCCTACCAGCAGCTGTCTTGTTCAGGGATCCATGAGGAGCAAAGAGAAACGGAGAGCCCGTTGATCCAAAGGACATGAGGCCCTGGGTTCAATTCCTCAGCACCACATAACCAAAAAGGCAAAAAAGCCGGAAGTGGTGCCGTGGCTCAAGTGGTAGAGAGTGCTAGCCTTTAGCTGAAGAGCTGAGGGACAGCGCCCAGGCCCAGAGATCAGGCCCCACGACAGGAACCCCCCTCAAAAAACAAAATCAGAATTGGTGTAGAAACACAATGTCCCTTTGTACAGGGTCCTTCAGATTCCCAGGGACATGTGGAGTGGAAAGCTTGTTTGGTCTCCTGGGTGCACACCGGCCTGCCAGGTGGGAAGGGTGGTCACGCGCCCCTCAATCCCCAGACTCCCACCGGGACTGTGTGCTCATGAAGGCAAAAGGCCGTAAAGGGTCAAGAGGTCAGAGGGCGTGGGGCCTATGGGTTGGTGAGGTCAATGGGGACTGGGCGTCGCTGAGTGGGGGGATGTGGGAGGGCCTGTGATGTCTCGTGACCTCACTTCCTTGGTGACCAACAGCCACAGAACTCAGAACTCCAGTTGCCCTCGACTGAAGAGGGGGTATCCTCTTGCCTTCTCTTCCACAGAGGCAAAGGCGACTATGTTTAGCTGCTGTTGTCCATGGCTTAGAGGCCGTGGGAGACACCCTGAACGTGGCCACCACCCCGAACGTAGCCACGAGGCTCGACGTGCTCAGAGCGCCCCGCACCGCCTGAGACACTGGATCAGATCACATGCCACGCCAACAAGAATATTTGGCAGGCGCCGTTCCCGCGTATCACACAGCCCACGGGATGTGTCGGGCCCTGAACGCCACTAGGGCCACGTAGGGGCCGATCGTCACAGACCAGGCCTGGGCTCTCATGGTCTACCCATGACCGCGGCACCGCTGCTCAGTCCTGGAGAGGTTCGCCGAGGCCAGCCCACCACTGTGAGTACCCTGAGCCCAGGGGATGCCCTGCCCCGTGGAGACCACATGGCTGTCCCATGGGCTGGTCCAGACAGTTGGGGCCACAGCTCTGACAGTCTAAATTCCACGTATGAACCTCTGCCTCCACTCAGTCCTGGGGAGGTTCACCACTCATGGGCTGGTAAAGACTCTCAGGGCCACAGCTCTGACAGCTTCTCTTCCACCAAGGCGCCGCTTCCTCCGCTCAGCCCTGGGGAGGTTCGCCATTGCCAGCCTTCCACGAACACCGTGAGTGCCCTGATCAACTGCAAGTCCTTCCTCTTCTGCCCAGGCCCGGGTGTGACTGTGCTCAGGCCTGGGCAGCAGTGGGCCTTCATCTTCATGGGGTCTGCACAGGGATGACTGATAACGCACAGGGGCCTGTCAGAACCAGAGCCCTCTCTCTTGGCACCTTGCCTCGCGTGTCTAGGAGGGAAACATTCCTGAGCTGTCCCCACCCTCCTCTCATTTGCCCCGCTCCTGCCAGTGCCTAAGAGCCATCAACCCTGCAAGATCATGGGGCTCACTGCTGTCCAGGGAGGGCCGGGTCCCTAAGACTTCCACCCAGCCACAAACAGCCCCAACAGCGGCCACACACCATGTCCCTCCCTCCCTCCCATCCTCACCTTCACGCTTCTTGCTGACCCTCTGGCCTCCCCTGTCTTTGCAGGCCTCCTCACGGGACCTAGGCCAGGACTACACCAGCTGGACCTCCGTCACATACAGGCGGACCATCAGGCGCAGGCGTTGGTCAGTCACCCGGGTGAGTGTGCATGTGTGTCCATTCCTCCAAGGACATCTAGCCCACACATCACACTCACACGGGGCCGCGCTTGGACAAAGTCATGCAGGGCTGTCTCTGCCAGCCCCACAAAGCAATAGCTCCCACTGCAGACCCTGTACTGCCTTGGCAGGGACAAACCACTGCCAAACAGTCCATCACACAATGGAATCCAGCTCCATGCCCCCTAGCCACACTTGCCAACCACTCTAATACTCACCACACGAGAAAGCGGCTGGCTCCCCTCATGTGCACCTAGGTAGCTCTTGGCCTTTGGCTGCATTGCCACATGTCCCCTCCTGCCTACTCCTGGGCTCACCCACCACCTCTCAGCCCTTGTGCCAGGGACCTAACAGCTTCTGCAACTTCGCTAGGCTTTCCCTGCCCATCATCATGTGAGTTGCTTGCTTCGAGCAACTTAAAGGGCACACATACTATTGCAGGCTCCCAGTATCTTGTGTGTGTGTATGTATATTCGAGTTAGCCTGTGGGTATGGGAGCAGGAGTGCATGTGTGTGCTGGTGTACAGGTATATGTGTTAGAGAGGGAAAGAGACACAGACAGAGACAGAGAGACAGAGGGAGGGACAGAGACAGAGAGACAGAGGGAGGGACAGGGACAGGGACAGAGAAAAAACCCATGCCTGCTTTTCCCATGCCCTCCTAAGGCAGTGGGGTTTGTCCTGAGCTCCTGCTCTCCCCCAAGCCTCCAGCGGGGTTCTCCCGTCTTTTTTGAAAATCCAAGCAATTCTGTATCTCCCTAGACTGAAAACGGGCTGCTGGTCCTGAGCCTGGAAGAAATTTCTAGGAGCTGGCAACTAAGGATTACTTCTTCCCAGGGGGTTGTGGACCCAACACCTGGGCTTCTGCAGAGCCGCGGCTCCTTGGCCCCCTTGGAAGTACTGTGCTCCAGGCAAGAGTCTGTGAGTGTGACCAGGTGAGCATCATCCTGCAAGGCTCGGGTTGCCATGGGCAAGCCACAGCTCATCGAGACTCTTTCCTGGGCAGGCGGGAGGGTGGGTATGTAGCAAGCACTGGAGGACCTTCACTGTGCTGTGGCCCCTTTGCCTTTTCCTCAGGTGCTCGGTGGCTGGCTGGGTGCTGCTGAGCCTTAGCCCCAGGCCAGATGGATGCCAATGTGGGCTGCAAAGGCCCATCGGGAGCTCTCCCAGAGAATGCTCTCTGATGCAGCTGCTGCCATTGATCAGCCCTGACCAGCCAAGGCCTGTGAGTCCCGGACTGGGCCCCTCATCCTTCCTCCTTTTGGGGGCAGGCAGACAGTCTACACAGACCCAGAACCCTCTGTCTAGGAGGCAATTCTGGCCACACCATCACCTCGCCTCCTGCAAGCCCTGGGACACACTGGCACACTCACTGGCCAGCCATCAGCCCTGCCGGTCCATGGGGCCCGCTGCTGTCCAGGACGTGCCTAGTCCCTAAAGCTTCCATAAACAGCCATAAACAGCCCCAACATTGGGGATACACCATGTCCCTCTCTCCCTCCCACTTTCACCTTCATGCTTCTTGCTGGCTTCTTGCTGGCCATCCCTGTCTTTGCAGACGTGCACACAGGACATGAGTCAGGACAACCGCAGCTGGACCTCCATCACATACAGCATCACTGTCAGGCCCTGGCTTTGTCAATCATGGGGATGAGTGTTGATGCGTGTCGGTTCCTCCAAGGACATCCAACCCACACAACACACTCACACTGGGCTGGGCTTGGACAAAGTCCTGTGTCACCCTCCAGCCCCAGCACTTCCTTGCTAGGGACACTGCTGCCAAACAGTTCAGCACCCAATGTAATCCAGGCCCCCATCTCCATGCCCGCTAGCCACACCACACCTACCCACAACTCTGACACTCACCACACCGGAAAGCGGCTCGCTGCCCACACGTCAACCTACGTAGCTCTTGGGTTTTGGGCCAATTGTCACGTGTCCCCTCCTGTCTGGTCCTGGGCTCACCCACTCCCTCTCAATCCTTGTGCCAGGGACCTAACAGCTTCTGCACTTTCTGTGTGCATTCACCATTCATCATCAGGCTGGAGGCTCACTATAAGCAAACTCAAAGTGCTCACTTACAGCTGCAGGCTTCCGGTGTGAGTGTGTGTGTGTGTGTGTGTGTGTGTGAGGATTCCAGCTAGACCAGTAGTGTGCGAGTGGGGGTACGTGTGTGTGCTGGGTGTGGGTATATGGGTTTGAAAGACAGAGAAAGACAGAGAGAGAGAGAGAGAGAGACAGCGAGACAGAGACAGAGACAGAGACAGCGACAGAGACAGACAAACAGAGATAGAGACAGAGAGAGAGAACACATGCCTGCCTTTCCCATGCCTTCCTACGGCAGGGAGTTTGTTCTGACTTCTAGCCCACCCCCAAGCCTCGAGCAGAATGATTACTGCTTCTTTGAAAAACCAAACAACTCTGTGTCTCCCCAGGCAGAAAACACAATGCCAGTCTGGAACAGAGAGGATTTGTACAACCTATGGCAAATGTGCATGATGACACTGTCTTTGCAGGGGATTCAATACCGGGCACCGGCCCCTCTGCACAGCGATGCATCTTTGGGACCAAGGGAGGCACTGTGCTCCAGTCAAGAGGCCCTGCCTGTGACCTGGTGAGCCTCATCCTGCAAGGCACTGGCTGCCACGGACAAGCCACAGCTCAGCCAGGCTCTCAACCGGGCAGCTGGGAGGGTGGGTGTGTAGCAAGAACTGCCAGGACCCTCCGTCTGCTGTGGCCTCTTTGACTGCTCTTTCCTCCAGGTGCTTGGTGGCTGACTGTCACCCCTACCTGGATTTTCTCAGCCCGAAGTGGTTCCACAGCCACAGTCCGTGTAGACGGAAGGATGGGCTCCTGTTGCCCATAGGGAGCTGTCCCACAGGGTGCTCGTGCATGCAGCTGTCGCTGCCATTGCGTAGCCCTGTGGGGGTTCGCCCTGACCAGCCAAGGCCTGTGAGTCACCTACTGTGCCCTCGTCCTTCTTCCCCAGGGGCAGGCGGGAGGACTCCCCAGACCCAGAACCCTCTCTCTAGACTCGGAGGCAGTCCTGGCCTCACCAACACCTCTCCTCCTACAAACCTTGTGGCACACTTACTCACTAACTGCCCAACCAGCAGCCCTGCAAGGCGTGCGGCTTGGTGCTGTCTCGGGAGATGCTAGGGCCCAAAGTTTCCAGGGGGCCACAACCAGCCTCCACAGTGGCCACTTGTCATGCCCTTGTCTTCCTCCCTGCCTCCCTTCTTTCCCTCCTTAAGCTTCTTGCTGGCCTCCTGAACCTTCTTCCTCTCTTTTCAGGCCAGCACCACATTGACTACATTGCCCCACCACATGGTGGCAAGGCCTGGCTTCACCTGGACATATGGATCTATCCTATTTAGATGCCAACTCCCAACCTCCCATTCTGGTTGCATCATCTGGAGGCCACTGAGGCAGAGGCTGCAGGTGAGGGACACTGGCCCCGGAGCTGTTCCTTCCAAGGAAGGGATAGCCAGTCCTACTTACACCCATGAGCCCAGGTGCATGAGCGAGTGTGCATGCATGCAAGTGCACTCCCACAGTCACATGCAACTCAGGCTTGTACAAGGGCACAGGAGAGTGTGTTGTATCTGGGGGCCAGATCTGGAGCACAGTGTGTGTGGATGGAGAGGAGGCCCGACATCTGGGAAAGACCCAGAACCATCAGTTGTTGGATGCCTTAGGGACCTCCATCCACCGTGGGCCGCCTCAGGGGGCAGAGCTCGGTCTGCAAGGCAGCAGGCAGGGCTGTGTCCCGACACCAACATGGGCTCTCTACCTGCTCTGCTCCTCTTGCAGCTGCGGGGCCAGCTCCAGCCCAGCTGTGCTAACATCTGCTGACTGCACTCCGCCAGTGCCACTGGCCAGACCAAAGCCAGCACGACCAATGCCTTCACCACAAGCAAGCAGCCAAAGGCCTCTTCACACCACGCCACAACCAAGCCTTCACCTGGAGCAGCCCTTGCCACACCCCTACCTGCCCTGTTCATCACTAATCCTCTCCCTTCAGTACCTAGACCCCCTGTTTATCTACTCTTATTTATTAAAGTTTATTGAAAAAGATCAAAAGGCACACAATGTCCTCTCATGAAACAAACAAAGAGAGTTCCACTCCGAGGCTTCCAGTGGTTTCCCAGGTGGCGAAGCAGTTGGCACTGTCTACTAGGAAGCACATTCCTCAACCTCTCCCCTTAACAGGACCTCCCCACTCCTCTGCTGCTTCTTCATGTCAGTCTGCCCCTGTCTTCATTCCTTACCTCCCAGGTGGCTCCTTATCTGCCCTCCGAGTAGTAGTAGTAGTAGTACAAGGAGGAACAATAATAATAATAGTTATAGTAGTAGTGCTAGTAGACCTAGTATTCTTAGTAGTTCTAATAGGCTCTGATTCAGGTCACAAGTCTCTGTGTCCCAACGGGAATTGAAAGGCAGAACAGAACTCACCAGACAAAAGAGAAAGCCTAGCAATCCTCCCAGGGTGGCATGGACTTTCACAGGACAGGAGTGCAGAGGAGTGCACACACAAAGAAGGGCCTCCTCCAGCCGCTGTCTGGTCCAATGTGGGGAGAACTGCCCTGGAGGGTACATGTTGGGAACGCCATTCCTTGGGCCCGAAGCACACAAAAGGCCTACCAGCAGCTGTCTTGTTCAGGGATCCATGAGGGGCAAAGAGAAAAGGAGAGCCCGTTGATCCAAAGGACATGAGGCCCTGGGTTCAATTCCTCAGCACCACATAACCAAAAAGGCAAAAAAGCCGGAAGTGGCGCCGTGGCTCAAGTGGTAGAGCGCTAGCCTTGAGCTGAAGAGCTGAGGGACAGTGCCCAGGCCCAGAGATCAGGCCCCACGACAGGAACCCCCCCTCAAAAAACAAAATCAGAATTGGTGTAGAAACACAATGTCCCCTTGTACAGGGTCCTTCAGATTCCCAGGGACATGTGGAGTGGAAAGCTTGTTTGGTCTCCTGGGTGCACACTGGCCTGCCAGGTGGGAAGGGTGGTCACTCGCCCCTCAACCCAGAGACTCCCACCGGGACTGTGTGCTCATGAAGGCAAAAGGCCGTAAAGGGTCAAGAGGTCAGAGGGCGTGGGTCCTATGGGTTGGTGAGGTCAATGGGGACTGGGCATAGCTGAGTGGGAGTATTGCGGGAGGGCCTGTGATGTCTCGTGACCTCACTTCCTTGGTGACCAACAGCCACAGAACTCAGAACCCCAGTTGCCCTCGACTGAAGAGGGGGTATCCTCTTGCCTTCTCTTCCACAGAGGCAAAGGCGACTATGTTTAGCTGCTGTTGTCCATGGCTTAGAGGCCGTGGGAGACACCCTGAACTTGGCCACCACCCTGAACGTGGCCACGAGGCTCCTCGTGCTCAGAGCGCCCCGCAGCGCCTGAGACACTGGATCAGATCACATGCCACGCCAACAAGAATATTTGGCAGGCGCCGTTCCCGCGTATCACACAGCCCACGGGATGTGTCGGGCCCTGAACGCCACTTGGCCCACCTAGGGGCCGATCGTCACAGACCAGGCCTGGGCTCTCATGGTCTACGCATGACCGCGGCACCGCTGCACAGTCCTAGAGCAGTTCGCCCAGGGCAGCCCACCACTGTGAGTACCCTGAGCCCAGGGGATGCCCTGCCCCGTGGAGACCACATGGCTGTCCCATGGGCTGGTCCCGACAGTTGGGGCCACAGCTCTGACAGTCTCAATTCCACGGATGAGCCTCTGCCTCCACTCAGTCCTGGGGAGGTTCACCCCTCATGGGCTGGTCCAGACTATCAGGGCCACAGCTCTGACAGCTTCTCTTCCACCAAGGCGCCTCTTCCTCCGCTCAGCCCTGGGGAGGTTCGCCATAGCCAGCCTCCCACGAACACGGTGAGTGCCCTGATCAACTGCAAGCCCTTCCTCTTCTGGCCAGGCCCGGGTGTGACTGTGCTCAGGCATGGGCATCAGTGGGTTTTCATCTTCATGGGGTCTGCACAGGGATGACTGAAAACGCACAGGGGCCTGTCAGAACCAGAGCCCTCTCTCTTGGCACCTTGCCACGGGTGTCTAGGAGGGAAGTATTCCTGAGCTGTCCCCACCCTCCTCTCATTTGCCCCGCTCCTTCCAGTGCCTAAGAGCCATCAACCCTGCAAGATCATGGGGCTCACTGCTGTCCAGGGAGGGCCGGGTCCCTAAGACTTCCACCCAGCCACAAACAGCCCCAACAGCGGCCACACACCATGTCCCTCCCTCCCTCCCATCCTCACCTTCACGCTTCTTGCTGACCCTCTGGCTTCCCCTGTCTTTGCAGGCCTCCTCATGGGACCTAGGCCAGGACTACACCAGCTGGACCTCTGTCACATACAGGCGGACCATCAGGCGCAGGCGTTGGTCAGTCACCCGGGTGAGTGTGCATGTGTGTCCATTCCTCCAAGGACATCTAGCCCACACATCACACTCACACGGGGCCGCGCTTGGACAAAGTTATGCAGGGCTGTCTCTGACAGCCCCACAAAGCAATAGCTCCCACTGCAGACCCTGTACTGCCTTGGCAGGGACAAACCACTGCCAAACAGTCCATCACCCAATGGAATCCAGCTCCATGCCCCCTAGCCACACTTGCCAACCACTCTAATACTCACCACACGAGAAAGCGGCTGGCTCCCCTCATGTGCACCTAGGTAGCTCTTGGGCTTTGGCTGCATTGCCACATGTCCCCTCCTGCCTACTCCTGGGCTCACCTACCACCTCTCAGCCCTTGTGCCAGGGACCTAACAGCTTCTGCACCTTCGCTAGGCTTTCCCTGCCCATCCTCATGTGGGAGACTTGCTTCCAGCAACTTAAAGGGCACACATACTATTGCGGGCTCCCAGTGTCTTGCGTGTGTGTGTGTGTGTGTGTGTGTGTGTGTGTGTGTGTGTGTGTGTGTGTGTGTATTCGAGTTAGCCTGTGTGTATGGGAGCAGGAGTGCGTGTGTGTGCTGGTGTACAGGTATATGTGTTAGAGAGGGAAAGAGACACAGACAGAGACAGAGAGACAGAGGGAGGGACAGAGACAGAGAGACAGAGGGAGGGACAGGGACAGGGACAGAGAAAAAACCCATGCCTGCTTTTCCCATGCCCTCCTAAGGCAGTGGGGTTTGTCCTGAGCTCCTGCTCTCCCCCAAGCCTCCAGCGGGGTTCTCCCGTCTATTTTGAAAATCCAAGCAATTCTGTATCTCCCTAGACTGAAAACGGGCTGCTGGTCCTGAGCCTGGAAGAAATTTCTAGGAGCTGGAAACTAAGGATTACTTCTTCCCAGGGGGTTTTGGACCCAACACCTGGGCTGCAGAGCCGCGGCTCCTTGGCCCCCTTGGAAGTACTGTGCTCCAGGCAAGAGTCTGTGAGTGTGAGCAGGTGAGCATCATCCTGCAAGGCTCGGGTTGCCATGGGCAAGCCACAGCTCATCGAGACTCTTTCCTGGGCAGGCGGGAGGGTGGGTATGTAGCAAGCACTGGAGGACCTTCACTGTGCTGTGGCCCCTTTGCCTTTTCCTCAGGTGCTCGGTGGCTGGCTGGGTGCTGCTGAGCCTTAGCCCCAGGCCAGATGGATGCCAATGTGGGCTGCAAAGGCCCATCGGGAGCTCTCCCAGAGAATGCTTTCTGATGCAGCTGCTGCCATTGATCAGCCCTGACCAGCCAAGGCCGGTGAGTCCCGGACTGGGCCCCTCATCCTTCCTCCTTTTGGGGCCAGGCAGACAGTCTACACAGACCCAGAACCCTCTGTCTAGGAGGCAATTCTGGCCACACCATCACCTCTCCTCCTGCAAGCCCTGGGACACACTGGCACACTCACTGGCCAGGCATCAGACCTGCCGGTCCATGGGGCCCACTGCTGTCCAGGAAGTGCCTAGTCCCTAAAGCTTCCATAAACAGCCATAAACAGCCCCAACATTGGGGATACACCATGTCCCTCTCTCCCTCCCACTTTCACCTTCATGCTTCTTGCTGGCTTCTTGCTGGCCATCCCTATCTTTTCAGACCTGCACACAGGACATGAGTCAGGACAACTGCAGCTGGTCCTCCATCACATACAGCATCACTGTCAGGCCCTGGCTTTGTCAATCATGGGCATGAGTGTTGATGCGTGTCGGTTCCTCCAAGGACATCCAACCCACACAACACACTCACACTGGGCTGGGCTTGGACAAAGACATGTGTCACCCTCCAGCCCCAGCACTTCCTTGCTAGGGACACTGCTGCCAAACAGTTCAGCACCCAATGTAATCCAGGCCCCCATCTCCATGCCCGCTAGCCACACCACACCTACCCACCACTCTGACACTCACCACACGTGAAAGTGGCTTGCTGCCCACACGTCAACCTACGTAGCTCTTGGGTTTTGGGCCAATTGTCACGTGTCCCCTCCTGTCTGGTCCTGGGTTCACCCACTGCCTCTCAGCCCTTGTGCCAGGGACTTAACAGCTTCTGCACTTTCTGGATGCTTTCACCATTCATCATCAGGCTGGAGGATCACTATAAGCAAACTCAAAGTGCTCACTTACAGCTGCAGGCTCCCGGAGTGAGGGTGTGTGTGTGTGTGTGTGTGTGAGGATTCCATCTAGACCAGTGGTGTGCGAGTGTGAGTACATGTGTGTGCTGGGTGGGGGTATATGGGTTTGAAAGAAAGAGAAAGACAGACAAAAAGAGACACCGAAACAGAGACAAAGACAGAGACAGAGACAGAGAGATAGTGACAGAGACAGACAAAGAGATATAGATCCAGAGAAAGAGAACACATGCCTGCCTTTCCCATGCCTTCCTACAGCAGGGAGTTTGTTCTGACTTCTAGCCCACCCCCAAGCTTCTAGCAGGTTGATTACAGCTTCTTTCAAAAACCAAACAACTCTGCGTCTCCCCAGGCAGAAAACACAATGCCAGTCTGGAACAGAGAGGATTTGTACAACCTATGGCAAATGTGCATGATGACACTGTCTTTGCAGGGGATTCAATACCGGGCACCGGCCCCTCTGCACAGCGATGGATCTTTGGGACCAAGGGAGGCACTGTGCTCCAGTCAAGAGGCCCTGCCTGTGACCAGGTGAGCCTCATCCTGCAAGGCACTGGCTGCCACGGACAAGCCACAGCTCAGCCAGGCTCTCAACCGGGCAGCTGGGAGGGTGGGTGTGTAGCAAGAAGTGCCAGGACCCTCCGTCTGCTGTGGCCGCTTTGGCTGCTGTTTCCTCCAGGTGCTTGGTGGCTGACTGTCACCCCTACCTGGGTTTTCTGAGCCCGAACTGGTTCCACAGCCACAGTCCGTGTAGACGGAAGGATGGGCTCCTGCTGCCCATAGGGAGCTGTCCCACACTGTGCTCGTGCATGCAGCTGTCGCTGCCATTGCGTAGCCCTGTGGGGGTTCGCCCTGACCAGCCAAGGCCTGTGATTCACCTACTGTGCCCTCTCCCTTCTTCCCCAGGGGCAGGCGGGAGGACTCCCCAGACCCAGAAACCTCTCCCTAGACTCGGAGGCAATCCTGGCCTCACCATCACCTCTCCTCCTACAAACCTTGTGGCACACTTACTCACTAACTGCCCAACCAGCAGCCCTGCAAGGCGTGGGGCTTGGTGCTGTCTGGGGAGATGCTAGGGCCCAAAGTTTCCAGGGGGCCACACCCAGCCTCCACAGTGGCCACTTGTCATGCCCTTGTCTGCCTCCCTGCCTCCCTTCTTTCCCTCCTTAAGCTTCTTGCTGGCCTCCTGACCCTTCTTCCTCTCTTTTCAGGCCTGCACTACATTGACTACATTGCCCCACCACATGGTGGCAAGGCCTGCCTTCACCTGGACATATGCATCTCTCCTATGGAGATGCCAACTCCCAACCTCCCATTCTGGTTGCATCATCTGGAGGCCACTGATGCAGAGGCTGCAGGTGAGGGACACTGGCCCCGGAGCTGTTCCTTCCAAGGAAGGGATAGCCAGTCCTACTTACACCCATGAGCCCAGGTGCCTGAGCGAGTGTGCATGCATGCAAGTGCACTCCCACAGTCACATGCAACTCAGACTTGTACAAGGGCACAGGAGAGTGTGTTGTATCTGGGGGCCAGATCTGGAGCACAGTGTGTGTGGATGGAGAGGAGGCCCGACATCTGGGAAAGACCCAGAACCATCAGTTGTTGGATGCCTTAGGGACCTCCATCCACCGTGGGCCGCCTCAGGGGGCAGAGCTCGGTCTGCAAGGCAGCAGGCAGGGCTGTGTCCCGACACCAACATGGGTTCTCTACCTGCTCTGCTCCTCTTGCAGCTGCGGGGCCAGCTCCAGCCCAGCTGTGCTAACATCTGCTGACTGCACTCCGACAGTGCCACTGGCCAGACCAAAGCCAGCACGACCAATGCCTTCACCACAAGCAAGCAGCCAAAGGCCTCTTCACACCACGCCACAACCAAGCCTTCACCTGGAGCAGCCCTTGCCACACCCCTACCTGCCCTGTTCATCACTAGTCCTCTCCCTTCAGTACCTAGACCCCCTGTTTATCTACTCTTATTTATTAAAGTTTATTGAAAAAGATCAAAAGGCACACAATGTCCTCTCATGAAACAAACAAAGAGAATTCCACTCCGTGGCTTCCAGTGGTTTCCCAGGTGGCGAAACAGATGGCACTGTCTACTAGGAAGCACATTCCTCAACCTCTCCCCTAAACAGGTCTGCCCCACTCCTCTGCTCCTTCTTCATGGCAGCCAAGGGACTTGTCAATCTGCCCCTGTTTTCATTCCTTACCTCCCAGGTGGCTCCTTATCTGCCCTCCATGTAGTAGTAGTACTAGTACAAGGAGGAATAATAATAATAATAGTTATAGTAGTAGTGCTAGTAGACCTAGTATTCTTAGTAGTTCTAATAGGCTCTGATTCAGGTCACAAGTCTCTGTGTCCCAACGGGAATTGAAAGGCAGACCAGAACTCTCCAGACAAAAGAGAAAGCCTAGCAGTCCTCCCAGGGTGGCATGGACTTTCAGAGGACAGGAGTGCAGAGGAGTGCACACACAAAGAAGGGCCTCCTCCAGCTGCTGTCTGGTCCAATGTGGGGAGAACTGCCCTGGAGGGTACATGTTGGGAACGCCATTCCTTGGGCCCGAAGCACAGAAAAGGCCTACCAGCAGCTGTCTTGTGCAGGGATCCATGAGGGGCAAAGAGAAAAGGAGAGCCCGTTGATCCAAAGGACATGAGGCCCTGGGTTCAATTCCTCAGCACCACATAACCAAAAAGGCAAAAAAGCCGGAAGTGGCGCCGTGGCTCAAGTGCTAGAGCGCTAGCCTTGAGCTGAAGAGCTGAGGGACAGCGCCCAGGCGCAGAGATCAGGCCCCACGACTGGAAACCCCCTCAAAAACCAAAATCAGAATTGGTGTAGAAACACAATGTCCCCTTGTACAGGGTCCTTCAGATTCCCAGGGAGATGTGGAGTGGAAAGCTTGTTTGGTCTCCTGGGTGCACACCGGACTGCCAGGTAGGAACGGTGGTCATGCACCCCTCAACCCCCAGACTCCCACCGGGACTGTGTGCTCATGAAGGCAAAAGGCCGTAAAGGGTCAAGAGGTCAGAGGGCGTGGGGCCTATGGGTTGGTGAGGTCAATGGGGACTGGGCATCGCTGAGTGGGGGGATGGGGGAGGGCCTGTGATGTCTCGTGATCTCACTTCCTTGGTGACCAACAGCCACAGAATCAGAACCCCAGTTGCCCTCGACTGAAGAGGGGGTATCCTCTTGCCTTCTGTTCCACAGAGGCAAAGGCGACTATGTTTAGCTGCTGTTGTCCATGGCTTAGAGGCCGTGGGAGACACGCTGAACGTGGCCACCACCCTGAACGTGGCGACGAGGCTCCTTGTGCTCAGAGCGCCCCGCAGCGCCTGAGACACTGGATCAGATCACATGCCACGCCAACAAGAATATTTGGCAGGCGCCGTTCCCGCGTATCACACAGACCACGGGATGTGTCGGGCCCTGAACGCCACTTGGCCCATGTAGGGGCCGATCGTCACAGACCAGGCCTAGGCTCTCACGGTCAACCCATGACCGCGGCACCGCTGCTCAGTCCTGGAGAGGTTCGCCGAGGCCAGCCCACCACTGTGAGTACCCTGAGCCCAGGGGATGCCCTGCCCCGTGGAGACCACATGGCTGTCCCATGGGCTGGTCCAGACAGTTGGGGCCACAGCTCTGACAGCCTCAGTTCCACAGATGAACCTCTGCCTCCACTCAGTCCTGGGGAGGTTCACCACTCATGGGCTGGTCCAGACTATCAGGGCCACAGCTCTGACAGCTTCTCTTCCACCAAGGTGCCGCTTCCTCTGCTCAGCCCTGGGGAAGTTTGCCATAGCCCGCCACTCACGAACACCGTGAGTGCCCTGATCAACTGCAAGTCCTTCCTCTTCTGCCCAGGCCCGGGTGTGACTGTGCTCAGGCCTGGGCAGCAGTGGGTCTTCATCTTCATGGGGTCTGCACAAGGATGACTGATAACACACAGGGGCCTGCCAGAACCAGAGCCCTCTCTCTTGGCACCTTGCCACGGGTGTCTAGGAGGGAAGTATTCCTGAGCTGTCCCCACCCTCCTCTCATTTGCCCCGCTCCTGCCAGTGCCTAAGAGCCATCAACCCTGCAAGATCATGAGGCTCACTGCTGTCCAGGGAGGGCCGGGTCCCTAAGACTTCCACCCAGCCACAAACAGCCCCAACAGCGGCCACACACCATGTCCCTCCCTCCCTCCCATCCTCACCTTCACGCTTCTTGCTGACGCTATGGCCTCCCCTGTCTTTGCAGGCCTCCTCACGGGACCTAGGGCAGGACTACACCAGCTGGACCTCCGTCACATACAGGCGGACCATCAGGCGCAGGCGTTGGTCAGTCACCCGGGTGAGTGTGCATGTGTGTCCATTCCTCCAAGGACATCTAGCCCACACATCACACTCACACTGGGCCGCCCTTGGACAAAGTCATGCAGGGCTGTCTCTGCCAGCCCCACAAAGCAATAGCTCCCACTGCAGACCCTGTACTGCCTTGGCAGGGACAAACCAGTGCCAAACAGTCCATCACCCAATGGAATCCAGCTCCATGCCCCCTAGCCACACTTGCCAACCACTGTAATACTCACCACACGAGAAAGCGGCTGGCTCCCCTCATGTGCACCTAGGTAGCTCTTGGGCTTTGGCTGCATTGCCACATGTCCCCTCCTGCCTACTCCTGGGCTCACCTACCACCTCTCAGCCCTTGTGCCAGGGACCTAACAGCTTCTGCACCTTCGCTAGGCTTTCCCTGCCCATCATCATGTGGGAGGCTTGCTTCGAGCAACTTAAAGGGCACACATACTATTGCAGGCTCCCAGTGTCTTGTGTGTGTATGTGTGTGTGTGTGTGTGTGTGTATTCTAATTAGCCTGTGTGTATGGGAGCAGGAGTGCATGTGTCTGCTGGTGTACAGGTATATGTGTTAGAGAGGGAAAGATACACAGACAGAGACAGAGAGACAGAGGGAGGGACAGGGACAGGGACAGAGAAAAAACCCATGCCTGCTTTTCCCATGCCCTCCTAAGGCAGTGGGGTTTGTCCTGAGCTCCAGCTCTCCCCCAAGCCTCCAGCGGGGTTCTCCCGTCTTTTTTGAAAATCCAAGCAATTCTGTAATTCCCTAGACTGAAAACGGGCTGCTGGTCCTGAACCTGGAAGAAATTTCTAAGAGCTGGCAACTAAGGATTACTTCTTCCCAGGGGGTTGTGGACCTAACACCTGGGCTTCTGCAGAGCCGCGGCTCCTTGGCCCCCATGGAAGCACTGTGCTCCAGGCAAGAGGCTGTGAGTGTGACCAGGTGAGCATCATCCTGCAAAGCTCGGGCTGCCATGGGCAAGCAACAGCTCATCGAGACTCTTTCCTGGGCAGGCGGGAGGGTGGGTGTGTAGCAAGCACTGGAGGACCTTCACTGTGCTGTGGCCCCTTTGCCTTTTCCTCAGGTGCTCGGTGGCTGGCTGGGTGCTGCTGAGCCTTAGCCCCAGGCCAGATGGATGCCAATGTGGGCTGCAAAGGCCCATCGGAGGTCTCCCAGAGAATGCTCTCTGATGCAACTGCTGCCATTGATCAGCCCTGACCAGCGAAGGCCGGTGAGTCCCGGACTGGGCCCCTCATCCTTCCTCCTTTTGGGGGCAGGCAGACAGTCTACACAAACCCACAACCCTCTGTCTACGAGGCAATTCTGGCCACACCATCACCTCTCCTCCTGCAAGCCCTGGGACACACTGGCACACTCACTGGCCAGGTGTCGCGACCGCCTCGACCCGCAAGGATGACGCGAAAACAGGTTCTTCTTTCAGGCGGTTTATTCAGGACCTTGTTTACAGTTTCTTTTCTCCTACTTCTCTCCTGCCCGCTTCTTCCTGCTTCTTCCTGCTTCTCCTTCCCGTCCGCCCCCGCGCTCTGGTTATAAGCCTCCTGGATGGCCAATCCCGAAGCGCCACGTGGCATATAATGATAGGGCTGCAAACACGGAAGCAAACTAGGAGCCAAGTCATAGCCATATAAGGAGCTGTTTTTTACAGAGAGCACTCGTCACCGGGAAGACGGAAGGCGGGAGCCCGCGCCATCTTAGGTCGGAGCCGCGCCACGCGGCCCCGCCATTTTAGCTACAATGTTGATTTTGCGGCCGTCTTTGGTTGTGGCTCCCGCAGCTCTGTACAGCTCCCCCTTTTTTGTTTTATTAAGCAACAGGTAAGAGTAGAGGTTGGGCCTCTGTCTAAAACATTAATGAGAGGACCTTGCACTGGTCTTCGCCTGAGGTACGCGCCTTCCCCAGTGATGACCAGGCCTGTCCGATGCCTTTTTTGCAGAGGTGGGATCTTGGGCATCAACCCACTTGCAACCCAACATGCTCTTCTTGGGTTCACGCCAGGGAGTGATTCCCAAGTGCAGTGCGTTTGCCTCGCACCCTGTGCTATTCCTTCAACGTGGCAAGCCACGCGTAGGGGGACTGTCCGGCCTCAATGGCAGTGAAGGCCTGGACCTCCGTAGCCATACTTCTGGGCTGCGAGCTCCTAATCCGGTATATGCACCACAGGCACAACAAGATCACCAATGCCAGGATACCAATAAGGGAGCCCATTCCCGCCCACTCCTTCAAATGATCCACAGCTGTCAAACTCTCCAGTCCAATTGTCTAAAAGATAAGGGCATCGGTCTCGGGAACACGGACAGGATCCCCCATCTCGGCACTGGTCTTACAGGCTGTCGTTGTGAGGGCGATCAGAAGAATCATCACCACCCCTTGCATCTTGTGCTTCTTCTCCTTGGACCCTCCTAACGAGTCGTTCAGGTACCCAAACCGGATCCTGTTGGTCCTGTGGAAAAACACAAACAGAACCTCGTGCCCATGTTAGCACGGGATCAGGCCCGCGCCAGAGCCCTGTCAAAATATCTTTCCATTTTACCATTCCTTTTGTTAGACCTTGAGACTTGTTATGCCTGTCCGCCGCAGACAGGCCTTGAGCATCCAAATTTAAAAAATTAATAGTGAATAAAGTAAGAGAAAGCCTTTCCTTAGGGGTACGGCCATGGCCAATTCCCCCTTTTTGTTTTTGTAAAGTCTCCTTTAGCGTGCGATATGCATGTTCTACGATGCCTTGACTTGAGGGTTATAGGGCAACCCATGAAGAAGCTGAACATCCATTGCTTTGCAAAAGGAGAAAAATTGATTTCCTGCATATGCAGGACCATTATCAGTTTTGAGCTGTTTTGGTTTGCCCCAAGCTGCCCACGCCTCTAGGCAGTGGGTAATAACCTGATGTGCCTTTTCTCCAGTCATAGGGGAGGCATATATAATGCCAGAGCATGTGTCTACAGAAACATGCACGAATTTCTGGCATCCAAATTCAGGTACATGGGTAACATCCATTTGCCATATTTTAAGAGGCAAAAGGCCTCGAGGATTAACACCAACACTAGGTAAGTGGTGATAAATTACACAATGAGGGCAATCTAAAACTATTTGTCGGGCATCCGCACGGGAAAGTCGAAATTGTTTTTGTAAAGCTTTTGAGTTAACATGAAAGTTATTATGAAAAGTTTTTGCTCTATCCAAATTTGAACTAAAAAAATCCAATCTTGACGGGTATAGCAATCAACAATATCATTGCCTTCGCTTAAAGGGCCAGGCAGACCAGTATGGGCACGAATATGTAAGGGATAGAAAGGGTGTTGTCGTTGCCAAAGCAATCGTTGTAAGCGACAAAACAAATATCCAACAGGAGAGGCCTGTTTTATTGGCCCTGCAGCCTCCAAGACTCTTAAAGCATTTATAACATAAGCAGAGTCTGAAATCAAATTAAAAGGAAAAGGACAGGTTTGAAACACTTTTACAACAATTTGTAGTTCCACTAATTGTGGAGCACCAGCTTGAAACTGGTGGCGGACTGGGTCATGGCCTTCCACCATGTACACGCCGCATCCCGTTTTAGAGCCATCGGTAAAAATATTGCAAGCTCTAGCAAGGGGATCTAAGGAGGTAACTTTAGGAAAAACTACGGGATGTTCTTTTAGAAAATTTAACAGGGGATGTTTTGGAAAATGGTTATCTATCTGTCCTTTAAAACTACATTGTAAGACTGCCCAATCATCTACAGTAGCACATAATGCTTGTACTTCATGATTAGTATATTGAACAATAATGAAGCATGGAGCATTGCCAAAATATTGGACGCACTGCTGAACCCCCGACAACGCCAGACTGGCTACCGCGGCAGGGTAATACTCAATGGATTTTGCTGGAGAAACTTTTGGGTAAATCCAAAGCAATGGGCCATCTTGCCATAAAAGCCCTGAAGGTTGAACACATGTAGGGAGAATACACAAAGTAATTGGCTCACCTTCCTTAACTCTTTTTAAACATGACTTTTGTAACTCATGCTCTACCTTTCATAGTGAATCACGTGCCTCATCCGTAAGCTGTCTTGGAGAATCTAATGCAGAGTCTCCTTGTAGCATGTTATATAAGGGCTTAAGTTCATAATTTGGCAGCTTTAAATAACATCGGATCCAATTAATGTCTCCCAATAACTTTTGATAATCATTCAGGGTTTTTAAATGATCCTTCCTCAATTCTACCTTTTGGGGTACAATATGAGATTTATGTATGGTAGCCCCTAAATATTCAACAACAGAGTGTTGTTGTACTTTCTCAGGGGCAATAAGCAAGCTTTTAGCATTTAACAGCTTGGTAAGTTCCTCATAAGCTTTATGTAGTAATTGCTCTGATCTAGAGGCCAACAAAATATCATCCATATAATGAATGCAGCGCACCTTGGGATATTTTTGTCTAAGCGGCTCAAGAGCCTCGGTCACAAATAACTGACACATGGTTGGACTGTTTGCCATGCCCTGGGGAAGTGCTACCCATTCGTACCTTTTGTCCGGTTCCTCATGATTACAGGAAGGGAGGGTAAAAGCAAAACGTTCAGTGTCCCTAGCAAATAATGGAATAGAAAAGAAACAATCCTTTATATCAATGACTATAACAGGCCAATTTTCAGGTAGGGAAGAAAGAAGCGGTAAGCCCCTCTGAACTGGACCCATAATTTGCATTTGTCCATTGATTGCACGCAAGTCATGTAGCAATCTCCACTTTCCGGATTTCCTTTTTATTACAAAAATAGGAGTATTCCAAGGAGAAACAGAAGGCTTAAGGTGCCCCAGTTCTACCTGTTCTTGTACTAGAGTTTGAGCAGCAGCAAGCTTTTCCGAGGGCAGTGGCCACTGAGGCACCCATACTGGATCCCCCGTCTTCCAAACTATGGGAATGCCCGCCCCAGTGGCAGCTATGAAAAACCCAGTCCCTGTTTGTCTAACTTTTGTTTTACTTGGATGGGCTCTTTATTGCCTTGTAGAAGTTTCCCTAGGCCAAAGCCAGGATGATACCCCATGCGAGTCATCATCTCTTGGGAAACAGCTGAATATTCATTGCTCAGAGTAAACCCCATCTCTTTTAACAGATCTCTTCCCCACAATGATACTGGCAGCTCTAGCACGTAAGGCTGAATAGTGCCTGAGTGGCCTTCATCGTCCTTCCAGGAGAGTTGTCTTGCACTCATTTCAGGAGTTTTTGTGTATCCTAGGCCTTGTAATACTTGAGGAGAGGTCTGTATCTTTGTCCTTTCAATTTGTTCTGTGATTGCTTGAACCTCCTCGAAGTCAGATTCCTCAAGGGAATCAAGCTCTGTAAAATCGGGGTATAATTCTGACCTTGGCCTTTTTGCAGTGCCGCTAGCAACACTGCCTCTCTCTGATCTTTCTTCCTGCAGTCTCTCTAAAGCTGCTTGCCCAATCTCCACTACCTCGCTGCAGCGCTGATCCTCCAGGCAACTTCTCACTAACCTCCAAATTGGTCTTACCCCACCCTTAAGTGCTCCTTGTTCATAAGCAAAATCTAACTCCTCTCCCAACTTCTCCCATGAGGCTACCCTGAGGCTCCCAGAGACTAGGAACCAAGGAGCTACAATGTTGCATTCCTCAAGGAACCTCCGTAAAGTATCCTTTTTTAACTTTAGTCCTTTTGAGCTTAGCAGCTCTTCCAGGGCCAGAAAAATTGGATGTGAGGTAGCGGGGCCCATCTTAGTTGTTTTTTTTTTTTGTGGTTGTTACTTTCACTTTAGGCCTGTATTTTATTTCTTCCCGGGTTTCCGCTCTCTCTTTTATCTACCCAGACGAGCAAAAAATCCCTCCCGCTTTTATCGCGGATCCCCTCTTACCTGGGAACTTACCCCCGCTCTTGTCGCCGATTCCCCCTTTTCCTGGGGACTTACCGGTGCACCACCCTGACCGCTGAAAGTTCTGAATCCTGTCCTGCCCCACATTGGGCGCCACTTGTCGCGACCGCCTCGACCCGCAAGGATGACGCGACAACAGGTTCTTCTTTCAGGCGGTTTATTCAGGACCTTGTTGACAGCTTCTTTTCTCCTACTTCTCTCCTGCCCGCTTCTTCCTGCTTCTCCTTCCCATCCGCCCCCGCGCTCCTGTTATAAGCCTCCTGGATGGCCAATCCTGAAGTGCCACGTGGAACATACTGATAGGGCTGCAAACACGGAAGCAAACTAGGAGCCAAGTCATAGCCATATAAGGAGCTGTTTTTTACAGAAAGCACTCGTCACCGGGAAGACGGAAGGCGGGAGCCCGCGCAATCTTAGGTCGGAGCCGCGCCACGCGGCCCCGCTATTTTAGCTACAATGTTGATTTTGCGGCCGTCTTTGGTTGCGGCTCCTGCAGCTCTCCACAACCAGGCATCAGCCCTGCCGGGCCATGGGGCCCACTGCTGTCCAGGAAGTGCCTAGTCCCTAAAGCTTCCATAAACAGCCATAAACAGCCCCAAAATTGGCCATACACCATGTCCCTCTCTCCCTCCCACTTTCACATTCATGCTTCTTGCTGGCTTCTTGCTGGCCATCCCTGTCTTTGCAGACCTGCACACAGGACATGAGTCAGGACAACCGCAGCTGGACCTCCATCACATACAGCATCACTGTCAGGCCCTGGCTTTGTCAATCATGGGGATGAGTGTTGATGCGTGTCGGTTCCTCCAAGGACATCCAACCCACACAACACACTCACACTGGGCTGGGCTTGGACAAAGTCCTGTGTCACCCTCCAGCCCCAGCACTTCCTTGCTAGGGACACTGCTGCCAAACAGTTCAGCACCCAATGTAATCCAGGCCCCCATCTCCATGCCCGCTAGCCACACCACACCTACCCACAACTCTGACACTCACCACACCTGAAAGCGGCTCGCTGCCCACACATCAACCTACATAGCTCTTGGGTTTTGGGCCAATTGTCACGTGTCCCCTCCTGTCTGGTCCTCGGCTCACCCACTGCCTCTCAGCACCTTGTGCCAGGGACCTGACAGCTTCTGCACTTTCTGTGTGCTTTCACCATTCATCATCAGGCTGGAGGCTCACTATAAGCAAACTCAAAGTGCTCACTTACAGCTGCAGGCTTCCGGTGTGAGTGTGTGTGTGTGTGTGTGAGGATTTCAGCTAGACCAGTGGTGTGCGAGTGGGAGTACGTGTGTGTGCTGGGTTTGGGTATATGGGTTTGAAAGACAGAGAAAGACAGAGAGAGAGAGAGAGAGAGACAGCGAGACAGAGACAGAGACAGAGACAGCGACAGACAGACATACAGAGATAGAGACAGAGAGAGAGAACACATGCCTGCCTTTCCCATGCCTTCCTACAGCAGGGAGTTTGGTCTGACTTCTAGCCCACCCCCAAGCGTCGAGCAGGTTGATTACAGCTTCTTTGAAAAACCAAACAACTCTGTGTCTCCCCAGGCAGAAAACACCATGCCAGTCTGGAACAGAGAGGATTTGTACAACCTATGGCAAATGTGCATGATGACACTGTCTTTGCAGGGGATTCAATACCGGGCACCGGCCCCTCTGCACAGCGATGCATCTTTGGGACCAAGGGAGGCACTGTGCTCCAGTCAAGAGGCCCTGCCTGTGACCTGGTGAGCCTCATCCTGCAAGGCACTGGCTGCCACGGACAAGCCACAGCTCAGCCAGGCTCTCAACCGGGCAGCTGGGAGGGTGGGTGTGTAGCAAGAACTGCCAGGACCCTCCGTCTGCTGTGGCCTCTTTGACTGCTGTTTCCTCCAGGTGCTTGGTGGCTGACTGTCACCCCTACCTGGGTTTTCTGAGCCCGAACTGGTTCCACAGCCACAGTCCGTATAGACGGAAGGATGGGCTCCTGTTGCCCATAGGGAACTGTCCCACAGGGTGCTCGTGCATGCAGCTGTCGCTGCCATTGCGTAGCCCTGTGGGAGTTCGCCCAGACCAGCCAAGGCCTGTGAGTCACATACTGTGCCCTCGTCCTTCTTCCCCAGGGGCAGGCGGGAGGACTCCCCAGAACCAGAACCCCCTCTCTAGACTCGGACGCAATCCTGGCCTCACCATCACCTCTCCTCCTACAAACCTTGTGGCACACTTACTCACTAACTGCCCAACCAACAGCCCTGCAAGCCGTGGGGCTTGGTGCTGTCTGGGGAGATGCTAGGGCCCAAAGTTTCCAGGGGGCCACAACCAGCCTCCCCAGTGGCCACTTGTCATGCCCTTGTCTTCCTCCCTGCCTCCCTTCTTTCCCTGCTTAAGCTTCTTGCTGGCCTCCTGAACCTTCTTCCTCTCTTTTCAGACCTGCACCACATTGACTACATTGCCCCACCACATGGTGGCAAGGCCTGCCTTCACCTGGACATATGGTTCTCTCCTATGGAGATGCCAACTCCCAACCTCCCATTCTGGTTGCATCATCTGGAGGCCACTGAGGCAGAGGCTGCAGGTGAGGGACACTGGCCCCGGAGCTGTTCCTTCCAAGGAAGGGATAGCCAGTCCTACTTACACCCATGAGCCCAGGTGCCTGAGCGAGTGTGCATGCATGCAAGTGCACTCCCACAGTCACATGCAACTCAGGCTTGTACAAGGGCACAGGAGAGTGTGTTGTATCTGGGGGCCAGATCTGGAGCACAGTGTGTGTGGATGGAGAGGAGGCCCGACATCTGGGAAAGACCCAGAACCATCAGTTGTTGGATGCCTTAGGGACCTCCATCCACCGTCTGCCGCCTCAGGGGGCAGAGCTCGGTCTGCAAGGCAGCAGGCACGGCCGTGTCCCGACACCAAAATGGGCTCTCTACCTGCTCTGCTCCTCTTGCAGCTGCGGGGCCAGCTCCAGCCCAGCTGTGCTAACATCTGCTGACTGCACTCCGCCAGTGCCACTGGCCAGACCAAAGCCAGCACGACCAATGCCTTCACCACAAGCAAGCAGCCAAAGGCCTCTTCACACCACGCCACAGCCAAGCTTTCACCTGGAGCAGCCCTTGCCACACCCCTACCTGCCCTGTTCATCACTAATCCTTTCCCTTCAGTACCTAGACCCCCCGTTTATCTACTCTTATTTATTAAAATTTATTGAAAAAGATCAAAAGGCACACAATGTCCTCTCATGAAACAAACAGAGTTCCACTCCGTGGCTTCCAGTGGTTTCCCAGGTGGCGAAACAGATGGCACTGTCTACTAGGAAGCACATTCCTCAACCTCTCCCCTTAACAGGACCTCCCCACTCCTCTGCTCCTTCTTCATGGCAGCCAAGGGACTTGTCAATCTGCCCCTGTCTCCATTCCTTACCTCCCAGGTGGCTCCTTATCTGCCCTCCATGTAGTAGTAGTACTAGTACAAGGAGGAATAATAATAATAATAGTTATAGTAGTAGTGCTAGTAGACCTAGTATCCTTAGTAGTTCTAATAGGCTCTGATTCAGGTCACAAGTCTCTGTGTCCCAACGGGAATTGAAAGGCAGACCAGAACTCTCCAGACAAAAGAAAAATCCTAGCAATCCTCCCAGGGTAGCATGGACTTTCACAGGACAGGAGTGCAGAGGAGTGCACACACAAAGAAGGGCCTCCTCCAGCCGCTGTCTGGTCCAATGTGGGGAGAACTGCCCTGGAGGGTACATGTTGGGAACGCCATTCCTTGGGCCCGAAGCACACAAAAGGCCTACCAGCAGCTGTCTTGTTCAGGGATCCATGAGGGGCAAAGAGAAAAGGAGAGCCCGTTGATCCAAAGGACATGAGGCCCTGGGTTCAATTCCTCAGCACCACATAACCAAAAAGGCAAAAAAGCCGGAAGTGGCGCCGTGGCTCAAGTGGTAGAGAGCGCTAGCCTTGAGCTGAAGAGCTGAGGGACAGCGCCCAGGCCCAGAGATCAGGCCCCACGACAGGAACCCCCCTCAAAAAACAAAATCAGAATTGGTGTAGAAACACAATGTCCCCTTGTACAGGATCCTTCAGATTCCCAGGGAGATGTGGAGTGGAAAGCTTGTTTGGTCTCCTGGGTGCACACCGGACTGCCAGGTGGGAAGGGTGGTCACGCGCCCCTCAACCCCCAGACTCCCACCGGGACTGTGTGCTCATGAAGGCAAAAGGCCGTAAAGGGTCAAGAGGTCAGAGGGCGTGGGGCCTATGGGTTGGTGAGGTCAATGGGGACTGGGGATCGCTGAGTGGGGGATGGGGGAGGGCCTGTGATGTCTCGTGACCTCACTTCCTTGGTGACCAACAGCCACAGAACTCAGAACCCCAGTTGCCCTCGACTGAAGAGACGGTATCCTCTTGCCGTCTCTTCCACAGAGGCAAAGGCGACTATGTTTAGCTGCTGTTGTCCATGGCTTAGAGGCCGTGGGAGACACCCTGAACGTGGCCACCACCCCGAACGTAGCCACGAGGCTCCTCGTGCTCAGAGCGCCCCGCAGCGCCTGAGACACTGGATCAGATCACATGCCACGCCAACAAGAATATTTGGCAGGCGCCGTTCCCGCGTATCACACAGCCCACGGGATGTGTCGGGCCCTGAACGCCACTTGGCCCACGTAGGGGCCGATCGTCACAGACCAGGCCTGGGCTCTCACGGTCTACCCATGACCGCGGCACTGCTGCTCAGTCCTGGAGAGGTTCGCCGAGGCCAGCCCACCACTGTGAGTACCCTGAGCCCAGGGGATGCCCTGCCCCGTGGAGACCACATGGCTGTCCCATGGGCTGGTCCCGACAGTTGGGGCCACAGCTCTGACAGTCTCAATTCCACGGATGAACCTCTGTCTCCACTCAGTCCTGGGGAGGTTCACCACTCATGGGCTGGTCCAGACTATCAGGGCCACAGCTCTGACAGCTTCTCTTCCACCAAGGCGCCGCTTCCTCCGCTCAGCCCTGGGGAGGTTCGCCATAGCCACCCTCCCACGAACACCGTGAGTGCCCTGATCAACTGCAAGTCCTTCCTCTTCTGCCCAGGCCCGGGTGTGACTGTGCTCAGGCCTGGGCAGCAGTGGGCCTTCATCTTCATGGGGTCTGCACAGGGATGACTGATAACGCACAGGGGCCTGTCAGAACCAGAGCCCTCTCTCTTGGCACCTTGCCTCGCGTGTCTAGGAGGGAAACATTCCTGAGCTGTCCCCACCCTCCTCTCATTTGCCCCGCTCCTGCCAGTGCCTAAGAGCCATCAACCCTGCAAGATCATGGGGCTCACTGCTGTCCAGGGAGGGCCGGGTCCCTAAGACTTCCACCCAGCCACAAACAGCCCCAACAGCGGCCACACACCATGTCCCTCCCTCCCTCCCATCCTCACCTTCACGCTTCTTGCTGACCCTCTGGCCTCCCCTGTCTTTGCAGGCCTCCTCACGGGACCTAGGCCAGGACTACACCAGCTGGACCTCCGTCACATACAGGCGGACCATCAGGCGCAGGCGTTGGTCAGTCACCCGGGTGAGTGTGCATGTGTGTCCATTCCTCCAAGGACATCTAGCCCACACATCACACTCACACGGGGCCGCGCTTGGACAAAGTCATGCAGGGCTGTCTCTGCCAGCCCCACAAAGCAATAGCTCCCACTGCAGACCCTGTACTGCCTTGGCAGGGACAAACCAGTGCCAAACAGTCCATCACCCAATGGAATCCAGCTCCATGCCCCCTAGCCACACTTGCCAACCACTCTAATACTCACCACACGAGAAAGCGGCTGGCTCCCCTCATGTGCACCTAGGTAGCTCTTGGCCTTTGGCTGCATTGCCACATGTCCCCTCCTGCCTACTCCTGGGCTCACCCACCACCTCTCAGCCCTTGTGCCAGGGACCTAACAGCTTCTGCACCTTCGCTAGGCTTTCCCTGCCCATCATCATGTGGGTTGCTTGCTTCGAGCAACTTAAAGGGCACACATACTATTGCAGGCTCCCAGTATCTTGTGTGTGTGTATGTATATTCGAGTTAGCCTGTGGGTATGGGAGCAGGAGTGCATGTGTGTGCTGGTGTACAGGTATATGTGTTAGAGAGGGAAAGAGACACAGAGACAGAGAGACAGAGGGAGGGACAGGGACAGGGACAGAGAAAAAACCCATGCCTGCTTTTCCCATGCCCTCCTAAGGCAGTGGGGTTTGTCCTGAGCTCCTGCTCTCCCCCAAGCCTCCAGCGGGGTTCTCCCGTCTTTTTTGAAAATCCAAGCAATTCTGTATCTCCCTAGACTGAAAACGGGCTGCTGGTCCTGAGCCTGGAAGAAATTTCTAGGAGCTGGCAACTAAGGATTACTTCTTCCCAGGGGGTTGTGGACCCAACACCTGGGCTTCTGCAGAGCCGCGGCTCCTTGGCCCCCTTGGAAGTACTGTGCTCCAGGCAAGAGTCTGTGAGTGTGAGCAGGTGAGCATCATCCTGCAAGGCTCGGGTTGCCATGGGCAAGCCACAGCTCATCGAGACTCTTTCCTGGGCAGGCGGGAGGGTGGGTATGTAGCAAGCACTGGAGGACCTTCACTGTGCTGTGGCCCCTTTGCCTTTTCCTCAGGTGCTCGGTGGCTGGCTGGGTGCTGCTGAGCCTTAGCCCCAGGCCAGATGGATGCCAATGTGGGCTGCAAAGGCCCATCGGGAGCTCTCCCAGAGAATGCTCTCTGATGCAGCTGCTGCCATTGATCAGCCCTGACCAGCCAAGGCCTGTGAGTCCCGGACTGGGCCCCTCATCCTTCCTCCTTTTGGGGGCAGGCAGACAGTCTACACAGACCCAGAACCCTCTGTCTAGGAGGCAATTCTGGCCACACCATCACCTCGCCTCCTGCAAGCCCTGGGACACACTGGCACACTCACTGGCCAGCCATCAGCCCTGCCGGTCCATGGGGCCCGCTGCTGTCCAGGAAGTGCCTAGTCCCTAAAGCTTCCATAAACAGCCATAAACAGCCCCAACATTGGCCATACACCATGTCCCTCTCTCCCTCCCACTTTCACCTTCATGCTTCTTGCTGGCTTCTTGCTGGCTATCCCTGTCTTTGCCGACCTGCACACAGGACATGAGTCAGGACAACCGCAGCTGGACCTCCATCACATACAGCATCACTGTCAGGCCCTGGCTTTGTCAATCATGGGGATGAGTGTTGATGCGTGTCAGTTCCTCCAAGGACATCCAACCCACACAACACACTCACACTGGGCTGGGCTTGGACAAAGTCCTGTGTCACCCTCCAGCCCCAGCACTTCCTTGCTAGGGACACTGCTGCCAAACAGTTCAGCACCCAATGTAATCCAGGCCCCCATCTCCATGCCCGCTAGCCACACCACACCTACCCACAACTCTGACACTCACCACCCCTGAAAGCGGCTCGCTGACCACACGTCAACTTACGTAGCTCTTGGGTTTTGGGCCAATTGTCACGTGTCCCCTCCTGTCTGGTCCTGGGCTCACCCACTCCCTCTCAATCCTTGTGCCAGGGACCTAACAGCTTCTGCACTTTCTGTGTGCATTCACCATTCATCATCAGGCTGGAGGCTCACTATAAGCAAACTCAAAGTGCTCACTTACAGCTGCAGGCTCCCGGTGTGAGTGTGTGTGTGTGTGTGTGTGAGGATTCCAGCTAGACCAGTGGTGTGCGAGTGGGGGTACATGTGTGTGCTGGGTGTGGGTATATGGGTTTGAAAGACAGAGAAAGACAGAGAGAGAGAGAGAGAGACAGCGAGACAGAGACAGAGACAGCGACAGAGACAGAGACAGACAAACAGAGATAGAGACAGAGAGAGAGAACACATGCCTGCCTTTCCCATGCCTTCCTACGGCAGGGAGTTTGTTCTGACTTCTAGCCCACCCCCAAGCCTCGAGCAGAATGATTACTGCTTCTTTGAAAAACCAAACAACTCTGTGTCTCCCCAGGCAGAAAACACAATGCCAGTCTGGAACAGAGAGGATTTGTACAACCTATGGCAAATGTGCATGATGACACTGTCTTTGCAGGGGATTCAATACCGGGCACCGGCCCCTCTGCACAGCGATGCATCTTTGGGACCAAGGGAGGCACTGTGCTCCAGTCAAGAGGCCCTGCCTGTGACCAGGTGAGCCTCATCCTGCAAGGCACTGGCTGCCACGGACAAGCCACAGCTCAGCCAGGCTCTCAACCGGGCAGCTGGGAGGGTGGGTGTGTAGCAAGAACTGCCAGGACCCTCCGTCTGCTGTGGCCTCTTTGACTGCTCTTTCCTCCAGGTGCTTGGTGGCTGACTGTCACCCCTACCTGGATTTTCTCAGCCCGAACTGGTTCCACAGCCATAGTCCGTGTAGACAGAAGGATGGGCTCCTGATGCCCATAGGGAGCTGTCCCACAGGGTGCTCGTGCATGCAGCTGTCACTGCCATTGCGTAGCCCTGTGGTGGTTCTCCCTGACCAGCCAAGGCCTGTGAGTCACCTACTGTGCCCTCGTCCTTCTTCCCCAGGGGCAGGCGGGAGGACTCCCCAGACCCACCACCCTCTCTCTAGACTCGGAGGGAGTCCTGGCCTCACCATCACCTCTCCTCCTACAAACCTTGTGGCACTTACTCACTAACTGCCCAACCAGCAGCCCTGCAAGGCGTGGTGCTTGGTGCTGTCTCGGGAGATGCGAGGGCCCAAAGTTTCCAGGGAGCCACAACCAGCCTAGCCTCCACAGTGGCCACTTGTCATGCCCTTGTCTGCCTCCCTGCCTCCCATCTTTCCCTCCTTAAGCTTCTTGCTGGCCTCCTGACCCTTCTTCCTCTCTTTTGAGGCCAGCACCACATTGACTACATTGCCCCACCACATGGTGGCAAGGCCTGGCTTCACCTGGACATATGGATCTATCCTATTTAGATGCCAACTCCCAACCTCCCATTCTGGTTGCATCATCTGGAGGCCACTGAGGCAGAGGCTGCAGGTGAAGGACACTGGCCCCGGAGCTGTTCCTTCCAAGGAAGGGATAGCCAGTCCTACTTACACCCATGAGCCCAGGTGCCTGAGCGAGTGTGCATGCATGCAAGTGCACTCCCACAGTCACATGCAACTCAGACTTGTACAAGGGCACAGGAGAGTGTGTTGTATCTGGGGGCCAGATCTGGAGCACAGTGTGTGTGGATGGAGAGGAGGCCCGACATCTGGGAAAGACCCAGAACCATCAGTTGTTGGATGCCTTAGGGACCTCCATCCACCGTGGGCCGCCTCAGGGGGCAGAGCTCGGTCTGCAAGGCAGCAGGCACGGCCGTGTCCCGACACCAACATGGGCTCTCTACCTGCTCTGCTCCTCTTGCAGCTGCGGGGCCAGCTCCAGCCCAGCTGTGCTAACATCTGCTGACTGCATTCCGCCAGTGCCACTGGCCAGACCAAAGCCAGCACGACCAATGCCTTCACCACAAGCAAGCAGCCAAAGGCCTCTTCACACCACGCCACAACCAAGCCTTCACCTGGAGCAGCCCTTGCCACACCCCTACCTGCCCTGTTCATCACTAATCCTCTCCCTTCAGTACCTAGACCCCCCGTTTATCTACTCTTATTTATTAAAATTTATTGAAAAAGATCAAAAGGCACACAATGTCCTCTCATGAAACAAACAGAGTTCCACTCCGTGGCTTCCAGTGGTTTCCCAGGTGGCGAAACAGATGGCACTGTCTACTAGGAAGCACATTCCTCAACCTCTCCCCTTAACAGGACCTCCTCACTCCTCTGCTGCTTCTTCATGGCAGCCAAGGGACTTGTCAATCTGCCCCTGTCTTCATTCCTTACCTCCCAGGTGGCTCCTTATCTGCCCTCCGAGTAGTAGTAGTAGTAGTACAGGGAGGAATAATAATAATAATAGTTATAGTAGTAGTGCTAGTAGACCTAGTATTCTTAGTAGTTCTGATATGCTCTGATTCAGGTCACAAGTCTCTATGTCCCAACGGGAATTGAAAGGCAGACCAGAACTCTCCAGACAAAAGAGAAAGCCTAGCAATCCTCCCAGGGTAGCATGGACTTTCACAGGACAGGAGTGCAGAGGAGTGCACACACAAAGAAGGGCCTCCTCCATCCGCTGTCTGGTCCAATGTGGGGAGAACTGCCCTGGAGGGTACATGTTGGGAACGCCATTCCTTGGGCCCGAAGCACACAAAAGGCCTACCAGCAGCTGTCTTGTTCAGGGATCCATGAGGGGCAAAGAGAAAAGGAGAGCCCGTTGATCCAAAGGACATGAGGCCCTGGGTTCAATTCCTCAGCACCACATAACCAAAAAGGCAAAAAAGCCGGAAGTGGCGCCGTGGCTCAAGTGCTAGAGCGCTAGCCTTGAGCTGAAGAGCTGAGGGACAGCGCCCAGGCGCAGAGATCAGGCCCCACGACTGGAAACCCCCTCAAAAACCAAAATCAGAATTGGTGTAGAAACACAATGTCCCCTTGTACAGGGTCCTTCAGATTCCCAGGGAGATGTGGAGTGGAAAGCTTGTTTGGTCTCCTGGGTGCACACCGGACTGCCAGGTAGGAACGGTGGTCATGCACCCCTCAACCCCCAGACTCCCACCGGGACTGTGTGCTCATGAAGGCAAAAGGCCGTAAAGGGTCAAGAGGTCAGAGGGCGTGGGGCCTATGGGTTGGTGAGGTCAATGGGGACTGGGCATCGCTGAGTGGGGGGATGGGGGAGGGCCTGTGATGTCTCGTGATCTCACTTCCTTGGTGACCAACAGCCACAGAATCAGAACCCCAGTTGCCCTCGACTGAAGAGGGGGTATCCTCTTGCCTTCTGTTCCACAGAGGCAAAGGCGACTATGTTTAGCTGCTGTTGTCCATGGCTTAGAGGCCGTGGGAGACACCCTGAACGTGGCCACCACCCTGAACGTGGCCACGAGGCTCCTTGTGCTCAGAGCGCCCCGCAGCGCCTGAGACACTGGATCAGATCACATGCCACGCCAACAAGAATATTTGGCAGGCGCCGTTCCCGCGTATCACACAGACCACGGGATGTGTCGGGCCCTGAACGCCACTTGGCCCACGTAGGGGCCGATCGTCACAGACCAGGCCTGGGCTCTCATGGTCAACCCATGACCGCGGCACCGCTGCTCAGTCCTGGAGAGGTTCGCCGAGGCCAGCCCACCACTGTGAGTACCCTGAGCCCAGGGGATGCCCTGCCCCGTGGAGACCACATGGCTGTCCCATCGGCTGGTCCAGACAGTTGGGGCCACAGCTCTGACAGCCTCAGTTCCACAGATGAACCTCTGCCTCCACTCAGTCCTGGGGAGGTTCACCACTCATGGGCTGGTCCAGACTATCAGGGCCACAGCTCTGACAGCTTCTCTTCCACCAAGGTGCCCCTTCCTCTGCTCAGCCCTGGGGAAGTTTGCCATAGCCCGCCACCCACGAACACCGTGAGTGCCCTGATCAACTGCAAGTCCTTCCTCTTCTGCCCAGGCCCGGGTGTGACTGTGCTCAGGCCTGGGCAGCAGTGGGTCTTCATCTTCATGGGGTCTGCACAAGGATGACTGATAACACACAGGGGCCTGCCAGAACCAGAGCCCTCTCTCTTGGCACCTTGCCACGGGTGTCTAGGAGGGAAGTATTCCTGAGCTGTCCCCACCCTCCTCTCATTTGCCCCGCTCCTGCCAGTGCCTAAGAGCCATCAACCCTGCAAGATCATGAGGCTCACTGCTGTCCAGGGAGGGCCGGGTCCCTAAGACTTCCACCCAGCCACAAACAGCCCCAACAGCGGCCACACACCATGTCCCTCCCTCCCTCCCATCCTCACCTTCACGCTTCTTGCTGACGCTATGGCCTCCCCTGTCTTTGCAGGCCTCCTCACGGGACCTAGGGCAGGACTACACCAGCTGGACCTCCGTCACATACAGGCGGACCATCAGGCGCAGGCGTTGGTCAGTCACCCGGGTGAGTGTGCATGTGTGTCCATTCCTCCAAGGACACCTAGCCCACACATCACACTCACACTGGGCCGCCCTTGGACAAAGTCATGCAGGGCTGTCTCTGCCAGCCCCACAAAGCAATAGCTCCCACTGCAGACCCTGTACTGCCTTGGCAGGGACAAACCACTGCCAAGCAGTCCATCACCCATTGTAATCCAGCTCCGTGCCCGCTAGCCACGCTTGCCAACCACTCTAATACTCACCACACGAGAAAGCGGCTGGCTCCCCTCATGTGCACCTAGGTAGCTCTTGGCCTTTGGCTGCATTGCCACATGTCCCCTCCTGCCTACTCCTGGGCTCACCCACCACCTCTCAGCCCTTGTGCCAAGGACCTAACAGCTTCTGCACCTTCGCTAGGCTTTCCCTGCCCATCATCATGTGGGTTGCTTGCTTCGAGCAACTTAAAGGGCACACATACTATTGCAGGCTCCCAGTATCTTGTGTGTGTGTATGTATATTCGAGTTAGCCTGTGGGTATGGGAGCAGGAGTGCATGTGTGTGCTGGTGTACAGGTATATGTGTTAGAGAGGGAAAGAGACACAGACAGAGACAGAGAGACAGAGGGAGGGACAGAGACAGAGAGACAGAGGGAGGGACAGGGACAGGGACAGAGAAAAAACCCATGCCTGCTTTTCCCATGCCCTCCTAAGGCAGTGGGGTTTGTCCTGAGCTCCTGCTCTCCCCCAAGCCTCCAGCGGGGTTCTCCCGTCTTTTTTGAAAATCCAAGCAATTCTGTATCTCCCTAGACTGAAAACGGGCTGCTGGTCCTGAGCCTGGAAGAAATTTCTAGGAGCTGGCAACTAAGGATTACTTCTTCCCAGGGGGTTGTGGACCCAACACCTGGGCTTCTGCAGAGCCGCGGCTCCTTGGCCCCCTTGGAAGTACTGTGCTCCAGGCAAGAGTCTGTGAGTGTGAGCAGGTGAGCATCATCCTGCAAGGCTCGGGTTGCCATGGGCAAGCCACAGCTCATCGAGACTCTTTCCTGGGCAGGCGGGAGGGTGGGTATGTAGCAAGCACTGGAGGACCTTCACTGTGCTGTGGCCCCTTTGCCTTTTCCTCAGGTGCTCGGTGGCTGGCTGGGTGCTGCTGAGCCTTAGCCCCAGGCCAGATGGATGCCAATGTGGGCTGCAAAGGCCCATCGGGAGCTCTCCCAGAGAATGCTCTCTGATGCAGCTGCTGCCATTGATCAGCCCTGACCAGCCAAGGCCTGTGAGTCCCGGACTGGGCCCCTCATCCTTCCTCCTTTTGGGGGCAGGCAGACAGTCTACACAGACCCAGAACCCTCTGTCTAGGAGGCAATTCTGGCCACACCATCACCTCGCCTCCTGCAAGCCCTGGGACACACTGGCACACTCACTGGCCAGCCATCAGCCCTGCCGGTCCATGGGGCCCGCTGCTGTCCAGGAAGTGCCTAGTCCCTAAAGCTTCCATAAACAGCCATAAACAGCCCCAACATTGGCCATACACCATGTCCCTCTCTCCCTCCCACTTTCACCTTCATGCTTCTTGCTGGCTTCTTGCTGGCTATCCCTGTCTTTGCAGACCTGCACACAGGACATGAGTCAGGACAACCGCAGCTGGACCTCCATCACATACAGCATCACTGTCAGGCCCTGGCTTTGTCAATCATGGGGATGAGTGTTGATGCGTGTCAGTTCCTCCAAGGACATCCAACCCACACAACACACTCACACTGGGCTGGGCTTGGACAAAGTCCTGTGTCACCCTCCAGCCCCAGCACTTCCTTGCTAGGGACACTGCTGCCAAACAGTTCAGCACCCAATGTAATCCAGGCCCCCATCTCCATGCCCGCTAGCCACACCACACCTACCCACAACTCTGACACTCACCACCCCTGAAAGCGGCTCGCTGACCACACGTCAACTTACGTAGCTCTTGGGTTTTGGGCCAATTGTCACGTGTCCCCTCCTGTCTGGTCCTGGGCTCACCCACTCCCTCTCAATCCTTGTGCCAGGGACCTAACAGCTTCTGCACTTTCTGTGTGCATTCACCATTCATCATCAGGCTGGAGGCTCACTATAAGCAAACTCAAAGTGCTCACTTACAGCTGCAGGCTCCCGGTGTGAGTGTGTGTGTGTGTGTGTGTGAGGATTCCAGCTAGACCAGTGGTGTGCGAGTGGGGGTACGTGTGTGTGCTGGGTGTGGGTATATGGGTTTGAAAGACAGAGAAAGACAGAGAGAGAGAGAGAGAGACAGCGAGACAGAGACAGAGACAGCGACAGAGACAGAGACAGACAAACAGAGATAGAGACAGAGAGAGAGAACACATGCCTGCCTTTCCCATGCCTTCCTACGGCAGGGAGTTTGTTCTGACTTCTAGCCCACCCCCAAGCCTCGAGCAGAATGATTACTGCTTCTTTGAAAAACCAAACAACTCTGTGTCTCCCCAGGCAGAAAACACAATGCCAGTCTGGAACAGAGAGGATTTGTACAACCTATGGCAAATGTGCATGATGACACTGTCTTTGCAGGGGATTCAATACCGGGCACCGGCCCCTCTGCACAGCGATGCATCTTTGGGACCAAGGGAGGCACTGTGCTCCAGTCAAGAGGCCCTGCCTGTGACCAGGTGAGCCTCATCCTGCAAGGCACTGGCTGCCACGGACAAGCCACAGCTCAGCCAGGCTCTCAACCGGGCAGCTGGGAGGGTGGGTGTGTAGCAAGAACTGCCAGGACCCTCCGTCTGCTGTGGCCTCTTTGACTGCTCTTTCCTCCAGGTGCTTGGTGGCTGACTGTCACCCCTACCTGGATTTTCTCAGCCCGAACTGGTTCCACAGCCATAGTCCGTGTAGACAGAAGGATGGGCTCCTGATGCCCATAGGGAGCTGTCCCACAGGGTGCTCGTGCATGCAGCTGTCACTGCCATTGCGTAGCCCTGTGGTGGTTCTCCCTGACCAGCCAAGGCCTGTGAGTCACCTACTGTGCCCTCGTCCTTCTTCCCCAGGGGCAGGCGGGAGGACTCCCCAGACCCACCACCCTCTCTCTAGACTCGGAGGCAATCCTGGCCTCACCATCACCTCTCCTCCTACAAACCTTGTGGCACTTACTCACTAACTGCCCAACCAGCAGCCCTGCAAGGTGTGGTGCTTGGTGCTGTCTCGGGAGATGCGAGGGCCCAAAGTTTCCAGGGAGCCACAACCAGCCTAGCCTCCACAGTGGCCACTTGTCATGCCTTTGTCTTCCTCCCTGCTTCCCTTCTTTTCTTCCTTAAGCTTCTTGCTGGCCTCTTGACCCTTCTTCCTCTCTTTTCAGGCCTGCACCACATTGACTACATTGCCCCACCACATGGTGGCAAGGCCTGGCTTCACCTGGACATATGGTTCTCTCCTATGGAGATGCCAACTCCCAACCTCCCATTCTGATTGCATCATCAGGAGACCACTGATGCAGAGGCTGCAGGTGAGGGACACTGGCCCCGGAGCTGTTCCTTCCAAGGAAGGGATAGGCAGTCCTACTTACACCCATGAGCCCAGGTGCCTGAGCGAGTGTGCATGCATGCAAGTGCACTCCCACAGTCACATGCAACTCAGGCTTGTACAAGGGCACAGGAGAGTGTGTTGTATCTGGGGGCCAGATCTGGAGCACAGTGTGTGTGGATGGAGAGGAGGCCCGACATCTGGGAAAGACCCAGAACCATCAGTTGTTGGATGCCTTAGGGACCTCCATCCACCGTGGGACGCCTCAGGGGGCAGAGCTCGGTCTGCAAGGCAGCAGGCAGGGCTGTGTCCCGACACCAACATGGGCTCTCTACCCGCTCTGCTCCTCTGGCAGCTGCGGGGCCAGCTCCAGCCCAGCTGTGCTAACATCTGCTGACTGCACTCCGCTAGTGCCACTGGACAGACCAAAGCCAGCACGACCAAGGCCTTCACCACAAGCAAGCAGCCAAAGGCCTCTTCACACCACGCCACAACCAAGCCTTCACCTGGAGCAGCCCTTGCCACACCCCTACCTGCCCTGTTCATCACTAGTCCTCTCCCTTCAGTACCTAGACCCCCTGTTTATCTACTCTTATTTATTAAAGTTTATTGAAAAAGATCAAAAGGCACACAATGTCCTCTCAAGAAACAAACAGAGTTCCACTCCGTGGCTTCCAGTGGTTTCCCAGGTGGCGAAGCAGTTGGCACTGTCTACTAGGAAGCACATTCCTCAGCCTCTCCCCTTAACAGGACCTCCCCACTCCTCTGCTCCTTTTTCATGGCAGCCAAGGGACTTGTCAATCTGCCCCTGTCTCCATTCCTTACCTCCCAGGTGGCTCCTTATCTGCCCTCCATGTAGTAGTAGTACTAGTACAAGGAGGAATAATAATAATAATAGTTATAGTAGTAGTGCTAGTAGACCTAGTATCCTTAGTAGTTCTAATAGGCTCTGATTCAGGTCACAAGTCTCTGTGTCCCAACGGGAATTGAAAGGCAGACCAGAACTCAGCAGACAAAAGAGAAAGCCTAGCAATCCTCCCATTGTGGCATGGACTTTCACAGGACAGGAGTGCAGAGGAGTGCACACACAAAGAAGGGCCTCCTCCAGCCGCTGTCTGGTCCAATGTGGGGAGAACTGCCCTGGAGGGTACATGTTGGGAACGCCATTCCTTGGGCCCGAAGCACACAAAAGGCCTACCAGCAGCTGTCTTGTTCAGGGATCCATGAGGGGCAAAGAGAAAAGGAGAGCCCGTTGATTCAAAGGACATGAGGCCCTGGGTTCAATTCCTCAGCACCACATAACCAAAAAGGCAAAAAAGCCGGAAGTGGCGCCGTGGCTCAAGTGGTAGAGAGCGCTAGCCTTGAGCTGAAGAGCTGAGGGACAGCGCCCAGGCCCAGAGATCAGGCCCCACGACAGGAACCCCCCTCAAAAAACAAAATCAGAATTGGTGTAGAAACACAATGTCCCCTTGTACAGGATCCTTCAGATTCCCAGGGAGATGTGGAGTGGAAAGCTTGTTTGGTCTCCTTGGTGCACACCGGACTGCCAGGTTGGAAGGGTGGTCACGCGCCCCTCAACCCCCAGACTCCCACCGGGACTGTGTGCTCATGAAGGCAAAAGGCCGTAAAGGGTCAAGAGGTCAGAGGGCGTGGGGCCTATGGGTTGGTGAGGTCAATGGGGACTGGGGATCGCTGAGTGGGGGATGGGGGAGGGCCTGTGATGTCTCGTGACCTCACTTCCTTGGTGACCAACAGCCACAGAACTCAGAACCCCAGTTGCCCAGTTGCCCTCGACTGAAGAGACGGTATCCTCTTGCCGTCTCTTCCACAGAGGCAAAGGCGACTATGTTTAGCTGCTGTTGTCCATGGCTTAGAGGCCGTGGGAGACACCCTGAACGTGGCCACCACCCTGAACGTAGCCACGAGGCTCCTCGTGCTCAGAGCGCCCCGCAGCGCCTGAGACACTGGATCAGATCACATGCCAGGCCAACAAGAATATTTGGCAGGCGCCGTTCCCGCGTATCACACAGCCCACGGGATGTGTCGGGCCCTGAACGCCACTTGGCCCACGTAGGGGCCGATCGTCACAGACCAGGCCTGGGCTCTCACGGTCTACCCATGACCGCGGCACTGCTGCTCAGTCCTGGAGAGGTTCGCCGAGGCCAGCCCACCACTGTGAGTACCCTGAGCCCAGGGGATGCCCTGCCCCGTGGAGACCACATGGCTGTCCCATGGGCTGGTCCCGACAGTTGGGGCCACAGCTCTGACAGTCTCAATTCCACGGATGAACCTCTGTCTCCACTCAGTCCTGGGGAGGTTCACCACTCATGGGCTGGTCCAGACTATCAGGGCCACAGCTCTGACAGCTTCTCTTCCACCAAGGCGCCGCTTCCTCCGCTCAGACCTGGGGAGGTTCGCCATAGCCACCCTCCCACGAACACCGTGAGTGCCCTGATCAACTGCAAGTCCTTCCTCTTCTGCCCAGGCCCGGGTGTGACTGTGCTCAGGCCTGGGCAGCAGTGGGCCTTCATCTTCATGGGGTCTGCACAGGGATGACTGATAACGCACAGGGGCCTGTCAGAACCAGAGCCCTCTCTCTTGGCACCTTGCCTCGCGTGTCTAGGAGGGAAACATTCCTGAGCTGTCCCCACCCTCCTCTCATTTGCCCCGCTCCTGCCAGTGCCTAAGAGCCATCAACCCTGCAAGATCATGGGGCTCACTGCTGTCCAGGGAGGGCCGGGTCCCTAAGACTTCCACCCAGCCACAAACAGCCCCAACAGCGGCCACACACCATGTCCCTCCCTCCCTCCCATCCTCACCTTCACGCTTCTTGCTGACCCTCTGGCCTCCCCTGTCTTTGCAGGCCTCCTCACGGGACCTAGGCCAGGACTACACCAGCTGGATCTCCGTCACATACAGGCGGACCATCAGGCGCAGGCGTTGGTCAGTCACCCGGGTGAGTGTGCATGTGTGTCCATTCCTCCAAGGACATCTAGCCCACACATCACACTCACACGGGGCCGCGCTTGGACAAAGTCATGCAGGGCTGTCTCTGCCAGCCCCACAAAGCAATAGCTCCCACTGCAGACCCTGTACTGCCTTGGCAGGGACAAACCACTGCCAAACAGTCCATCACCCAATGGAATCCAGCTCCATGCCCCCTAGCCACACTTGCCAACCACTCTAATACTCACCACACGAGAAAGCGGCTGGCTCCCCTCATGTGCACCTAGGTAGCTCTTGGCCTTTGGCTGCATTGCCACATGTCCCCTCCTGCCTACTCCTGGGCTCACCCACCACCTCTCAGCCCTTGTGCCAGGGACCTAACAGCTTCTGCACCTTCGCTAGGCTTTCCCTGCCCATCATCATGTGGGTTGCTTGCTTCGAGCAACTTAAAGGGCACACATACTATTGCAGGCTCCCAGTATCTTGTGTGTGTATGTAAATTCGAGTTAGCCTGTGGGTATGGGAGCAGGAGTGCATGTGTGTGCTGGTGTACAGGTATATGTGTTAGAGAGGGAAAGAGACACAGACAGAGACAGAGAGACAGAGGGAGGGACAGAGACAGAGAGACAGAGGGAGGGACAGGGACAGAGAAAAAACCCATGCCTGCTTTTCCCATGCCCTCCTAAGGCAGTGGGGTTTGTCCTGAGCTCCTGCTCTCCCCCAAGCCTCCAGCGGGGTTCTCCCGTCTTTTTTGAAAATCCAAGCAATTCTGTATCTCCCTAGACTGAAAACGGGCTGCTGGTCCTGAGCCTGGAAGAAATTTCTAGGAGCTGGCAACTAAGGATTACTTCTTCCCAGGGGGTTGTGGACCCAACACCTGGGCTTCTGCAGAGCCGCGGCTCCTTGGCCCCCTTGGAAGTACTGTGCTCCAGTCAAGAGTCTGTGAGTGTGAGCAGGTGAGCATCATCCTCCAAAGCTCTGGCTGCCATGGGCAAGCCACAGCTCATCGAGACTCTTTCCTGGGCAGGCGGGAGGGTGGGTATGTAGCAAGCACTGGATGACCTTCACTGTGCTGTGGCCCCTTTGCCTTTTCCTCAGGTGCTCGGTGGCTGGCTGGGTGCTGCTGAGCCTTAGCCCCAGGCCAGATGGATGCCAATGTGGGCTGCAAAGGCCCATCGGGAGCTCTCCCAGAGAATGCTCTCTGATGCAGCTGCTGCCATTGATCAGCCCTGACCAGCCAAGGCCTGTGAGTCCCGGACTGGGCCCCTCATCCTTCCTCCTTTTGGGGGCAGGCAGACAGTCTACACAGACCCAGAACCCTCTGTCTAGGAGGCAATTCTGGCCACACCATCACCTCGCCTCCTGCAAGCCCTGGGACACACTGGCACACTCACTGGCCAGCCATCAGCCCTGCCGGTCCATGGGGCCCGCTGCTGTCCAGGACGTGCCTAGTCCCTAAAGCTTCCATAAACAGCCATAAACAGCCCCAACATTGGCCATACACCATGTCCCTCTCTCCCTCCCACTTTCACCTTCATGCTTCTTGCTGGCTTCTTGCTGGCCATCCCTGTCTTTGCAGACCTGCACACAGGACATGAGTCAGGACAACCGCAGCTGGACCTCCATCACATACAGCATCACTGTCAGGCCCTGGCTTTGTCAATCATGGGGATGAGTGTTGATGCGTGTCGGTTCCTCCAAGGAAATCCAACCCACACTCACACTGGGCTGGGCTTGGACAAAGTCCTGTGTCACTCTCCAGCCCCAGCACTTCCTTGCTAGGGACACTGCTGCCAAACAGTTCAGCACCCAATGTAATCCAGGCCCCCATCTCCATGCCCGCTAGCCACACCACACCTACCCACAACTCTGACACTCACCACACCTGAAAGCGGCTCGCTGCCCACACGTCAACCTACGTAGCTCTTGGGTTTTGGGCCAATTGTCACGTGTCCCCTCCTGTCTGGTCCTGGGCTCACCCACTGCCTCTCAATCCTTGTGCCAGGGACCTAACAGCTTCTGCACTTTCTGTGTGCATTCACCATTCATCATCAGGCTGGAGGCTCACTATAAGCAAACTCAAAGTGCTCACTTACAGCTGCAGGCTTCCGGTGTGAGTGTGTGTGTGTGTGTGTGTGTGTGTGTGTGTGTGTGTGTGTGAGGATTCCAGCTAGACCAGTGGTGTGCGAGTGGGGGTACGTGTGTGTGCTGGGTGTGGGTATATGGGTTTGAAAGACAGAGAAAGACAGAGAGAGAGAGAGAGAGAGAGACAGCGAGACAGAGACAGAGACAGCGACAGAGACAGACAAACAGAGATAGAGACAGAGAGAGAGAACACATGCCTGCCTTTCCCATGCCTTCCTACGGCAGGGAGTTTGTTCTGACTTCTAGCCCACCCCCAAGCCTCGAGCAGAATGATTACTGCTTCTTTGAAAAACCAAACAACTCTGTGTCTCCCCAGACAGAAAACACAATGCCAGTCTGGAACAGAGAGGATTTGTACAACCTATGGCAAATGTGCATGATGACACTGTCTTTGCAGGGGATTCAATACCGGGCAGCGGCCCCTCTGCACAGCGATGCATCTTTGGGAGCAAGGGAGGCACTGTGCTCCAGTCAAGAGGCCCTGCCTGTGACCAGGTGAGCCTCATCCTGCAAGGCACTGGCTGCCATGGACAAGCCACAGCTCAGCCAGGCTCTCAACCGGGCAGCTGGGAGGGTGGGTGTGTAGCAAGAACTGCCAGGACCCTCCGTCTGCTGTGGCCTCTTTGACTGCTCTTTCCTCCAGGTGCTTGGTGGCTGACTGTCACCCCTACCTGGATTTTCTCAGCCCGAACTGGTTCCACAGCCATAGTCCGTGTAGACAGAAGGATGGGCTCCTGATGCCCATAGGGAGCTGTCCCACAGGGTGCTCGTGCATGCAGCTGTCACTGCCATTGCGTAGCCCTGTGGTGGTTCTCCCTGACCAGCCAAGGCCTGTGAGTCACCTACTGTGCCCTCGTCCTTCTTCCCCAGGGGCAGGCGGGAGGACTCCCCAGACCCACCACCCTCTCTCTAGACTCGGAGGGAGTCCTGGCCTCACCATCACCTCTCCTCCTACAAACCTTGTGGCACTTACTCACTAACTGCCCAACCAGCAGCCCTGCAAGGCGTGGTGCTTGGTGCTGTCTCGGGAGATGCGAGGGCCCAAAGTTTCCAGGGAGCCACAACCAGCCTAGCCTCCACAGTGGCCACTTGTCATGCCCTTGTCTTCCTCCCTGCTTCCCTTCTTTTCTTCCTTAAGCTTCTTGCTGGCCTCTTGACCCTTCTTCCTCTCTTTTCAGGCCTGCACCACATTGACTACATTGCCCCACCACATGGTGGCAAGGCCTGGCTTCACCTGGACATATGGTTCTCTCCTATGGAGATGCCAACTCCCAACCTCCCATTCTGGTTGCATCATCTGGAGACCATTGATGCAGAGGCTGCAGGTGAGGGACACTGGCCCCGGAGCTGTTCCTTCCAAGGAAGGGATAGGCAGTCCTACTTACACCCATGAGCCCAGGTGCCTGAGCGAGTGTGCATGCATGCAAGTGCACTCCCACAGTCACATGCAACTCAGGCTTGTACAAGGGCACAGGAGAGTGTGTTGTATCTGGGGGCCAGATCTGGAGCACAGTGTGTGTGGATGGAGAGGAGGCCCGACATCTGGGAAAGACCCAGAACCATCAGTTGTTGGATGCCTTAGGGACCTCCATCCACCGTGGGCCGCCTCAGGGGGCAGAGCTCGGTCTGCAAGGCAGCAGGCAGGGCTGTGTCCCGACACCAACATGGGCTCTCTACCTGCTCTGCTCCTCTGGCAGCTGCGGGGCCAGCTCCAGCCCAGCTGTGCTAACATCTGCTGACTGCACTCCGCTAGTGCCACTGGACAGACCAAAGCCAGCACGACCAAGGCCTTCACCACAAGCAAGCAGCCAAAGGCCTCTTCACACCACGCCACAACCAAGCCTTCACCTGGAGCAGCCCTTGCCACACCCCTACCTGCCCTGTTCATCACTAGTCCTCTCCCTTCAGTACCTAGACCCCCTGTTTATCTACTCTTATTTATTAAAGTTTATTGAAAAAGATCAAAAGGCACACAATGTCCTCTCAAGAAACAAACAGAGTTCCACTCCGTGGCTTCCAGTGGTTTCCCAGGTGGCGAAGCAGTTGGCACTGTCTACTAGGAAGCACATTCCTCAGCCTCTCCCCTTAACAGGACCTCCCCACTCCTCTGCTCCTTTTTCATGGCAGCCAAGGGACTTGTCAATCTGCCCCTGTCTCCATTCCTTACCTCCCAGGTGGCTCCTTATCTGCCCTCCATGTAGTAGTAGTACTAGTACAAGGAGGAATAATAATAATAATAGTTATAGTAGTAGTGCTAGTAGACCTAGTATCCTTAGTAGTTCTAATATGCTCTGATTCAGGTCACAAGTCTCTGTGTCCCAACGGGAATTGAAAGGCAGACCAGAACTCAGCAGACAAAAGAGAAAGCCTAGCAATCCTCCCATTGTGGCATGGACTTTCACAGGACAGGAGTGCAGAGGAGTGCACACACAAAGAAGGGCCTCCTCCAGCCGCTGTCTGGTCCAATGTGGGGAGAACTGCCCTGGAGGGTACATGTTGGGAACGCCATTCCTTGGGCCCGAAGCACACAAAAGGCCTACCAGCAGCTGTCTTGTTCAGGGATCCATGAGGGGCAAAGAGAAAAGGAGAGCCCGTTGATCCAAAGGACATGAGGCCCTGGGTTCAATTCCTCAGCACCACATAACCAAAAAGGCAAAAAAGCCGGAAGTGGCGCCGTGGCTCAAGTGGTAGAGATCGCTAGCCTTGAGCTGAAGAGCTGAGGGACAGCGCCCAGGCCCAGAGATCAGGCCCCACGACAGGAACCCCCCTCAAAAAACAAAATCAGAATTGGTGTAGAAACACAATGTCCCCTTGTACAGGATCCTTCAGATTCCCAGGGTGATGTGGAGTGGAAAGCTTGTTTGGTCTCCTGGGTGCACACCGGACTGCCAGGTGGGAAGGGTGGTCACGCGCCCCTCAACCCCCAGACTCCCACAGGGACTGTGTGCTCATGAAGGCAAAAGGCCGTAAAGGGTCAAGAGGTCAGAGGGCGTGGGGCCTATGGGTTGGTGAGGTCAATGGGGACTGGGGATCGCTGAGTGGGGGATGGGGGAGGGCCTGTGATGTCTCGTGACCTCACTTCCTTGGTGACCAACAGCCACAGAACTCAGAACCCCAGTTGCCCTCGACTGAAGAGACGGTATCCTCTTGCCGTCTCTTCCACAGAGGCAAAGGCGACTATGTTTAGCTGCTGTTGTCCATGGCTTAGAGGCCGTGGGAGACAACCTGAACGTGGCCACCACCCCGAACGTAGCCACGAGGCTCCTCGTGCTCAGAGCGCCCCGCAGCGCCTGAGACACTGGATCAGATCACATGCCACGCCAACAAGAATATTTGGCAGGCGCCGTTCCCGCGTATCACACAGCCCACGGGATGTGTCGTGCCCTGAACGCCACTTGGCCCACGTAGGGGCCGATCGTCACAGACCAGGCCTGGGCTCTCACGGTCTACCCATGACCGCGGCACTGCTGCTCAGTCCTGGAGAGGTTCGCCGAGGCCAGCCCACCACTGTGAGTACCCTGAGCCCAGGGGATGCCCTGCCCCGTGGAGACCACATGGCTGTCCCATGGGCTGGTCCCGACAGTTGGGGCCACAGCTCTGACAGTCTCAATTCCACGGATGAACCTCTGTCTCCACTCAGTCCTGGGGAGGTTCACCACTCATGGGCTGGTCCAGACTATCAGGGCCACAGCTCTGACAGCTTCTCTTCCACCAAGGCGCCGCTTCCTCCGCTCAGCCCTGGGGAGGTTGGCCATAGCCAGCCTCCCACGAACACCGTGAGTGCCCTGATCAACTGCAAGTCCTTCCTCTTCTGCCCAGGCCCGGGTGTGACTGTGCTCAGGCCTGGGCAGCAGTGGGCCTTCATCTTCATGGGGTCTGCACAGGGATGACTGATAACGCACAGGGGCCTGTCAGAACCAGAGCCCTCTCTCTTGGCACCTTGCCTCGCGTGTCTAGGAGGGAAACATTCCTGAGCTGTCCCCACCCTCCTCTCATTTGCCCCGCTCCTGCCAGTGCCTAAGAGCCATCAACCCTGCAAGATCATGGGGCTCACTGCTGTCCAGGGAGGGCCGGGTCCCTAAGACTTCCACCCAGCCACAAACAGCCCCAACAGCGGCCACACACCATGTCCCTCCCTCCCTCCCATCCTCACCTTCACGCTTCTTGCTGACCCTCTGGCCTCCCCTGTCTTTGCAGGCCTCCTCACGGGACCTAGGCCAGGACTACACCAGCTGGACCTCCGTCACATACAGGCGGACCATCAGGCGCAGGCGTTGGTCAGTCACCCGGGTGAGTGTGCATGTGTGTCCATTCCTCCAAGGACATCTAGCCCACACATCACACTCACACGGGGCCGCGCTTGGACAAAGTCATGCAGGGCTGTCTCTGCCAGCCCCACAAAGCAATGGCTCCCACTGCAGACCCTGTACTGCCTTGGCAGGGACAAACCACTGCCAAACAGTCCATCACCCAATGGAATCCAGCTCCATGCCCCCTAGCCACACTTGCCAACCACTCTAATACTCACCACACGAGAAAGCGGCTGGCTCCCCTCATGTGCACCTAGGTAGCTCTTGGCCTTTGGCTGCATTGCCACATGTCCCCTCCTGCCTACTCCTAGGCTCACCACCACCTCTCAGCCCTTGTGCCAGGGACCTAACAGCTTCTGCAACTTCGCTAGGCTTTCCCTGCCCATCATCATGTGGGTTGCTTGCTTCGAGCAACTTAAAGGGCACACATACTATTGCAGGCTCCCAGTATCTTGTGTGTGTGTATGTATATTCAGGTTAGCCTGTGGGTATGGGAGCAGTAGTGCATGTGTGTGCTGGTGTACAGGTATATGTGTTAGAGAGGGAAAGAGACACAGACAGAGACAGAGAGACAGAGGGAGGGACAGAGACAGAGAGACAGAAGGAGGGACAGGGACAGAGAAAAAACCCATGCCTGCTTTTCCCATGCCCTCCTAAGGCAGTGGGGTTTGTCCTGAGCTCCTGCTCTCCCCCAAGCCTCCAGCGGGGTTCTCCCGTCTTTTTTGAAAATCCAAGCAATTCTGTATCTCCCTAGACTGAAAACGGGCTGCTGGTCCTGAGCCTGGAAGAAATTTCTAGGAGCTGGCAACTAAGGATTACTTCTTCCCAGGGGGTTGTGGACCCAACAACTGGGCTTCTGCAGAGCCGCGGCTCCTTGGCCCCCTTGGAAGTACTGTGCTCCAGGCAAGAGTCTGTGAATTTGACCAGGTGAGCATCATCCTGCAAGGCTCGGGTTGCCATGGGCAAGCCACAGCTCATCGAGACTCTTTGCTGGGCAGGCGGGAGGGTGGGTATGTAGCAAGCACTGGAGGACCTTCAGTGTGCTGTGGCCCCTTTGCCTTTTCCTCAGGTGCTCGGTGGCTGGCTGGGTGCTGCTGAGCCTTAGCCCCAGGCCAGATGGATGCCAATGTGGGCTGCAAAGGCCCATCGGGAGCTCTCCCAGAGAATGCTCTCTGATGCAACTGCTGCCATTGATCAGCCCTGACCAGCCAAGGCCTGTGAGTCCCGGACTGGGCCCCTCATCCTTCCTCCTTTTGGGGGCAGGCAGACAGTCTACACAGACCCAGAACCCTCTGTCTACGAGGCAATTCTGGCCACACCATCACCATTCCTCCTGCAAGCCCTGGGACACACTGGCACACTCACTGGCCAGCCATCAGCCCTGCCGGTCCATGGGGCCCGCTGCTGTCCAGGACGTGCCTAGTCCCTAAAGCTTCCATAAACAGCCATAAACAGCCCCAACATTGGCCATACACCATGTCCCTCTCTCCCTCCCACTTTCACCTTCATGCTTCTTGCTGGCTTCTTGCTGGCCATCCCTGTCTTTGCAGACCTGCACACAGGACATGAGTCAGGACAAGCGCAGCTGGACCTCCATCACATACAGCATCACTGTCAGGCCCTGGCTTTGTCAATCATGGGGATGAGTGTTGATGCGTGTCGGTTCCTCCAAGGACATCCAACCCACACTCACACTGGGCTGGGCTTGGACAAAGTCCTGTGTCACCCTCCAGCCCCAGCACTTCCTTGCTAGGGACACTGCTGCCAAACAGTTCAGCACCCAATGTAATCCAGGCCCCCATCTCCATGCCCGCTAGCCACACCACACCTACCCACAACTCTGACACTCACCACACGTGAAAGCGGCTCGCTGCCCACACGTCAACCTACGTAGCTCTTGGGTTTTGGGCCAATTGTCACGTGTCCCCTCCTGTCTGGTCCTGGGCTCACCCACTGCCTCTCAATCCTTGTGCCAGGGACCTAACAGCTTCTGCACTTTCTGTGTGCATTCACCATTCATCATCAGGCTGGAGGCTCACTATAAGCAAACTCAAAGTGCTCACTTACAGCTGCAGGCTTCCGGTGTGAGTGTGTGTGTGTGTGTGTGTGTGTGTGGGTGAGGATTCCAGCTAGACCAGTGGTGTGCGAGTGGGGGTACGTGTGTGTGCTGGGTGTGGGTATATGGGTTTGAAAGACAGAGAAAGACAGAGAGAGAGAGAGAGAGAGAGAGACAGCGAGACAGAGACAGAGACAGAGACAGCGACAGAGACAGACAAACAGAGATAGAGACAGAGAGAGAGAACACATGCCTGCCTTTCCCATGCCTTCCTACGGCAGGGAGTTTGTTCTGACTTCTAGCCCACCCCCAAGCCTCGAGCAGAATGATTACTGCTTCTTTGAAAAACCAAACAACTCTGTGTCTCCCCAGGCAGAAAACACAATGCCAGTCTGGAACAGAGAGGATTTGTACAACCTATGGCAAATGTGCATGATGACACTGTCTTTGCAGGGGACTCAATACCGGGCACCGGCCCCTCTGCACAGCGATGCATCTTTGGGACCAAGGGAGGCACTGTGCTCCAGTCAAGAGGCCCTGCCTGTGACCAGGTGAGCCTCATCCTGCAAGGCACTGGCTGCCACGGGCAAGCCACAGCTCAGCCAGGCTCTCAACCGGGCAGCTGGGAGGGTGGGTGTTTAGCAAGAACTGCCAGGACCCTCCGTCTGCTGTGGCCTCTTTGACTGCTCTTTCCTCCAGGTGCTTGGTGGCTGACTGTCAGCCCTACCTGGATTTTCTCAGCCCGAACTGGTTCCACAGCCATAGTCCGTGTAGACAGAAGGATGGGCTCCTGATGCCCATAGGGAGCTGTCCCACAGGGTGCTCGTGCATGCAGCTGTCGCTGCCATTGCGTAGCCCTGTGGGGGTTTGCCCTGACCAGCCAAGGCCTGTGAGTCACCTACTGTGCCCTCGTCCTTCTTCCCCAGGGGCAGGCGGGAGGACTCCCCAGACCCAGAACCCTCTCTCTAGACTCGGAGGCAGTCCTGGCCTCACCATCACCTCTCCTCCTACAAACCTTGTGGCACACTTACTCACTAACTGCCCAACCAGCAGCCCTGCAAGGCGTGGGGCTTGGTGCTGTCTCGGGAGATGCTAGGTCCCAAAGTTTCCAGGGGGCCACAACCAGCCTCCACAGTGGCCACTTGTCATGCCCTTGTCTGCCTCCCTGCCTCCCTTCTTTCCCTCCTTAAGCTTCTTGCTGGCCTCCTGACCCTTCTTCCTCTCTTTTCAGGCCAGCACCACATTGACTACATTGCCCCACCACATGGTGGCAAGGCCTGGCTTCACCTGGATATATGGATCTATCCTATTTAGATGCCAACTCCCAACCTCCCATTCTGGTTGCATCATCTGGAGGCCACTGAGGCAGAGGCTGCAGGTGAGGGACACTGGCCCCGGAGCTGTTCCTTCCAAGGAAGGGATAGCCAGTCCTACTTACACCCATGAGCCCAGGTGCCTGAGCGAGTGTGCATGCATGCAAGTGCACTCCCACAGTCACATGCAACTCAGGCTTGTACAAGGGCACAGGAGAGTGTGTTGCATATGGGGGCCAGATCTGGAGCACAGTGTGTGTGTGTGGACAGGAGGGCTGACATCTGGGAAAGACCCAGAACCATCAGTTGTTGGATGCCTTAGGGACCTCCATCCACCGTGGGCCGCCTCAGGGGGCAGAGCTCGGTCTGCAAGGCAGCAGGCAGGGCTGTGTCCCGACACCAACATGGGCTCTCTACCTGCTCTGCTCCTCTTGCAGCTGCGGGGCCAGCTCCAGCCCAGCTGTGCTAACATCTGCTGACTGCACTCCGCCAGTGCCACTGGCCAGACCAAAGCCAGCACGACCAATGCCTTCACCACAAGCAGGCAGCCAAAGGCCTCTTCACACCACGCCACAACCAAGCCTTCACCTGGAGCAGCCCTTGCCACACCCCTACCTGCCCTGTTCATCACTAATCCTCTCCCTTCAGTACCTAGACCCCCCGTTTATCTACTCTTATTTATTAAAATTTATTGAAAAAGATCAAAAGGCACACAATGTCCTCTCATGAAACAAACAGAGTTCCACTCCGTGGCTTCCAGTGGTTTCCCAGGTGGCGAAACAGATGGCACTGTCTACTAGGAAGCACATTCCTCAACCTCTCCCCTTAACAGGACCTCCCCACTCCTCTGCTCCTTCTTCATGGCAGCCAAGGGACTTGTCAATCTGCCCCTGTCTCCATTCCTTACCTCCCAGGTGGCTCCTTATCTGCCCTCCATATAGTAGTAGTACTAGTACAAGGAGGAATAATAATAATAATAGTTATAGTAGTAGTGCTAGTAGACCTGGTATCCTTAGTAGTTCTAATAGGCTCTGATTCAGGTCACAAGTCTCTGTGTCCCAACGGGAATTGAAAGGCAGACCAGAACTCAGCAGACAAAAGAGAAAGCCTAGCAATCCTCCCATTGTGGCATGGACTTTCACAGGACAGGAGTGCAGAGGAGTGCACACACAAAGAAGGGCCTCCTCCATCCGCTGTCTGGTCCAATGTGGGGAGAACTGCCCTGGAGGGTACATGTTGGGAACGCCATTCCTTGGGCCCGAAGCACACAAAAGGCCTACCAGCAGCTGTCTTGTGCAGGGATCCATGAGGGGCAAAGAGAAAAGGAGAGCCCGTTGATCCAAAGGACATGAGGCCCTGGGTTCAATTCCTCAGCACCACATAACCAAAAAGGCAAAAAAGCCGGAAGTGGCGCCGTGGCTCAAGTGGTAGAGAGCGCTAGCCTTGAGCTGAAGAGCTGAGGGACAGCGCCCAGGCCCAGAGATCAGGCCCCACGACAGGAACCCCCCTCAAAAAACAAAATCAGAATTGGTGTAGAAACACAATGTCCCCTTGTACAGGATCCTTCAGATTCCCAGGGAGATGTGGAGTGGAAAGCTTGTTTGGTCTCCTGGGTGCACACCGGACTGCCAGGTGGGAAGGGTGGTCACGCGCCCCTCAACCCCCAGACTCCCACAGGGACTGTGTGCTCATGAAGGCAAAAGGCCGTAAAGGGTCAAGAGGTCAGAGGGCGTGGGGCCTATGGGTTGGTGAGGTCAATGGGGACTGGGGATCGCTGAGTGGGGGATGGGGGAGGGCCTGTGATGTCTCGTGACCTCACTTCCTTGGTGACCAACAGCCACAGAACTCAGAACCCCAGTTGCCCTCGACTGAAGAGACGGTATCCTCTTGCCGTCTCTTCCACAGAGGCAAAGGCGACTATGTTTAGCTGCTGTTATCCATGGCTTAGAGGCCGTGGGAGACACCCTGAACGTGGCCACCACCCCGAACGTAGCCACGAGGCTCCTCGTGCTCAGAGCGCCCCGCAGCGCCTGAGACGCTGGATCAGATCACATGCCACGCCAACAAGAATATTTGGCAGGCGCCGTTCCCGCGTATCACACAGCCCACGGGATGTGTCGGGCCCTGAACGCCACTTGGCCCACGTAGGGGCCGATCGTCACAGACCAGGCCTGGGCTCTCACGGTCTACCCATGACCGCGGCACTGCTGCTCAGTCCTGGAGAGGTTCGCCGAGGCCAGCCCACCACTGTGAGTATCCTGAGCCCAGGGGATGCCCTGCCCCGTGGAGACCACATGGCTGTCCCATGGGCTGGTCCAGACAGTTGGGGCCACAGCTCTGACAGCCTCAATTCCATGGATGAACCTCTGCCTCCACTCAGTCCTGGGGAGGTTCACCACTCATGTGCTGGTCCAGACTATCAGGGCCACAGCTCTGACAGCTTCTCTTCCACCAAGGTGCCGCTTCCTCCGCTCAGCCCTGGGGAGGTTGGCCATAGCCAGCCTCCCACGAACACCGTGAGTGCCCTGATCAACTGCAAGTCCTTCCTCTTCTGCCCAGGCCCGGGTGTGACTGTGCTCAGGCCTGGGCAGCAGTGGGCCTTCATCTTCATGGGGTCTGCACAGGGATGACTGATAACGCACAGGGGCCTGTCAGAACCAGAGCCCTCTCTCTTGGCACCTTGCCTCGCGTGTCTAGGAGGGAAACATTCCTGAGCTGTCCCCACCCTCCTCTCATTTGCCCCGCTCCTGCCAGTGCCTAAGAGCCATCAACCCTGCAAGATCATGGGGCTCACTGCTGTCCAGGGAGGGCCGGGTCCCTAAGACTTCCACCCAGCCACAAACAGCCCCAACAGCGGCCACACACCATGTCCCTCCCTCCCTCCCATCCTCACCTTCACGCTTCTTGCTGACCCTCTGGCCTCCCCTGTCTTTGCAGGCCTCCTCACGGGACCTAGGCCAGGACTACACCAGCTGGACCTCCGTCACATACAGGCGGACCATCAGGCGCAGGCGTTGGTCAGTCACCCGGGTGAGTGTGCATGTGTGTCCATTCCTCCAAGGACATCTAGCCCACACATCACACTCACACGGGGCCGCGCTTGGACAAAGTCATGCAGGGCTGTCTCTGCCAGCCCCACAAAGCAATGGCTCCCACTGCAGACCCTGTACTGCCTTGGCAGGGACAAACCACTGCCAAACAGTCCATCACCCAATGGAATCCAGCTCCATGCCCCCTAGCCACACTTGCCAACCACTCTAATACTCACCACACGAGAAAGCGGCTGGCTCCCCTCATGTGCACCTAGGTAGCTCTTGGCCTTTGGCTGCATTGCCACATGTCCCCTCCTGCCTACTCCTGGGCTCACCCACCACCTCTCAGCCCTTGTGCCAGGGACCTAACAGCTTCTGCAACTTCGCTAGGCTTTCCCTGCCCATCATCATGTGGGTTGCTTGCTTCGAGCAACTTAAAGGGCACACATACTATTGCAGGCTCCCAGTATCTTGTGTGTGTGTATGTATATTCAGGTTAGCCTGTGGGTATGGGAGCAGTAGTGCATGTGTGTGCTGGTGTACAGGTATATGTGTTAGAGAGGGAAAGAGACACAGACAGAGACAGAGAGACAGAGGGAGGGACAGAGACAGAGAGACAGAGGGAGGGACAGGGACAGAGAAAAAACCCATGCCTGCTTTTCCCATGCCCTCCTAAGGCAGTGGGGTTTGTCCTGAGCTCCTGCTCTCCCCCAAGCCTCCAGCGGGGTTCTCCCGTCTTTTTTGAAAATCCAAGCAATTCTGTATCTCCCTAGACTGAAAACGGGCTGCTGGTCCTGAGCCTGGAAGAAATTTCTAGGAGCTGGCAACTAAGGATTACTTCTTCCCAGGGGGTTGTGGACCCAACACCTGGGCTTCTGCAGAGCCGCGGCTCCTTGGCCCCCTTGGAAGTACTGTGCTCCAGGCAAGAGTCTGTGAATTTGACCAGGTGAGCATCATCCTGCAAGGCTCGGGTTGCCATGGGCAAGCCACAGCTCATCGAGACTCTTTGCTGGGCAGGCGGGAGGGTGGGTATGTAGCAAGCACTGGAGGACCTTCAGTGTGCTGTGGCCCCTTTGCCTTTTCCTCAGGTGCTCGGTGGCTGGCTGGGTGCTGCTGAGCCTTAGCCCCAGGCCAGATGGATGCCAATGTGGGCTGCAAAGGCCCATCGGGAGCTCTCCCAGAGAATGCTCTCTGATGCAGCTGCTGCCATTGATCAGCCCTGACCAGCCAAGGCCTGTGAGTCCCGGACTGGGCCCCTCATCCTTCCTCCTTTTGGGGGCAGGCAGACAGTCTACACAGACCCAGAACCCTCTGTCTACGAGGCAATTCTGGCCACACCATCACCTCTCCTCCTGCAAGCCCTGGGACACACTGGCACACTCACTGGCCAGCCATCAGCCCTGCCGGTCCATGGGGCCCGCTGCTGTCCAGGACGTGCCTAGTCCCTAAAGCTTCCTTAAACAGCCATAAACAGCCCCAACATTGGCCATACACCATGTCCCTCTCTCCCTCCCACTTTCACCTTCATGCTTCTTGCTGACTTCTTGCTGGCCATCCCTGTCTTTGCAGACCTGCACACAGGACATGAGTCAGGAAAGCGCAGCTGGACCTCCATCACATACAGCATCACTGTCAGGCCCTGGCTTTGTCAATCATGGGGATGAGTGTTGATGCGTGTCGGTTCCTCCAAGGACATCCAACCCACACAACACACTCACACTGGGCTGGGCTTGGACAAAGTCCTGTGTCACCCTCCAGCCCCAGCACTTCCTTGCTAGGGACACTGCTGCCAAACAGTTCAGCACCCAATGTAATCCAGGCCCCCATCTCCATGCCCGCTAGCCACACCACACCTACCCACAACTCTGACACTCACCACACGTGAAAGCGGCTCGCTGCCCACACGTCAACCTACGTAGCTCTTGGGTTTTGGGCCAATTGTCACGTGTCCCCTCCTGTCTGGTCCTGGGCTCACCCACTGCCTCTCAATCCTTGTGCCAGGGACCTAACTGCTTCTGCACTTTCTGTGTGCATTCACCATTCATCATCAGGCTGGAGGCTCACTATAAGCAAACTCAAAGTGCTCACTTACAGCTGCAGGCTTCCGGTGTGAGTGTGTGTGTGTGTGTGTGTGTGTGTGTGTGTGTGTGAGGATTCCAGCTAGACCAGTGGTGTGCGAGTGGGGGTACGTGTGTGTGCTGGGTGTGGGTATATGGGTTTGAAAGACAGAGAAAGACAGAGAGAGAGAGAGAGAGAGAGACAGCGAGACAGAGACAGAGACAGCGACAGAGACAGACAAACAGAGATAGAGACAGAGAGAGAGAACACATGCCTGCCTTTCCCATGCCTTCCTACGGCAGGGAGTTTGTTCTGACTTCTAGCCCACCCCCAAGCCTCGAGCAGAATGATTACTGCTTCTTTGAAAAACCAAACAACTCTGTGTCTCCCCAGACAGAAAACACAATGCCAGTCTGGAGCAGAGAGGATTTGTACAACCTATGGAAAATGTGCATGATGACACTGTCTTTGCAGGGGATTCAATACCGGGCACCGGCCCCTCTGCACAGCGATGGATCTTTGGGACCAAGGGAGGCACTGTGCTCCAGTCAAGAGGCCCTGCCTGTGACCAGGTGAGCCTCATCCTGCAAGGCACTGGCTGCCACGGGCAAGTCACAGCTCAGCCAGGCTCTCAACCGGGCAGCTGGGAGGGTGGGTGTGTAGCAAGAACTGCCAGGACCCTCCGTCTGCTGTGGCCTCTTTGGCTGCTGTTTCCTCCAGGTGCTTGGTGGCTGACTGTCATCCCTACCTGGGTTTTCTGAGCCCGAAGTGGTTCCACAGCCATAGTCCGTGTAGACAGAAGGATGGGCTCCTGATGCCCATAGGGAGCTGTCCCACAGGGTGCTCGTGCATGCAGCTGTCACTGCCATTGCGTAGCCCTGTGGTGGTTCTCCCTGACCAGCCAAGGCCTGTGAGTCACCTACTGTGCCCTCGTCCTTCTTCCCCAGGGGCAGGCGGGAGGACTCCCCAGACCCACCACCCTCTCTCTAGACTCGGAGGGAGTCCTGGCCTCACCATCACCTCTCCTCCTACAAACCTTGTGGCACTTACTCACTAACTGCCCAACCAGCAGCCCTGCAAGGCGTGGTGCTTGGTGCTGTCTCGGGAGATGCGAGGGCCCAAAGTTTCCAGGGAGCCACAACCAGCCTAGCCTCCACAGTGGCCACTTGTCATGCCCTTGTCTTCCTCCCTGCTTCCCTTCTTTTCTTCCTTAAGCTTCTTGCTGGCCTCTTGACCCTTCTTCCTCTCTTTTCAGGCCTGCACCACATTGACTACATTGCCCCACCACATGGTGGCAAGGCCTGGCTTCACCTGGACATATGGTTCTCTCCTATGGAGATGCCAACTCCCAACCTCCCATTCTGGTTGCATCATCTGGAGACCACTGATGCAGAGGCTGCAGGTGAGGGACACTGGCCCCGGAGCTGTTCCTTCCAAGGAAGGGATAGCCAGTCCTACTTACACCCATGAGCCCAGGTGCCTGAGCGAGTGTGCATGCATGCAAGTGCACTCCCACAGTCACATGCAACTCAGGCTTGTACAAGGGCACAGGAGAGTGTGTTGTATCTGGGGGCCAGATCTGGAGCACAGTGTGTGTGGATGGAGAGGAGGCCTTAGTTGGATGTTGTTGGATGCCTTAGGGACCTCCATCCACCGTGGGCCGCCTCAGGGGGCAGAGCTCGGTCTGCAAGGCAGCAGGCAGGGCTGTGTCCCGACACCAACATGGGCTCTCTACCTGCTCTGCTCCTCTTGCAGCTGCGGGGCCAGCTCCAGCCCAGCTGTGCTAACATCTGCTGACTGCACTCCAACAGTGCCACTGGCCAGACCAAAGCCAGCACGACCAATGCCTTCACCACAAACAAGCAGCCAAAGGCCTCTTCACACCACGCCACAACCAAGCCTTCACCTGGAGCAGCCCTTGCCACACCCCTACCTGCCCTGTTCATCACTAATCCTCTCCCTTCAGTACCTAGACCCCCCGTTTATCTACTCTTATTTATTAAAGTTTATTGAAAAAGATCAAAAGGCACACAATGTCCTCTCATGAAACAAAGAGAGTTCCACTCCGTGGCTTCCAGTGGTTTCCCAGGTGGCGAAGCAGTTGGCACTGTCTACTAGGAAGCACATTCCTCAACCTCTCCCCTTAACAGGACCTCCTCACTCCTCTGCTGCTTCTTCATGGCAGCCAAGGGACTTGTCATTCTGCCCCTGTCTTCATTCCTTACCTCCCAGGTGGCTCCTTATCTGCCCTCCGAGTAGTAGTAGTAGTAGTACAAGGAGGAATAATAATAATAGTTATAGTAGTAGTGCTAGTACACTTAGTATTCATAGTAGTTCTAATAGGCTCTGATTCAGGTCACAAGTCTCTGTGTCCCAACGGGAATTGAAAGGCAGACCAGAACTCAGCAGACAAAAGAGAAAGCCTAGCAATCCTCCCAGGGTAGCATGGACTTTCAGAGGACAGGAGTGCAGAGGAGTGCACACACAAAGAAGGGCCTTCTCCAGCCGCTGTCTGGTCCAATGTGGGGAGAACTGCCCTGGAGGGTACATGTTGGGAACGCCATTCCTTGGGCCCGAAGCACACAAAAGGCCTACCAGCAGCTATCCTGTTCAGGGATCCATGAGGGGCAAAGAGAAAAGGAGAGCCCGTTGATCCAAAGGACATGAGGCCCTGGGTTCAATTCCTCAGCATCACATAACCAAAAAGGCAAAAAAGCCGGAAGCGGTGCTGTGGCTCAAGTGGTAGAGCTCTAGCCTTGAGCTGAAGAGCTGAGGGACAGCGCCCAGGCCCAGAGATCAGGCCCCACGACAGGAACTCCCGTCAAATACAAAATCAGAATTGGTGTAGAAACACAATGTCCCCTTGTCCAGGGTCCTTCAGATTCCCAGATAGATGTGGAGTGGAAAGCTTGTTTGGTCTCCTGGGTGCACACTGGCCTGCCAGGTGGGAAGGGTGGTCACGCGCCCCTCAACCCCCAGACTCCCACCGGGACTGTGTGCTCAAGAAGGCAAAAGGCCGTAAAGGGTCAAGAGGTCAGAGGGCGTGGGGCCTATGGGTTGGTGAGGTCAATGGGGACTGGGCATGGCTGAGTGGGGGGATGGGGGAGGGCCTGTGATGTCTCGTGACCTCACTTCCTTGGTGACCCACAGCCACAGAACTCAGAACCCCAGTTGCCCTCGACTGAAGAGGGGTATCCTCTTGCCTTCTCTTCCACAGAGGCAAAGGCGACTATGTTTAGCTGCTGTTGTCCATGGCTTAGAGGCCGTGGGAGACACCCTGAACGTGGCCACCACCCAGAACGTGGCCACGAAGCTCGTCGTGCTCAGAGCGCCCTGCAGCGCCTGAGAAACTGGATCAGATTACATGCCACGCCAATAAGAATGTTTGGCAGGCGCCGTTCCCGCTTATCACACAGCCCACGGGATGTGTCGGGCCCTGAACGCCACTTGGCCCACGTAGGGGTCAATTGTCACAGACCAGGCCTGGGCTCTCACGGTCTACCCATGACCGCGGCACCGCTGCTCAGTCCTGGAGAGGTTCGCCGAGGCCAGCCCACCACTGTGAGTACCCTGAGCCCAGGGGATGCCCTGCCCCGTGGAGACCACATGGCTGTCCCATGGGCTGGTCCAGACAGTTGGGGCCACTGCTCTGACAGCCTCAATTCCATGGATGAACCTCTGCCTCCACTCAGTCCTGGGGAGGTTCACCACTCATGGGCTGGTCCAGACTATCAGGGCCACAGCTCTGACAGCTTCTCTTCCACCAAGGCGCCGCTTCCTCCGCTCAGCCCTGGGGAGGTTCACCATAGCCAGCCTCCCACGAACACCGTGAGTGCCCTGATCAACTGCAAGTCCTTCCTCTTCTGCCCAGGCCCGGGTGTGACTGTGCTCAGGCCTGGGCAGCAGTGGGTCTTCATCTTCATGGGGTCTGCACAGGGATGACTGATAACGCACAGGGGCCTGTCAGAACCAGAGCCCTCTCTCTTGGCACCTTGCCACGGGTGTCTAGGAGGGAAGTATTCCTGAGCTGTCCCCACCCTCCTCTCATTTGCCCCGCTCCTGCCAGTGCCTAAGAGCCATCAACCCTGCAAGATCATGGGGCTCACTGCTGTCCAGGGAGGGCCGGGTCCCTAAGACTTCCACCCAGCCACAAACAGGCCCAACAGCGGCCACACACCATGTCCCTCCCTCCCTCCCATCCTCACCTTCACGCTTCTTGCTGACCCTCTGGCCTCTTCTGTCTTTGCGGGTCTCCTCACGGGGCCTAGGCCAGGACTACACGAGCTGGACCTCCGTCACATACAGGCGGACCATCAGGCGCAGGCGTTGGTCAGTCACCCGGGTGAGTGTGCCTGTGTGTCCATTCCTCCAAGGACACCTAGCCCACACATCACACTCACACGGGGCCGCCCTTGGACAAAGTCATGCAGGGCTGTCTCTGCCAGCCCCACAAAGCAATAGCTCCCACTGCAGACCCTGTACTGTCTTGGCAGGGACAAACCACTGCCAAACAGTCCATCACCCAATGGAATCCAGCTTCATGCCCCTTAGCCACACTTGCCAACCTCTCTAATACTCACCACTCGAGAAAGCGGCTGGCTCCCCTCATGTGCACCTAGGTAGCTCTTGGGCTTTGGCTGCATTGCCACATGTCCCCTCCTGCCTACTCCTGGGCTCACCCACCACCTCTCAGCCCTTGTGCCAGGGACCTAACAGCTTCTGCACCTTCGCTAGGCTTTCCCTGCCCGTCATCATGTGGGAGGCTTGCTTCCAGCAACTTAAAGGGCACAAATAGTATTGCAGGCTCCCAGTGTCTTGTGTGTGTGTGTCTGTGTGTGTGTGTGTGTGTGTGTGTGTGTGTGTGTATTGTAATTAGCCTGTGTGTATGGGAGCAGGAGTGCATGTGTGTGCTGGTGTACAGGTATATGTGTTAGAGAGGGAAAGATACACAGACAGAGACAGAGAGACAGAGGGAGGGACAGGGACAGGGACAGAGAAAAAACCCATGCCTGCTTTTCCCAGGCCCTCCTAAGGCAGTGGGGTTTGTCCTGAGCTCCAGTTCTCCCCCAAGCCTCCAGCGGGGTTCTCCCGTCTTTTTTGAAAATCCAAGCAATTCTGTAATTCCCTAGACTGAAAATGGGCTGCTGGTCCTGAACCTGAAAGAAATTTCTAGGAGCTGGCAACTAAGGATTACTTCTTCCCAGGGGGTTGTGGACCCAACACCTGGGCTTCTGCAGAGACGCGGCTCCTTGGCCCCCATGGAAGCACTGTGCTCCAGGCAAGAGGCTGTGAGTGTGACCAGGTGAGCATCATCCTGCAAAGCTCGGGCTGCCATGGGCAAGCCACAGCTCATCGAGACTCTTTCCTGGGCAGGCGGGAGGGTGGGTATGTAGCAAGCACTGGAGGACCTTCACTGTGCTGTGGCCCCTTTGCCTTTTCCTCAGGTGCTCGGTGGCTGGCTGGGTGCTGCTGAGCCTTAGCCCCAGGCCAGATGGATGCCAATGTGGGCTGCAAAGGCCCATCGGGAGCTCTCCCAGAGAATGCTCTCTGATGCAACTGCTGCCATTTATCAGCCCTGACCAGCCAAGGCCGGTGAGTCCCGGACTGGGCCCCTCATCCTTCCTCCTTTTGGGGGCAGGCAGACAGTCTACACAGACCCAGAACCCTCTGTCTACGAGGCAATTCTGGCCACACCATCACCTCTCCTCCTGCAAGCCCTGGGACACACTGGCACACTCACTGGCCAGCCATCAGCCCTGCCGGTCCATGGGGCCCGCTGCTGTCCAGGAAGTGCCTAGTCCCTAAAGCTTCCATAAACAGCCATAAACAGCCCCAACATTGGCCATACACCATGTCCCTCTCTCCCTCCCACTTTCACCTTCATGCTTCTTGCTGGCTTCTTGCTGGCCATCCCTGTCTTTGCAGACCTGCACACAGGACATGAGTCAGGACAACCGCAGCTGGACCTCCATCACATACAGCATCACTGTCAGGCCCTGGCTTTGTCAATCATGGGGATGAGTGTTGATGCGTGTTGGTTCCTCCAAGGACATCCAACCCACACAACACACTCACACTGGGCTGGGCTTGGACAAAGTCTTGTGTCACCCTCCAGCCCCAGCACTTCCTTGCTAGGGACACTGCTGCCAAACAGTTCAGCACCCAATGTAATCCAGGCCCCCATCTCCATGCCCGCTAGCCACACCACACCTACCCACAACTCTGACACTCACCACACCTGAAAGCGGCTCGCTGCCCACACGTCAACCTACGTAGCTCTTGGGTTTTGGGCCAATTGTCACGTGTCCCCTCCTGTCTGGTCCTGGGCTCACCCACTGCCTCTCAGCCCTTGTGCCAGGGACCTAACAGCTTCTGCACTTTCTGTGTGCTTTCACCATTCATCATCAGGCTGGAGGCTCACTATAAGCAAACTCAAAGTGCTCACTTACAGCTGCAGGCTCCCAGTGTGAGTGTGTGTGTGTGTGTGTGTGTGTGAGTGAGTGTGTGTGTGTGTATGAGGATTCCAGCTAGACCAGTGGTGTGTGAGGGGGAGTACATGTGTGTGCTGGGTGTGGGTATATGGGTTTGAAAGACAGAGAAAGACAGACAAAAAGAGACAGCGAAACAGAGACAAAGACAGAGACAGATACAGAGAAACAGCGACAGAGACAGACAAACAGAGATAGAGACAGAGAGAGAGAACACATGCCTGCCTTTCCCATGCCTTCCTACGGCAGGGAGTTTGTTCTGACTTCTAGCCCACCCCCAAGCCTCGAGCAGAATGATTACTGCTTCTTTGAAAAACCAAACAACTCTGTGTCTCCCCAGGCAGAAAACACAATGCCAGTCTGGAACAGAGAGGATTTGTACAACCTACGGCAAATGTGCATCATGACACTGTCTTTGCAGGGGATTCAATACCGGGCACCGGCCTCTCTGCACAGCGATGGATCTTTGGGACCAAGGGAGGCACTGTGCTCCAGTCAAGAGGCCCTGCCTGTGACCAGGTGAGCCTCATCCTGCAAGGCACTGGCTGCCACGGACAAGCCACAGCTCAGCCAGGCTCTCAACTGGGCAGCTGGGAGGGTGGGTGTGTAGCAAGAACTGCCAGGACCCTCCATCTGCTGTGGCCTCTTTGACTGCTCTTTCCTCCAGGTGCTTGGTGGCTGACTGTCACTCCTACCTGGGTTTTCTGAGCCCGAACTGCTTCCACAGCCCCAGTCCTTGTAGACGGAAGGATGGGCTCCTGTTGCCCATAGGGAGCTGTCCCACAGGGTGCTCGTGCATGCAGCTGTCGCTGCCATTGCGTAGCCCTGTGGTGGTTCGTCCTGACCAGCCAAGGATTGTGAGTCACCTACTGTGCCCTCTCCCTTCTTCCCCAGGGGCAGGCGGGAGGACTCCCCAGACCCACAACCCTCTCTCTAGACTCGGAGGCAATCCTGGCCTCACCATCACCTCTCCTCCTACAAACCTTGTGGCACACTTACTCACTAACTGCCCAACCAGCAGCCCTGCAAGGCGTGGGGCTTGGTGCTGTCTGGGGAGATGCTAGGGCCCAAAGTTTCCAGGGGGCCACACCCAGCCTCCACAGTGGCCACTTGTCATGCCCTTGTCTGCCTCCCTGCCTCCCTTCTTTCCCTCCTTAAGCTTCTTGCTGGCCTCCTGACCCTTCTTCCTCTCTTTTCAGGCCTGCACCACATTGACTACATTGCCCCACCACATGGTGGCAAGGCCTGGCTTCACCTGGACATATGGTTCTCTCCTATGGAGATGCCAACTCCCAACCTCCCATTCTGGTTGCATCATCTGGATGCCACTGAGGCAGAGGCTGCAGGTGAGGGACACTGGCCCCGGAGCTGTTCCTTCCAAGGAAGGGATAGGCAGTCCTACTTACACCCATGAGCCCAGGTGCCTGAGCGAGTGTGCATGCATGCAAGTGCACTCCCACAGTCACATGCAACTCAGGCTTGTACAAGGGCACAGGAGAGTGTGTTGTATCTGGGGGCCAGATCTGGAGCACAGTGTGTGTGGATGGAGAGGAGGCCCGACATCTGGGAAAGACCCAGAACCATCAGTTGTTGGATGCCTTAGGGACCTCCATCCACCGTGGGACGCCTCAGGGGGCAGAGCTCGGTCTGCAAGGCAGCAGGCAGGGCTGTGTCCCGACACCAACATGGGCTCTCTACCTGCTCTGCTCCTCTTGCAGCTGCGGGGCCAGCTCCAGCCCAGCTGTGCTAACATCTGCTGACTGCACTCCACCAGTGCCACTGGCCAGACCAAAGCCAGCACGACCAATGCCTTCACCACAAGCAAGCAGCCAAAGGCCTCTTCACACCACGCCACAACCAAGCCTTCACCTGGAGCAGCCCTTGCCACACCCCTACCTGCCCTGTTCATCACTAATCCTCTCCCTTCAGTACCTAGACCCCCTGTTTATCTACTCTTGTTTATTAAAGTTTATTGAAAAAGATCAAAAGGCATACAATGTCCTCTCATGAAACAAACAAAGAGGGTTCCACTCTGTGGCTTCCAGTGGTTTCCCAGGTGGCGAAGCAGTTGGCACTGTCTACTAGGAAGCACATTCCTCAACCTCTCCCCTTAACAGGACCTCCTCACTCCTCTGCTGCTTCTTCATGGCAGCCAAGGGACTTGTCAATCTGCCCCTGTCTCCATTCCTTACCTCCCAGGTGGCTCCTTATCTGCCCTCCGAGTAGTAGTAGTAGTAGTACAAGGAGGAATAATAATAATAATAGTTATAGTAGTAGTGCTAGTAGACTTAGTATTGTTAGTAGTTCTAATAGGCTCTGATTCAGGTCACAAGTCTCTGTGTCCCAACGGGAATTGAAAGGCAGAACAGAACTCACCAGACAAAAGAGAAAGCCTAGCAATCCTCCCAGGGTGGCATGGACTTTCAGAATACAGGAGTGCAGAGGAGTGCACACACAAATAAGGGCGTCCTCCAGCCGCTGTCTGGTCCAATGTGGGGAGAACTGCCCTGGAGGGTACATGTTGGGAACGCCATTCCTTGGGCCCGAAGCACACAAAAGGCCTACCAGCAGCTGTCTTGTTCAGGGATCCATGAGGGGCAAAGAGAAAAGGAGAGCCCGTTGATCCAAAGGACATGAGCCACATTCTTGGCATCTGGGAATTTCAAGACGGTGGCAGTCACTGATTGGTGAAACTAGTGGGTAGTCTTGAAGTGTGATGTTGGCAAGTTGGGAACTAGAGGCCAGGTATAAGACATGCTAGGCCTTTAGTCCACCTGAGGGCAAAATAGTACCAGTCACTCAATTCTAGATCTCTGACTGGTGCTCAGTTTCATGTCTGTCCCTGGGCCTGCTCTGCCTTTCATCCATGGTAGCCTCTTGCTCTAGCAGAGCACTGAGTTCTGGCTCCATGAAGCACTTTGAATCTTCCTTCTCTTCCCTTCCTTTCTTTTCCCTAGTCTTCCTTTCCCTTCCCTTTCCTCCTTTCCTTACTTTTCCTTTTTCCCCCTCTCCTCCTCTTCCCTTCCCTTTCCTTTTGGCAGTACCAGGAAATAGACTGAGGACCTCATACTTGCTTGGCTTGCTCTTACAACTGGTGCTCTACATGTTAAACCATGCCTCTAGCCCCACTTTTTGCTGGTTATTTTGGAGATGGAGTCTTGCAGACTTTTCTGTTTGGTCTGGTTATGAACCTCTAGTTCTCAGCCTCCTGAGTGAGATTAGGATTATAGGCATGAGCCACTGGTGCCTAGACTTTCCCTTGAAAGAAACATTGTGGTGCTGGAGACTGAACCTGGGACCTCATGCGTGTGAGGTAAGCGATCTGTCACTTGAGCCATGCTTCCAGCATGTTAATTTTGTTGAGGGGATGAGATCATCCTACTTTCACACAGGCCAGCCTTGAACTTGTGATCCTTCTGCATCTGCCTACAGTTAGAATAATCGGTTTGCACCACTATATCCAGCTCTCTGTTGAGCTTTTCTCTACAGTGAAATAGAGTTTGTCATAGGACAAATGATTGATGTGAAGCACCTGGGGGCTCCTTCCTATCCTTTTATCACTGGGAGTTCTGATGAATACTTACTCTCTTCCACCAGAAATATACCACTTGCCACCCATGAGGAAGCATCTGTCTTCCTGAGGGGTCCTTAGGGGATAGGATTCATCCTCTCTCCCTCTGTCACTCCACCTGTAAGTACTAGATTTGCAGAAGCCCCTGGTGTCTGGAGAGTGTACTGGAATTGATTCCTGCCCATCCTGGAGAGGCTCAATAATGGCCTCTGGTAAGAGGATAGTGGGTGTGCCTACTCATGACCATCCTCCACAGACCATGGGCCTCAGAGACAAGGTAGATATTACTAGGGAAATGTTGAGGATCACCAGGTAAACTGAGCTTCAGATAGACCAGAAATTCCACCTGGGTGTGGCTCAATCCCATGGAATCTTCACATTTCTAGTCTGTGTTCCCTGACCCTCCTCAGGGACATTGTCCTGCTTTCTCCAGCTTCATAAGAGGCAGGCACTTCATTCATCTAACAGGTGGGCAACAGGTGACTCTGCACTCAGTGTACCACGAAGCAGCTGCAAGGACCCTCTTCTCATCGCCTTTCTTTGCTCTTCTCTCCAGCAGAGCCAGGCCAGGTCCCTCCTCCTTCAAAATCAGGATCCAAGTGCACACACACACACACAAGGGGAGTTCTGCCTTTACCAGGCCAGGTGATCTGCAGGAGAAGGTGTCTGCCCAAGAAGGAGACTAAAGTAGTCTGTGTCTTCATTTACTTAATTTCATTTCAGTCCTCCCCTCTTCTCTGCCTGTGAGTTAGTAGTTAACTAAAAACACACATATATGCACACATATGCCCACATGTGTATGTGCAAACACACACATCTACACTTGGGCACAGAGTTATGCTCACGCAACAACCCTCTTTAACTGTGAGCTCAATAATTACTGGAAACTGAGGTCTGCTCACAAAACCAGAGCTGCAGTTACTCACCCACAGCTAGACACTCAGCAACAGGATGGCTTCCCGGCATGGACTCTGCTACCTGTGCAAATGATCTCTCGTGTCGATGACAGTCTGTCTGGGTGACGGGGTGTTGAGAGCTGACAGTAAAGTTTAAAGGTCATCTTGACCCCTGTGCTGGCTTGAAGGCACATACAAGGAACTGGCTTATTTGAAAGACACCAGGTACCCAGGATTGCTTTGCTATGTCTGCACAGTTTGTTTTAAATTTTTACTGCTTGGGACATTTCTAACTGTGGTGGGGCTAATGTTTATTATTGTGCTGGGTGGGGATGAGAGGTAACTGGGATGGGCTCTTATACACAAGGGCCCTCCTTCCCCGCCAGACTTGCCTCCAACCCCTGCGTGGACAAATGTAATCCTGTTAAAATAACCTTTATGGAGGAGGGGAAAGAGATAACTAACTGGGAAGTGGATCTGCCGTTAAAACAAAAAGGGTGAATATGTGGGGAACACAGGTAGCAAAGATGGCCGTGAGAGGAAGTTGAGTGGGCAGAGCTGGATTTGTTTAGGCTCAGTGTGTAAACAACTCAAGGAAGCTTAGGTGCATGATAAGGTGTGGCCTTTACAGAGATTGGTTGGTTCCATTTCCTCCCCTCCCACACAGTCTTTTGCTTTAAAAAGGGGATGCTCTTTGTTAATAAATGAGTTCCTGCTTGGTTTGACTCCCTTCTGTGTCTGATTGTCTCCTGGGCTAAGGGAGGCTGGGGAATGGGCCAGCAGCCTTCGCACTTACCTCTCCTCTGACCCCGTCCTTCCAAAGAGGGACGAAGACCCAACATCTGCTTGTGTTAAAAAGCATGTCTTATCTGAGAGATGAAGGACCTAGCTGCTACCTGAGTCCCAGGTTTGCCTCTCCATGCCACCTCTCCTGAAGCTGTGGGGAAGATGGTTGTTAACATCCCGATTGTGCCAGGAAATGATTGGCTCACATGAATGGATAGTATTGACTGATCATAGGCCAGACCAGGGGAATATGTATGGGGCCCAACTGTGTCCCCCAGATATAATATGGGTACTACCTAATAACACTATTAACTCAGGCCTACCACATTTTAGAAGTAGGGCCTTTGGGGATGGCCCTAGGTCAGAGGACCTGATGGTTGGTATCAGTAGGTCCTGGATCTCATAGGAAGTTATCTTAAACAGAGAAGGAGGGGATGGCTATGTGAAGATAAGGATTTAGAATGGCACCACCATAAACTCCAGATGAGCTGAAGTTTCCTTTAAAGACTTCAGAGATTCAGCCTTGTTGATTAAATTTCAGATGTGTGTATATGTGTGTGTGTGTGTGTGTGTGTTGGTACTGGGGCTTGAACTCTGGTCCTGGGTGCTGTCCCTTAGCTTTTTCACTCAAGGCTGGAGCTCTACAACTTGAGCCGTAGCTCTACTTCCAGCTTTTTGCTGCTTAATTGGAGTTAAGAGTCTCTCAGATGTTCCTGCCTGGCTTGCCCTGAAGCTGCCATTCCCAGATCTCAGCCTCCTCAGTAGCTTAGGATTTTAGGCATAAACTATTGGTGCCTGACACTGGCTCAATCTTTTTGCTCAGGGATGACACTCTACCCTTCAGACATGCTTCTAGTCCAACTTTCTTGCTGACTAATTTATAGAGAGTCTCAGAAATTTTTCTGTCTGGGCTAGCTTTGAAGTGAGATCCTCAGAGATCACCCTCCTGAGTAGCTAGAATTATATTTGTGAGCCACTGGTGCCCAGCAAGTTACAAATTTGTACCTCCAGAAGGCGGGGAAGACCAATTTCTTTTCCTCTATGCCTCCCAAAGTGTGGAATTTCTTACTGTCAGTCATAGGAAATAAACACATTGTCCTTCTAAAACAAAGTGGTAATAACCAGCCACTAAACGAGGTCATTATCCAGCTCACCCAGAAACTGTGTAGCAGAAAGCAGCCATCTGATAACAGATGCCTGGGATCTAAGATCCCATTTAGATGCATTAAAGCCAGCAGCAAGTGACCTCCAAGCAAGGCGGGAAAGCCTTTGGGTTTAGGAGAACACAGAGTCCCAGGTGACACCTGGGACTCCTGGTGTATGGGCCGGAGGGGAATTTCCGTGACTCATGTTAGAGAGGCTAGAGAACCTGGGGTCTGTAGAAATAGGGGTCCAGAAGGACAAGGCTCCAGAGAAGCCCTGGGACAAAAGGATGTAAAACCAGGAGTAAAGCAAGAGGTGGAGGTCTGTTAGAGTTGGAGTTCATGGTTATTGAAAAACTGGATATAGGATGGTATGTTAGAAGTCATTATGCAGGGGCTGGGAAAGTGGCTCAGTGGTAGAGCGCTTGCCTTGCATGCATGAGGCCCTGGGTTCGATTCCTCAGCACCACATAAGCAAAAAGAAAAATCCGGAAGTGGAGCTGTGGCTCAAGTTGTAGAGCTCTAGCCTTGAGCTGAAGAGCTGAGGGACAGTGCCCAGGCCCAGAGTTCAGGCCCCACGACCGGACCCAAAAAGAGAAATTCATGAGAAGTCAGTATGCAGGAAAGTGAATACTTTTAAAACACATTGTAGCTGTGCATGAAGATAGCATGGGGAAACTCAATGTAAGCTATTGATTAATAAGAGGTTAGGGAACCAGGGAAGAAAAAGCAATAGAGATGATTATTCTGAGGAAAAATATAATATGGGTAAAGTGGAAGAAAAACATCATGGAATTTTGAGATTACTTTTTGTCTGATGGAATCTTTATAATAAATGAATCATGAGGATAGTGCAATTGTACTATATATGTATATGTAACATATGGACATCTGAAGTAAACATGGTAAAAACCCTTGGAATAATGAATGCTTCTTAAAAATCAAAACTAAATGACAGGAAAAAAAAGCTTAGATGTGGAGAGGCCATCAGAAAGGGAAAGGCAGAAAAAAAAAGGGTGAATTAGGAAGAATATGGCTAGTATAGTTTGTTTTCACATGTGAAAATAGATCAATGAAATCTATTAAAATTGCTTTTTGTTTGTTTTTGTTTGTTATTGCTGGTATTGGGGTTTTAACTCAGGGCCTCATACTCTTGCTTAGCTTTTACACTGAAAGTTTGCGTTCTATCACATGAGCCACACCTGTATTTCTATCTTTTTGCTGGTTAATTGATGATAAGAATTATTTGCACTTGGCCTGGGAAGGTGGCTCAGTGGTAGAGTGCTTGCCTTGCATGCTTGAGGCCCTGGGTTTGATTCCTCAGCACCACATAAGCAAAATGAAAAAAGCTGGAAGTGACGTTGTGGCTCAAGTGGTAGAGTGCTAGCCTTGAGCTGAAGAGCTGAGGGACAGCGCCAGGCCCAGAGATCAGGCCCCATGACCGCCCCCTCCCCCAGCAAAAAAAAAAAAAAGAATTACTTGGACTTTTCTGCCTGGGCTGGGCTTCAAACCTAATCCTCAGATCTCAGGATTACAGTCATGAGCCACAAGCACTTGACAGATTGTTTTATGAAGTGGGAGCAGGGTAGGGTAGAGTGACTGAAGTGGAATAGTTGTGTGTGTGTAAATGTCATGATGCGACCTATTTTCTTGTACAACTAAAGTTAGCTAATAAATCTGGGAAAAAAAATCAGTATATATCCAATGCTATCATTTTCTACTCTGGGCACACCCTGGTCAGTCTCAGAATGCTCCACCATTTGTCTTAACTTGTCGAATGGTATGATACATTTGGTCCACTCAAGGTTTGGTGCATGGCTTCAGACAACGAACGCATCATGGTGCTATCTCGGTTGAGCTGGAGCTGTACATCAGTCCCACCAACTTGTGGCTGTTGTCTGTTGGTTTGCATCCAGTGTGGGCATTTAAAGCCAGTCCTGTCCATCAACAAGCCTGTCATCCCCGTGTCCACAAGACCTTACTGGCTTCCACCCTCCTCACCTCTGCCCTGAAACGCAGTACCCTAAATTCATAAAAAATGTTTGATCCAGACCTTTTCAGTGAGGAAGAAAAAGAAACAAATAAATAAAGGCTTAATCCCTCCCTTCAGAGAGATTATCTGTTCTGCTCTATATTCTGTCTGTTCTAAAAATGGTCACTTCTATTTATAAATACGGGAGTAAGATGAATCTCTGGTAATTCAGGAGGATCTTTGAAGGCCATTTTATTAGTAGGTTAAGATTCTGAGGCCAGATAAAGAAAGACAGAAAGAAAGAAAGAAAGAAAGAAAAGAGATTTTTAGATCCTCTGAAAACATCATCTCTGGCTGTGTGTCATTGTAATGAGAGTGTCCTGTGGGCACTGATGCCACACTGATATGTAACCACAAATAATTTCAGGGCCCCCCAAGGAGCTGGGATATCTATCTCTAGCTAGAAGACCTGGCCCCATGTATGTTACTATATATGTTACAAAAGAAGGCCAGTCTAGAAAGAAGTGGCCAAGGATGGCTAAAGGGAAAAGGATGATGGAAAAGATAGTGTTGTCCGAAACCTCAACTAAGAAGATGAAGAAAGCCGACAGAAACTGATCAGGAGCAGTCCCCTAGACAAGCCACGGAACAAAATAGAGGGAGAAAGCAAGCCAGGAGCTTATTCTGATTTCATAATCCACAGATGTACTATTAGAAGCAATGGCTGAGCCTCTGGCTCCCAGGACCCAGGTTCTCGGAGGAGTGAGGTTCTGACTAGGGAGCTGGATGCTCCATGCATTACTCAGTCATCACATGGCTAGGCCAATGTAAGGCTGATGTAATCTTCCATTTCAAGGTTTGTGAAAGAGCCAGATTCTCCTCTTTCCCAACATCGCTTTACATTTGTTGTGCCGAGCTCTCATTTTTTTGATTTTTGGTTGGGGGTGGGGGAGTGTGGGGGTGCAGAGAAGGTGTAATCTCAGAGCCTGACTTTCCTTTCCAGGTTGGCTTGAACTGTGATCCTCAGATCTCAATTTCCTAAGTAGCTGAGATTACAGGTATGAGCCACCAACACCCAACCAAGTTCTTGTTTCTTGATGATTTCCCCTTACCTGCTCTTAACTTCTACTCTTGTGTGACCTGTGGGCCCTGCTATGTGCAGATTGGATTCCACCAGGATCCACACAACCAAAACATGGCTAAGGTAAGTTCAAGAAGGACCAAAAATATTAGTGCTAGCTCAAACCATAACATCACAGAGTTTAATGTGCAGGATTGGAGTCAATGCAGATTTTATTCCTATGTCGATTAGAAGACTTGGGGGAGAAAGCAATGCTGAATTCTGTCTACTCATCTAAGAAAGCACCCTGTAAGGGTTCCAACATATTTCATTCTCTTATTCAGGACAGGGCAGGTGTGAGATCTTGCTTATGGGATCGAAGGGGGAAATGGAACTTTCAGTATGATTTCTCCAGCATGGAATCTGCATTCCCCAAATTCCTTCAGAATTCAAAAAGTGGCTGCCGTGGATCCTACCATGGCTCCACATGCAGACATCAGAAAGGAAGAGGCATAGGCAAGGTCTATGGATAATGAATGTCCTTGAAGGGCCTGGCCTGTAAGGCAAGACTTGGTCCCCAGAGGGATGCCACTATGAAGTGGCAGAACATTTTTTGGATCCCAAGTAGACTATCGAAGGGATTATGGGACCCTGCTCTCTCTTTTTCTTCCTTGACTTTATGGACACTAGGGAGTTTGGTCCATCATACACTTGTAACTATGGCTATCCATTTCCCAATCAAAGGACTAAGAGAAATTCATGCCCTGACTCTAGGGTCTGTAAAACCATAGCTAGAATAAAAAGCTTTTCATTGTCTCGGGTATTTTGTTACAGCGATGAAAACCCGGGGCTAGCAACTTGCCACTGTTAAACTGTAATGAAGGCTACATACAGGCGACCATCTCTGACTCCCTTGTGCGCGTGCGCACACACACATGCAGTGTGGGCATTCAGAAAGATAGCAGGTCTTTATATATATATATATATATATATATAATATATTTATATAAATATATACATATTTATATATATTTATATATATAGGTCATTGTATTATTATTACATGAATAAATATAACACAACACCACTATAAACAGTGACAGCACTCCCATCTTGCATTTCTAATTTATCCACAGAGGATGCTCTCCAAGACCCTCAGCAGGTGCCTGAGCCCATAGACCTTATTAATAAGCCTGTATATCTTGACAATCTCAGCATAGGCATTTCTTTCCTTATTGAGATCTTAGGCCATGTCACGTAGATGAAGCACTTTATGGTTTCTCCCTGGCAGCTACAAAGCATCCATGTAACTCTTGTGCTTTAGGACCATTATGAAATAAAATAGGGTCCCTTGCATACCAGCTCATCCTTTGTGGAACATGAGGTGGAAAATGAAGGCACTTGCTCAGCTCACACTAATGAGCCAACGCCTCAAGCAGCTGGACCCAGCATGGCACCCCTGGGCCACTGTAAGGTAAACGTCTCGAGATCACTCTCCAAAGATGTCCTAGGCCGTAGCGTCTGCCAAATTCTGTGATACCAATTTGTGAAGCTTCTTACATGGCATGATGGGGCCAGGACAATTATGTATAGTATTCCTACATAGTATTTTATTCTTTTACTTTATTTTTTATTGCCTAACACTAGTTACATAGGGAGGAGAATCCATTATTACATCTCCATACACGCTAAGGTGTATTCTCATCAATTTTACCCCCTCTCTCACATCCTGCACCCTTCCTTCTAAGAAATACTATGTCCAAGAGGTTCCTTTTATCATTATCATCATCATCATCATCACCTTTAAGTAGTTGTACAAAGGAGTTGCCACTTCACAATTTAATATATTTTACATTTTTTTTTATCAATGCCAGTCTTTTTAACATTCTTTTTGTTGTTGTTGTCGGTCATGGGTCTTGAACTCAAAGCCTGGGCACTGTCCCTCTGCTCTTCAGCTCAAGGTTAATGCTCTACCACTCGAGCCACAGCACCACTTCTGGTTTTCTGGTGGTTTACTAGAGATAAGAGTCTCATGGACTTTCCTGCCCCGGCTTGGCTTTGAACCACGATCCTCAGATCTCAGCCTCCTGAGTAGCTAGGATTATAGGTATGAGCAACTGGCACCCAGCCTTTTCAACATTCTTATCCATCTCTCCCATACACATACTTTCCCTCACTTTATTTTATTCTCATAGTCGAGAATGGTCTGTCTTGACAATATTCAATCTTCTATAAAGAAGAGGATAACTTCTTCCTGACACAATCTTCATCCTCTAGTCCCCATTCACCCACAATCTCTCTCCTCCCTCTCATCCCCTTATGGATTCTCAGCTTCTGCTGAGTTTCTCTTTGATGCTCTTGTATATACTTAAGACGAGTTACAGTTATTCATCCTCTTTCTTTTTCCCATTCTCCCTTCTTCTGACTAATCTCTTAGCTTGATTTATGCTTTATGTAATTATGTATATGGACTTTTTTACTTATATACAGGTCTATGAGTATGAATGTCTTTTATACCAGGCCTCCACAGATAAGTGATGCAAATAAAAACACACAACATTTTGTTTTAGGAGCTTGGCTTGTCTCTCTAGTAGGATATACTTAACTTGTATCTATACATGATGTCCCCCCCCCTGCCCACCCCACCCCCCCGCACCAAAGTTGTAAAGTTCATTTTTCAACATCTCATTGTTGCAATGGGCTCACCTGTATCCCTATTTAAACGATTTGTTTTTCCCCTTCCCCTCCAAAAATTAAACCGACATCAAATACAGTGAAAGCAGGGGTTATACTGTGGGGGAGGGACATACAAAGCAACAAAGAAATAATCTTATAAATGTGTTAGAAACAATCGCATGAAAGAAAAAAAAACATTTGAATACATATATTAGGGTTCATTTCCCTAACATCATCTTATCTGACCTTTTCTGCTTGACTCAGACATACTAGATATTGCAAATAAGGGAAACCATGGAACCTATGTTTCTTTGGGCCTGGCTTACTTCACTTAATATAATTTTTTCCAAGCCTTTCCATTTCCTAACAAATGGGGCAATGTCATTCTTTCTGATGGAGGCACAGAATTCCATTGTGTATATATACCACATTTTCTTGATCCATTCATCTACTGAGGGGCATCTGGGTTGGTGCCATATCTTAGTTATAGTAAACAGTGCTGCAATAAACATAGTCGTGCTGGTAGCTTTAGTGTGGTCTTGTTTGTAAACATTTGGGTAAATGCCCAAAAGTGGGATTGCTGGGTCATAGGGGAACTCTATCTGGAGTCTTTTGAGGAACCTCCATACTACTTTCCAAACTGGTTCAACAAGTTTATACTCCCACCAACAATGCAGTAGGGTTCCCTTCTGTCCACATCCCCTCCAGCATCTGTTGTTTTTAGAGTTCTTGATTTTAGCCATTCTAACTGGAGTGAGGTGGTATCTCAGTGTTGTTTTGATTTGCATTTCTTTTATGGCTAGGGAGGTTGAGCATTTCTTCATGTGTCTATTTTTTGTTTTGTTTTTTGTTTGTTTTTTTGGTCATAGGGCTTGAATTCTGGGCCTGGACACTGTCCCTTAGCTTTTCAACTCAAGGCAAGCGCTCTACCACTGAGCCACCTTCCCACCCCCCTGCTAAGTTTTTTGAGTATTTTATGCTTTTGCTTTAACGTGGCTTATTTAATTGTAAGTTTCCTACATTTAATCCTGAACAATTGCCAGGTTTAACAACCAGTTTGTAAAATCCCTGGCAACTTAATAATTGGCTCTTATGACCTAGTCCAAGCTGACTCCCACCTCCAGGCCCCAGCCACCACCACACAAACAACTTAAAGCTGCTCATCACTGTACTCCTAACAGAGGCTGAGCTTGGCCTTTGTCAGCTGACTGGGACTTGGCCTCTCTCCAAGCTGACAGGAGGACAAACATCAATGCACAAAGTTATAGCACTCATAATCCTGGGATGAACATGCATAAAATAGAATCTTCCTCAGCAGTTCTGAGAACAGAGCTCGGGTCATGGTTGACCTTGCCTCCTCTCTATACTAGGACCTAAAGTGTCTCCCAAAGGTAAAAATACCTGCTTAGGAAGGATAGGCCCCCTTTGAGGGCATCTGAACTTGCCAAGTTCTCTCATGATTATTTGTATTCTTAAGAATGCAATAACATTCTTTCTAATGGATGAGTAAAATTCAGTTGTGACTATACACATCTACTTGATCCATTAGTTCATTGAGAGGCATCTGAGCTGATTCTATACCTTGGCTACAGTGAATAGTCCTGCAATGAACATGTTTATACTGGTGGCTTAATTGGAACCTGGTTTGTGATAAATTTATCCTAAACCTGGTTTTGGATAAATGCCCAGGATTGGAATTGATGGATCACATGTTTAATTTTCTGTTTAATTTTTTGAGGAACCTCCATACTGCTTTTCAGAGTGGTCAAAGTAGTTTGTATCATTTGTAAAGAAATGGAAAGACAGAAAAAATTATGTTAAGTAAGTAAGTCAGGCCCAGAGAAACAAAGGCTGCATGTTTTCCCTCATATGTGGAAGCTAGAATTAGCTTACAAACTAATAAGTAAATACATTAGGTAGCATGTAAATGTATACAAATGTATTAACTGAAATATGGTAGATTCAAGGGAGATCTCAAATAGAATAATTCCTTAGAAGGGCAAACTCAAAGTTCAACAAAATGAACACCAGCACACAGGCACTTGTAAGAGAGGAGATGGAGTCATGAGGAAAGAGGCAGACAAATTAAGAAAGAGAAGTGGGAGGGGGAGGAGAGAATGCAATCAAGACTTCAATGTATATCTTACAAAATTAAGAGAAGCGAGGAAGGGGAAGGCTGGGGTGATGGGTGAGAATGTTGAAAGGGGTGACATTCATCAATATGCATTGCATATATATTCATGTATTGCTCTGTAAAATGGCAACTCCTTTGTACAACTACTTAAGAATAAGAACCTATTTTTTTAAAGAAAGAAACCTGCAGGTAGAAGAGATCTCACTTACAGTAGAGCTAGCAGTAAATACTCAAATCCTGGAAGAGTCCCAAAGTGAGATTAGTGGCAGGAGAAGCCATGTGTATTAATCATTCAGATGCTTTATTTATAATCACATATCCTAAAGAAAAAAATAAAGGGAAAAGAAAATAGAAGGGTAGGAAGGAGAAGGGAGAAAGAAAGAAAGAGAGAGACAGAAAGGAAGGAAGAAGGGAAGAAGGAAGAGATGGAGGGAAGGAAGGAGGAAAGAAGGAAAAAGAAAGAGAAGAAAGAAAGGAAGAAAAAAGGGAAGAAGGGATGGGAGAAAGGGAGGAAAGCAAGAAAAAGAATAGAAGAAAGAGAAAGAAAGGAAAAAAGAAAGAAAGAAGGAGGGAAGGAAAGAAAGAAAGAAAGAAAGGAAAGAAAGAAAGAAAGGAAGGAAGGAGGGAAAGAAAGAGAAAGGAGAAAAATAGCAAAGAAACTGAGATAGAGAGAAGTCATAGCTGGGTGCTGGTGGCTCACACCTGTAATCCTAGCTACTCAGGAGGCTAAGATTTGTGGATTGCAGTGCAAAGCCAGCCCAAGCAGGAGAGTCTGTGAGACTTATCTCCAATTAACTACCAGAAAACTGGAAATAATGCTGTGGCTTAAAGTGATAGAGTGCTAGCCTTAACTGAAAAAAACCCAGGGACTGTGCCTAGGCCCTGAGTTCAAGCCCCATGACCAATGAAAGAGACAGAGAGAGAGAGACAGACAGACAGAGAGAGAGAGAGACAGAGGAGTCATAGCCCAAACAAATCAGTACCAGGAGCTGGCATACGAGGCCTAGGTGAAGAAAATGTATATTTTCCTATAATTATAAATTAGGTGATTTATCTAATATGCTAATGCTTGCATAAATATTTTAAACTCACAAAAGAAAAACATAATCAAAACACATATAGAATATTGTGAAATTATGCATGGAAAGTGCCCTGACATCCTGACAAAGACTTGCTTTGGGGAAGTGACATTAGAGGACAGAGGAACCCTAAGGGTTTTGGCAAGGTGAGATGTTTCTGCAATGTTTTATTTCTATTATAATAAAGAGTCTGCCAGGATGGCCAGTGGCACAGATCTGGCTGTGATTCAGATTTTCTGAACAGCTTCCTGGAAGTATATCAGGCAAGAATATGCTGCTTCCTTCAAGGGTATAATTGAAAAGCTGTGACTTATGTGCACACCTATAAAACCATCTCCACAATCAAGATTTTAAAAAGTGTCCATCATCCCTAAGCCTCCTCATACTCTTTTGTGCCTCTCCCTCCTTCAACTCTCCTCCCCACCCAAGTCAACTCTAACGTGCTTTTAGACACTGGGATTGAACTTGAATGAAATCATGAAGAATAGAGGAGGGGCTATTGGCTGGCCTTTTTCTAACCAAACTAGCTCTTGCATTTTCTTCTTCCATTTGGTGCCTTTTTGCTCCTAGAAATGCTTCAGCTCCTTGTCTAATGAGACATGTATTTTGGGCTGGTCTGACTTAAAACAAAACAGCCAGTCTGGAGGACTTTGAACATTTTGACAGTTTTAACTTTCAAAGTGGTCATGACGATTAAACATAAACTCTGAATATAACCAAAGTTAGACGCTCAAGAGATGCTTGTGGCTAGAGTCAGCAATTTGGAATGTTTCAACATCAAGAGTAAAGCTGGGAAAAGGAACATAACACAGAAAAAAACTCTCTGGGTCAAAATTGGTGATTAGCTCATCTATGGGAAATATGCTTTCTCATGGTTATCTTGGCTCTCTCTCTTTCTTCATCTCAGGAGTCAGAAGTGGTAGAAGGATCAGCAGACAACCACCACAGGAGAAATGTTACCTTCCACCTGTTCCTGTGCTCATGAGAAATGCCACCTGTTCAATGGCACTGATAACACTTTAGTGTGCTCTTGACAGATATAGTCAGGAATGTAGACCCTTAGGGCCCAGATGGCTTCGGATTCACATCCAGTATTTCAGCTGGGAAGTTCTGATACATCTTGGGTAGCTCTCAGGGGCTGTGAGCTAGAATCATCTGGAAGCTTTCTAACTCATTTATCTACCACCCAGAACTAAGCCATTCGAAGGCAGGCTCCACAGAGCTTTGTACCCGTACGTGGTCTCTCATAGTGCAGCCTCTTCTCTGCCTAAGGAGAAGAGTCTGCAGGGCAAGCACTTGGAGAAAACCAGACTGGAGTGTGCTCTTTCTGCTCAAGTTCCTGAGGTCAGCCCAACTTCAAAGGGAGGCAAGTTCACCCCTGTTCTAATGGGGAGTTGGATGGTCACAGTGAAGAAGAATATGGAGGATGGGTATGCTTTCATTTATTACAGTTGCCATAACAAAATACAGGAGATGTATGGGTTCGCACCAGAAATTTATTTCTCGTGGTTTATTTCCCCAAGGGCAATGTTTTGGTAAGGTGAGAGCTTTCTTTCTTTCTTTCTGGTTCACTGATGGCTGCTGGACAGCGGTGAGAAGAGAAACACAGAGAGAAGGATAAGGTGAGAGGAAGAGAGAGTAAAAGAGAAAGATGAAAGGAGAAGGGGTAGAGAGGAAGAGAAGAAGAAAGATCTCCTTTTCAAAATATAAGGACACAAATTTTATCAGGTCAGAGCCTACACTTCTGATCTCATTTTGTCTTAATTACTTCCTCAAAGGATCCAAATACAGTGGCACATGCAGAGCATCATTCAGTATCTGAATGGGAGAGCTACAACTGTTCCATTCATAGAACAGGATATTGTTGAGTCTGTCTTTGAAAAATACAACCTGTCTCAATGAGTGAAGTAAGAAGAAGGGAGAAAAGGCCAAGTCTCGTAGAATATCTAGCATTGACTCTCTTTCTTTGAGCCTGTTTGAAGGTTCATTTTTGTATGGCTGTGGCCAAAGGAGGGCTCTCCTGTATTGAGAAAGGTCATCCTCTTGCACCCAGTTGGAGCTCTGTGAAGGACACGCCTGTGGAAAAGGACACCACTTAGCCAGCCAGAGTCATTGAATGAACCCTGGGTCATCATTGACTGGACAAATGTCGTAGCAAGGTCACCCTCACGTCTTGCACTGTCTTTTTCTTTTTTAACTTTCTGAGGAGATTCCTTTTTAACCTTAAAAACTTATAGATAGTTTGAGGTCATTTAAACATGTTCATATGACTAGCCTTTTAGTATGTTAACGTTAGTTATCTTCTTTTTTTTAATTAAAATTTTATTGTGAAAATACTGTACAAAGGGGTTACAGTTACATGAGCAAGGTAATGAGTACATTTCTTATCCCGCATTGTTGTCTCCTCCTTTGCTTTTCCCCTACCATCCCTTCCCTCCCACCTTCTCAGTCACCCCCCCAAGCCTCACCCCCCATCCCCTCCTGCCTAAATTGTAAAGTTCGTTTTTCGAAATAGTGTCTTGTACGTCTCATTGTTGCAATGGGCCAACCTGTATCCCTGTTTAAATAATCTGTTTTTCCCTTCCCCTCCCCAAATTATACCAACATCAAATACAGTGAAAACAGGGGTTATACCATGGGGGAGGGACATACAAAGCAACAAAAAAATCGCATGGTACCTTATAAATATGTTAGAAACAATAGCAAGGAAGAAAATAAACACTCTGTTCCTATCTTGGGGTTCATTTCACTTAACATCATCTTATCTGACCTTTTCTGCTTGCCCCAGACATAGATACCAGACCTATGTTCCTTTCTTTTTTTTTTTTTAAATTGTGAAAATACTGTACAGAGGGGTTACAATTACATGGGCAAGATAATGAGTACATTTCTTATCAAGCATTGTAGCCTCCTCCTTTGTTTCCCCTTCCCATCGCTTCCCATCCTCCCCGCCCCCATCCCCCAACCCAATCCTCCTCCCCTTCCCCCCCCCCACCAAAGTTGTAAAATTGTTTTTTGACATAACGACTTGTATATCTCATTGTTGCAATGGGTCCACCTGTATCCCTATTTAAACGCTTTGTTTTTTCCCTTCCCCTCCACAAATTATACCGACATCAAATACAGTGAAAGCAGGGGTTATACCGTGGGGGAGGGACATACAAAGCAACAAAGAAATAATCTTACAAATGTGTTAGAAACAATCACATGAAAGAAAAAAAAGCATTTGAATACATATCTTAGGGTTCATTTCCCTAACATCAACTTATCTGACCTTTTCTGCTTGACTCAGACATATACTAGATATTGCAAATAAGGGAAACCATGGGACCTATGTTTCTTTGGGCCTGGCTTACTTCACTTAATATAATTTTTTCTAAGGCTTTCCATTTCCTAACAAATGGGTGATGCCATTCTTTCTGACGGAGGCATTTGAAATGATAAAAGGGGAAAAAATGTAGTTACTCAAGGAAAGTTCCTTGGAGAAAAATAACAGCATGCTTTTGAAGGGGAGAAAGGCAATGGAAGTCTCTAGATTAGAAGTACCATCACTAGCCACACACTAGTGGCTCACATCTATAATAATAGCTACTCATGAAGCTGAAATCTAAGGATCAAGGTCAAGGCTAGCCCAAGCAGAAAAGCCTATAATACTCTTATAGTCAATTAACCAGCAAAAAGCACAAAGTTGAGGTGTAGCTGAAGTGGTAGAGTGCCAGCCTTAGTGAAAAAGTCAAGCAAAAGCACTTGACCCTGAGTCAAGCCACATTAACGAGTCCATACAAAAAGAAAAGAAAAATTGAAAGGGAAAATGAAAAGAAAGAAATATCATCACTAGTGTGAAGCAGTCTACAATTATTTGACTAAATTTTCTAATCTCAAAACTAAAAGGTGCTCAAGTAATCAATCACCAAATAGTGCTATAGAGTCTCCATTTCCTCATTTTTGAGTTCTGCCCATGTGTGCTATCTTCCTCCAAATTCTCTGCTTCTCCCTGTTTCTAATGTTTATTCTAGGTAACACGTCAAGGGAAAATGCTGGTTTCTTTTATCATATTTCAAACAGTTTGAGTCTCTGCCTTTATTTTAGTTGTCAGATACCCTTTGTTTCTGATAAACTGGAGCTAGAGATTGGGTTGGAAAAAAGATCATATTTTTGTGGGTATATACCAGTACTAAGGCTTGAACTCAAGGCCTGGGTGCTATCTGTTTGCTTTTTTGTTCAAGGCTAGTGCTCTACCACTCCAATCATGCCTCTACTTCTTTTGGACTTTCCTGCTGGGGCTGGCTATCTGACTGACACCCTCAGATCTCAGCCTCCCGTGTAGCTAAGCTTACAGGTGTGAGCCACCAGCACGTGGCAAGAGCATATTTTTATTATGCCTATATTTTTGGTTAAAAGACATTTCTAATTTCTACCATCTCAAATCATCTCTCATCCGTCACTGGAAAAATTAATGTTAACTTTCTCATGGAGACCCCTAATTACTTTTCTCTGAGCGACCCATCTTCCACCATGCCAAGAACTAAAGAGAAAGCTCCAAGAAAGCTCCGTAGTCCAGAAAGTAATCTCTGAAAAATTGAGACCTCTGCTGATCCCATGGAACTGGCCTGCTAGAGCTGATGCTGGTCACTGTCGGCTGAAGGGCAGTGACTGCATCTGCATCAGGACTAATTAAGGGAAGAAATTCCACCCTTTATCTTGAGCTCTTTGCCCCCTTTGAGCCTTAGGTTCTCCTGCTCTTTCTGATACCCTGTTGCTTGAGACTCAAAAGAGGAGAGAAGCCACACCTTCTTTCAGTAAATGAATAGGACTGGGTCAGGGAAATTTCAGAGGAGCAATTTTGTGTCCTATCCACTCTGTGCATCCACACACCTATACTTTCCTGACTTATCACTCATTGTGCATTGTGGGTGAGTCCTACTGCTTTCTGATCCTTTAGAGGTTTAGAGATATAGGAACAATCTCATCCTTATAATTGGTTAGTACACTGTAATAATCAAACTCCAAATATATATTTCTATACTTTTTTAAAATTTAATTTTCAGAGAGCTGAGGATCAAATTAAGGGCCAGCAAGTGTTCTTCCACTGAGCTAAATCCCCAAATGCATAGTTTTATTTTTTAAATGTCTTTGTTACCACACTTTGGACTTGTTTCAGGACCAGAAAGTTTCAAGAGCACTGGGAAAAGGATGAGTGTGCCTTTTCCCCCTCTGTCTTCTCTCCTAGCCTGCCCCGATGTTAGTGGGAAAATAGCTTGCCTGGAAAGTTGCCATCTGTGTAGTTCATGAGGTCAGTATCAGCCACAGTCTCTGACCACATGCTTTTCCAGATCAGTCTGGGAAAACAAGACTCCAGAAAACAAGCCAACCATCCAGCTTCAGAAAAGACATGCCAGCCTCTCCCCCCGGGCCTCCAGAGTCCCTGTCCCTTTGCTCCATGGAGAGTGGCTGTGAACACCCTGCTCTCCCTCAGGGAGGATGGCTGGCAACCCAGCATCTGCTCTGTGGAGAGTTCCTCTATCCCCTGCCAGCCCTTGTCATTCATTCGTTAAGACCATAGTGGTGGGGTTTGGGCTGACACTGGTTCTTGTGGTTTTGTAAACTCTTTTCTAGCCCTACTCCTACTCCCTGCTGGAAAATTTAGCCTGTATTTCAATGTTGTAAACTAATACAGCACCACTAGACACAAGTGGCTATTTGGCCTTGAAATGTGGCCCAATTGAGATGTGCTATGAGCATGCCAACTTTGATTAAAAAAAAGAAGCTAGTGTGTGTGTGTGTGTATATATATATATATATATATATATATATACACATATATATACATATATATGTATATATACAAATATGTATATATGACTCCAATTTAGTATTTATTATTATTATTATTATTTATATTGGTCATATACAGAAATTATAATGTTGTAGCCATACTGGATTAAATAAAATACTGAGTTCCTACTGTGAGATGGTAATAACGTATGTAATGGAAGTCTTAGTTCACACTTTGATTTTGATCTTGTGCAGGTCTGATAGTCTCATGATTCTAGACAATGGCAGCAAGCCATAGCTCCCATCAGCCATTCTAGTCACAGGGGAAGCACCAGACATGGCCCAGAGAGCTTTGGGTTGCTAAATGAGGAACTTCTGCAGGTCATAGCTGTAAAACATATTTTCTTCCCTTTTTAAAAAATTTTGTGCTGGTGCTGAGATTTGAACTTGGGGCCTGGGTGCCAAGCAGTGTCCCTTACCTTTTTTGCTTAAAACTGGTGATACTCTCACTTGAGCACAGCATCACTTATGTTTTTTTGCTGGTTAGAGAAAAGATTCTCACAGACGCTTTTGCTCAGGCTGGCTTTGGACAGTGATCCTCGGACCCCAGCCTCCTGTGTAGCCACTGGCATCAAGCTCACATTTTCAATTTATAATCGTTTCAGTTTACAGTGCATTTATCTAGACATAACCCCATTGGAATCAGGACTCTGCGTAGTAGTGAGTTTCATGTGTTTCACACTGGTTGTTCTAGGTGGCCACCAGGAAATCCTAACCCCCTTAGGTGGTGAGCTCATCCTTCTCTTCATAGTGTAGTTCTGGACCAGGCTCAGTCAGAGCTGTATGCACAGGGGACTTTTTTCACACAAAGACCATGAGAATCAGAGGGTGTGCAGCTCATCTGCTAAGGTGATTCATCAGCAGTTTCCAACTTCCTCCTCAGTTGGAGGCCAGATGGCCAAGGACCAAGTAAATGTCTGTAAATGCTCACCAAAGTCAGGAGCTGCAGACTAGGCAGAGACTGGGAAATGCCCGGGATCCTATCAGGGGGGATGGGTTGGAAAAGGCCCCTTGGGACATTTACATGTCATCCATCCCTGTTTCCCTCCCTGTGGCTTATGACGATCCAGGAGTACCAGTCTGCCTCTCTACCTTCCTGACAGACAAAAATTTCTGCTTTCCTAAATGAACATCTATCTCATGTACAAAATACATTCCTGCCATCCCAGCACCTCCGGATAGCCCAGCCCATTATATCATCAGGTCTAAATTTAAAATGTCATCTGAAATCTTATCTCCCAATCCTGTAAGTCATGTAAAGGTAAGAATCTGGATCTGATCCATCCTGGGACACATTTTTTTTCTCCATCCATGGACTGGTGGACTGGAAAACAAGTTATTTGTATTCAAAATACAATGGTGGATTAGGCACAAAATATCAGATATCAATATTCCTATTCTAAACTGAGAGAAAGGGCAAAATAGGAAGGCTCTTACTAGTCTCAAGGAACATCAAAATCTAAGAGGGAAATTTTAATAGGGGTCAAGGCTTGAAAGTAATCCTGGGTTACTAGATTCTCTGCATAGCTCACTTATTCCCTAGGCCCAGGGCTCTACCCTATGGTTACTCTTCCTGAAGAGTAAGTATGTTTGCTTCTGAAGGCCTACATCAACTCATTTCTCACCCCCTAAGCACAATAGGTCTTCTCACTTTATTTACTTGAGATCAGTAGTGCTTCTGCTGATAGAAAACCTTTTCTCTCTCTTCCTTACTTTTCTTTCTCTTCCCTTCTTTCTTTCTTTCTTTCATTTGTTCCTTCCTTCATTCTCCTTTCTTCTCTTCTTCCTTTTATATATGTGTATGTGTGCCAGTACTGTGATTTGAACTCAATAGGTACTATCCCTTAGCTCTTTTGCTCAAGTCTAGTGCTCTACCACTTGAGCCGTAGCTCTATTTCTGCTTTTTGGTGATTAATTGGAGATAAGAGTGTCATAGAATTTCCTTTTCAGGCTGGCTTTGGACCTCAATCCTCAGATTGAGGTCACCAGTGCCCACCCAAACCTCATTTTTTACCAAAAGCTTGTGGATACACATATTTGGGTGTATATGGCTAGCACTAGTTCACAACACCGAATTTCTCAAGGCTAACATTTTTTGCAACTGGATAGAATATAAATTTACTGGTTAATTGCAAGTAAGAGTCTCAAAGATTTCGCTGCTTGTGATCCTCAGATCTCAGCATCCTGAGCAGCTAATATGACAGGCATGAGCCACCAGTACAAGATGTTTTCTGAGTGTCTCTTGTATTAATTCAAAACAGAATGAGTTTACATCTTGATATTATGTAAAGAACCACCATCTGTGAATGGTGGTGTAACACAAGTACTAGTCTTTACCAATGTTTAACCTTGTTAGATTTTGGAATTGCTTCCGACTGTGTGAATGTGAAATGGGATCTCATTTTGGTACTCTTTTGCTCTTTTTCTTAAACCATAGTTAAAATTGTTGCTATTTACCAGTAACTTTAGTACTTGTTACTCAACGTCTCCTCAGCCCTCCTCCCCAGCCTCTGTCCACCAGCATTCCACTCTTTATGTCCATGGTACCAGCTCTCTTAGATTCCACATGAGAAAGATCATATGCTATCTATCTGTCTGTGCCTGGCTTACTTCACCTAATAGAATGTCTTGTGTTGTCGCCCATGGCAGGATATCACTCTCGTTAATGGCTAGACAGCATTCTGTTGTGTGTGTAGATTACATCTTCCTTTATCGTTTTATCAAGCACATCCCAGAGTTTAACGGCATTGAGCAGCATGCTGGCATGTATTAACTCTCCCAGCTTCCTGTAACCATCAGAGTCACCCCGGGTCAAATCCAAATCTCTGCTCAATTTGCATAATGGAGTTTAAACTTTTTTAAAATAGCTAATTTGTAATTAGGTATATACTCTGAATAATAATTGAGTGTGTAGGAAAGATCATCGTCTAGTTTCCTGAGTTCTCAATTGTTTGAATGTGCAGTCATAAATTGCTTTGCCTAAATGGCAACCCCTATGCACAACTCCTTAAACATAATATTAAAATAAAATTTAAGAATATACTTACATAATCTGAAGATCTAACATAATAAAATGACCTCTTTAAATTTTTACCTCCTAAGTAGAGAACTGATGGCCATACCTGTAATCTTAGCTACTCAGGAGGCTGAGATCTGAGAATTATTCATTGAAGCCAGCCTGAGCAGAAACGTCTATGAGACTCTGACCTCCACTTAATGAGCACAAGTTTGAAAGTAGAGTAGTGGCTCAAGAAGTAGCCTTAAGCAAAAAAGCCAAGTGAGAACATAAGGTTCAAGCCCCTGTACCAACACACACACACACACACACACACACACACACACACACACATAAAATTCTACCCCCAGCACACACACTCTCCAACTAATTATTCCTTCAAAATAAGAATAAAGAACAAAGTCAGTAATCACTGTGAGTTTCCCCAAGACCTTTCCAGATATTTGAATGAACATAATAAGATGTATAACTCTATTTTTAAATTTCTGTTATTTCTCCCCATTTTTTGATTTATCACATTTTCCCATCATGTCATTTTTCACTTAGTCACATGCTGACGTCCTACTCAGGAGTTTCACACGCATTTTATGACTCCTTATTGTATGGTACCCATGTTGATGGGTTTTCTAAATCGGTGGATGGGTCCTCTTGGGTGAATGATCAGATCCTTTACAGTTTTTGCCAGTGTAAGAGGTTTCCATAAGGCTGAATATGGTGGTACATACCTGAAGTGCCAGCAACTCAGAAAGCTGAGGGAGGAGGATCTCAAGGACAGCTTGGACTCTATAGACTTTATCTAAAAAAAACAAAGCAAAAACCGAAGGTAAACTAATAAAATCCGCTTCAGTGAATAATCATGTATAAAGAAGGGAAAACTAAAATACCAGATAGAAAAAGTTAGTGAGATTTCTTTTTCTAAATACTGATGTTCACTAAGTAAAGTAACTTGACAACCAATTTATTGTCTCAGCTACAGTGAGAGAGAGCATGGTGATTATAAACATGGCTCTTTGTAAGTTCTGGAGAAATCTTGTCTAACTGGACAGCAGTCGAAGCAGAATATTTATTATACAATTTTATTATTTTTGATTTTTGAATTATGAGAATCTACGAACAGTTTAAACACAAAACTTTAAAATAAGAACAGAATAGATGATGTTCTCAGCCTTACCTTCTTAGTGAAATATGGCTTTGGGGAGTTTTTGCAAGCCTAATGGTACAATTTTAATTTGCATTGTTTTTTGTAAGACAAAAATATCTCCTGAATAATCTTAAATTCTTAATCTCATAAAGTAGAAATGTAAAACATTCCTTTTATGAGTTCATAATATTTCAATCTTGTTTAAAAAGTTTTCTCATTCCTAGAGTAATAAAGAAAACTTCAACCACTCTCTAAAAGTTTATAATTTCACCTTGCCTTTTTTCCCACTAGAACTAAGGTTTAAACTCAAGGTCTTGAACTTGCGTAGCTGTTGCTCTACCACTTGAGCCATGCTTCCAACCTGCTTTTTACTTGGTTATTTTGGAGTTGGAGTCTCATGTACTTTTCTACCTGGCTTCCAATTGTGATCCTCCAGATCTCAGCCTCCTGAGTAGCTTGCCTTACTTCCAAATTACTATTGCATTGGAAACACTTGTTTCCAAACAAGCATTCTTCCTAAAAATGTGGTAATTGAGTGTCTTTCCCTGGATACACTCATCCAATTGCTGTAATCAACTACAATATAGTTCTTTAACCAACAGTAAACAGCTTTTTTTGCTTAATGAACAAATGTAATTTTACTTTAGGTCTCTCTCTCTCTCTCTTTCTTTCTTTTTTCTGGGTGGGGGGGGATCCGGTCATGGGGCCTGAACTCTGGGCCTGGGCACTGTCCCTCAGCTCTTCAGCTCAAGGCTAGCGCTCTACCACTTGAGCCACAGCGCCTCTTCCAGCTTTTTTTTCTGCTTATGTGGTGCTGAGGAATCGAACCCAGGGCCTCAAGCATGGAAGGCAAGTGCTCTACCACTGAGCCACCTTCCCAGTCCCCCCTCTCTCTTTCTCTGTCTCTCTCTTTCTCTCTGTATGTTTTATAAAGCCATTCTATGGCTACAAGATATTGCATTCTAGCCAGCTGCTGGTACTCACACCTGTAATCTTAGTTACGTAAGAGGCTGAGATCTGAGGGTCATGATTTGAAGCCAGCCAAGGCAAGGAAGTATGTGAGGTTCATCTCCATTTAACCACCAAAAACCAGAAGAGGAACTGTGACTCAAATGATAGAGCACTCATCTTCAACAATACCCAGGCCTTGAGTTCAAACCCCAGTATCAACACACATACACACACAAACATACACACACACACACACACACACAGAGGAAACGGCATTTTAAATTCCCTAATTTGCTTCCTGTGGGTAAGATTTCTCTGATGAGCATCAATCTGGTCATTTCAATGTGTATTCTATACTGTCAGCCACAGTATCATTACATAATAAAGTCATGCTTTATCATCTTATTAGATGACAAAATACTCTGCTAGGACTTTCAGAGGCCACATTCCAGACTGGTATGACAATTAATGAAGACATTGTTAAGGTCAGCCCATACATGTGTCTCTGGGAAAAACTCATCAGGAAGTTGATGCTGGGGTACAAATCAAGAAGAAGGCCCTTCTATTCTTGACCATTATTGCTCAAGTTGCCATGGGCATCATCAGCAGGATGTCCTTGAGTCACATGACTGTCTACCAATAAAACTTTATTAATGAACACTGAAATGTTCATTCTCCATAATTTTTATGTCAGGGAATCTTGTTTTTATTTGCTTTTTAAAAGACCATAAGAGCCAGGCATGGTGACTCAAGCTTATAATCCTAGCTACGTGGGAGGCAGAGATGGAAGACCACTCTTTGAGAGCAGCCTGGGCATGAAAGTTCACAAGACTCCATCTCAACTAATAATGATTGAAGGGGGTGGTGCATGCCTGTTATCCCAGCTATAGGGAAGCATAATGTCTGAGTGGAGTGGTGCACATCTGTCATGCTCAGTGGCACAGAGAAGTAGCCCAGGCCTGTCTGGGTATAAAATGGCACTGTACTTTGCAAATAACCAATAGAGAAGGAGGCTAGAGGTGAAGATCAGCTGGTAGAATGCCTGCCTTTCCAACGAGAGGCCCTGAGTTCAAGATCCAGTATTGTCAAAAGTAAACTACTTACAGCAAGCCGTGTAAAAATGTACTTAGGCCATCATATAGTTTTAGGTCATCTGAAATGTCAAAGGTTTGTCTCTTACAAAGATTCATGTTTCTAATCATAGTATGGAACTGAAATTTTAGACATCCTTCTAATATGTGTTTATGGTTTTGCTGTTACCTACGGTTAAATGGATAAAAGGCGATGCTTTCTTGGTGTAATTACTCTGAGTAAATAATTGATAAAAGGGCCTTAAAAGATGTTTGAAAAGTCAGCATCCAGATTCTACTTTTAGAATGGCTCAATATTGATAAGGATGAGTGATTTCCAGGAAGTGGGGCTTAATGCCAAGGTGAGAAGCATGTTGAAAGAGACATACCTCCACATCGGGCAAGTCTCCTGTTTCACACAATTTCCTTTGCAAGCCTAAGTTAGGAGACACTTCTCTTGTCTAGTTCCAAAGCCTACCAGGATGCACTGGGTACCAGTGCCTTCCAGATGCAAAGGCTGTCAGCAGCTGGCCCAGCACATCTGTATTTATTCTCTAGTGCATGCACTCAGCTTCTGTAAGGTCTTCCAGTCCCTGAAAGGGGCTGTCTGTATTCATATGAGGATTTGGAAGCCATCTCCCTTGATTGGGCCTTGGTATCTGCATTTCCAATGTGCTTAAGACTTCTTGCCATGCATGGTTTACTAACTCCAAGCTTATTTTGCCCAAATTTTGCATCTTCTTAATCTTTTCATTTCATCTGTGTGGTTTTTTCTTTTTGAGTAATTAAGTACATGAATGGTATTGGTTTGATTCTCTCTGAGTGTACCTTTGTGGTCTGGCCAATGTTCTTTGGTTTTGTTCTTTCTGGTACGGTGATATAGGGCCAGGGTACTGTCTCTCTGCTTTTCCACTCAAGACTGGCACTCTACCGCTTGAACTACAACTCTACTTCTGGCTTTTTGGTGGTTAATTGGAGATGAGAGTCTCACGAACATTCCTGCCTGGGCTGGCTTCAAACTGTGCTCCTCAGATCTTAGCCTTCTGAGTAGGCAAGATTACAGGCATGATCCACTGGCTCCCAGCTCTGAGAATGCTAGTGAACGCCTTGTTGAACGCCTTGTTATTGACAAGGATTCACATTTTGTTGCTGGTAAATCAGGTCAAGAGAGTTGTTTAGCATTTGAATGAGGAATTGGAGGTCTAGCTCCCTTGGTAGAGCATTAGCCAATGAGTGAATGCATCAAGTACCAAGTTTGAATCCTGTTCTTGGATGAAAGAAAAAAAGGAAGGAAGGAAAGAAGGAAGGAAGAGGAAGGAAGTAAGGAAGAGGAAGGAAGGAAGGAGAAGAGAAACAAAGAATAGTTTGAATGAATTCAGTCCAATATCATTCCTGCCTTGGTTATTTTACACACATCATATTCCTACCACATTCCAAGCTGGGCTTCTGAGCTATGTATCCCTTTATTTCATGGAAGTTATCTCAGCCTCTACAGAATTAGACAGTAGCAGGACACAGCAAGGGGGCACCTCCTCACCTCCTCATGTGAGCTTCAGGGCCCATGGTCTGGCTGTAAGAGTGGTCACCAGAAAGCCAGGCCTTTCACTGTCTGACCTGCACAGAGAAAGAATTAATTATGCACATTTCTTTAGTGTGGGAAGCCAGAATGAGAGAACTGTCTCTTGTTTTGGAAAAGGAGGGAAGATAGTGCTGATCATTCACTGAGATTTAGACCTACATTCAGAGGATTCAATGTTGCTTGTGGCAGAGTCATTCATTCCTAGCAGACTGTCATATATTAATAACTAACTGACCTACTTGATCAAAACGCGTGCGTGCACACACACACACACACACACACACACACTTCTGTGTTATGAAACCTATGGCTGTTAACATAATCTGGGAACATTTTATCAATGCTCAGTCAACTTTCCTCTTGGACTTATTGAGAAATTGTAAACAGTGAGAACAATTGAATGAATCTCACTTTCATAGTGGTGTGTGTGTGTGTGTGTGTGTGTGTGTGTGTGTGTGTGTGCCTGCACGCATGAGTATGTGAACTAAGTCAGATGGGTTGGTGCTTTTTGGTTTCCATTGTAGGCAATAATTTCATACTTCTAACTTGACAAAGTCTCACCATTGGTTTCTGAAACCTAATATTCAAGAAGTCCTAGAATTTATCATTGTTCTAGTGCTTTAGTTAATGGATAAGGAAAAGTCAGAGACACTGTGTACAGGTTCCCTATGTTCCTGGATCTTTTCTACATGTGCACATGTACACACATACCATGCATGGGTTGAAAAATCACTTTGGAGGGCAGAGGAAAGATGTGTATGTCATACACTTCCCAAGCCCTAAAAGATATCTTCCCCCGTCCCCAACTCTGAATACCCATCACTCTGTTTACCACTGTCTTCTACAAGGATATTTCCGCATGAAAGATGTGAGCAGTTTGGCCCAGGCTTTGCTCAACAAGTCTTGAATCATTCCTCTCTGCTTTCATAGGTGGAAGGTCTGGCCTCACAGAGGTAGCTGATTGTTTACTACTTCATGTTATCTAAAAGCCTAAAAGGCCAGTGACTATTTATTGTTGTTATTGTTGCTGGCACTGAGTTCTGAACTCAAAGCCTCACCCTTGTTTGGCTTACTTGTTATGCTGGCGCTTTACCACTTGAACCACGTATTCAGCCTGGCTTTTTGCTCTTATTTTGGATTTGAAGTCTCCTAGACTTTTCTGCCCAGGCTGACTTCATACCATAATTCACCAGATCTCAATCTCTTGAATAGCTAGCATTATAGGCATGAGTGATTGGTGCCCAGATCTTTTATATTTTGGGGGTGGGTTTTTTTTTGGGGGGGAAGGGGTAGGTCCTGGGGTTGGAACTGTGGGTCTGAGGGCTGTCCTTGAGCTCTTGAGCTCAAGACAACCCTCTACCACTTGAGCCACAGTGCCACTTTGGGTTTTCTGGTAGTTAATTGGAGATAAAATTCTCATGGACTTTCCTGCTCGGGCTGGCTTTGAACTGTGCTCCTCAGATCTCAACTACGGAAGTAGCTACAATTACAGGTATGAGCCACCAGCGCCCGGCTACCCAGTTCCTTTATAGTTTTATTTTTAATTAACATATCTCACATTTTATATTAATATTATTTGTCCATATTAATGGGGCTCAATGTAATATTTCTGTGCATGCATGCATCTTACACTGACCAAACCCAACTTCCCTTTACCTACTTTGTTCCACACATACAACCTAGCCCCTAGTACTTCTGTATTACTTTCAGGAAGATTCATTTTCATTTCCATGCTTGAGAAGAGGGGTGTGTGTGTGTGTGTGTGTGTGTATGTATGTGTGTGTGTCTGTGTGTGTGCACGCGCACGCACGTACACGTGCGTGCTAGTACTGGGGCTTGAACTCAGGGCCTCTCACTCTTCCTTACCTGTTTTACCCAAAGCTGACACTATACCACTTCCACTTTTATGCTGGTTTACTAGTGAAGAGTCTCATAGACTGTTCTATGGGGGCTGGCTTTGAATCTCAATCCTCAGATCTCAACTTCCTGAGTAGCTAGGACTAAAGATGTAAACCACTAGCACCCAGTGCAAATGTGGTTTTGTGCTACACTGTCTGACTTATTACAGTGAACACGTTTCCAGTTTCATTCATTTTTCTGTAAAGGACATAATTTCATTCTTTTTTATTGCTGAGTAATACTTCATATTGTGTTGATGAACATCTTTGCTAACTCCATACATCTCTCCCTGACCTCTAACTCTTTTTCTATTGAAACCTAAAGTTCATGGCTATGCCCTGAAAATAGCTGAAGATGAACTGACATGGTACCCTCCTCCTATGGCTTCTTGTGCACATAATACATCACCTTCCTTTGTCCTCCACTATTACCTTGTCTTTATTTTGGCATATAGGAATGAACGATTGCCTTGTGGAAACTCAGGAGGTTAGGCCTGGGACCCACAACTCTGGTTTCTGTGGCATCCATATCTAAAAATCCCTGACTTTCCCTTTATGCATTCTGCTCCTTGGAGAGGCTGCCAATCTCAGAAAGAGAAAGATGGAAGAATTTGTGGATGTATGCTCAGACTACCTCAGTAATGAGGAACAAGTTTGGGGGAAGGTGTTTTTATGCCAATATCCTGTTTCTTCTCAAAATTTGGGCCAGTAGTTTTAGTATTTATCAATGGCTTCACCTGTAGCAATTTTCACTGTAGAATCTTTATGATTACCTCCATTTCCCACCACCCTTCTACACTTGTTATTGGATTTGTCCTGTAAGGAATGTATATGCCCTCTCTTCCATTTTTTGTATATCTAGTCATTCATATCAATGTGGGTTCATGCCTATTAGTTATAATCTTTGGAATATAATTTAATACTAGTATTTCTTATTATTATTATTAAAATTGTTCCACCTTTGACAAGGTTTGGTAGCACTTTGAATTTTGCTCCTTTTGAAATATTCCCATCTCGGAAGTGGCGCTGTAGCTCAAGTGGTAGAGCGCTCGCCTTGAGCTGAAGAGCTGAGGGACAACGCCCAGGCCCAGAGTTCAAGCCCCACAACCGACCAAAAAAAAAAAAATGCATGAAATATTCCCATCTCTAGTATTCTTGCTTCCTCATTAAAATTAAGTATACTTCCACTTTCTGGCACAATAAGGTTCTCTAAGCATATTGCGAATTTTCCCTTCCCTGATTTAGAATCACTTTTCTCCAGGGACTTTATTTCCTTTTACTGAAATTGATACTGAAAACTAATTTCTAGCTGAGCATTGATTTGTTACTTACACCTGTAATCCTGGCTAGTCAGAAGACTGAGATCCAAAGGATCATAGCTCAAAACTATCTCCAGGCAGAAAAGTCTTAAGACTTTTACGTCCAAAAGAATCTAGCAAAAAGCCAGGTTGCAGGCATGCCTTGAGCCTAACAAGCCCAAGACCTCAAGTTCAAACCTAGTTCAAGTTCAAGTCAATTTCACAGTAGCCAAGCAATAGAATCAGCCAGTGTCCATTGACTGATGAGTGGACAGAGAAAAGCCAGTATATGGAACACAATGAAATACTATCCATCCACCTAAAGGATGAGATTCTGTCCTTTGCAACTACATGGATAGACGTGGAAATCAGGAAGAGTAAATAAATCCAGACCCAAAGAGACAAGTACTGCATGCTCTCATTGACATGTAGAATGGGAAAATGTTGGTTGAAATTGACATGGTGATGACTAGAGTAGATAGGGGTGTCAGAAGGGTAGAGAAAGTTGGTTAGTTGGTTTGAAGTTACAGTTACTGGGGAACAAGAATTTCTGGCATACTGTTGAACAATGGGATGATCATACTAGAATGCACTGTGTACATTAAAAATCAAGCAGAGTCAAGATCTGGTGGCTCACGCCAATCAGCCTTGGAGGTAGGGATCTGAAGATCACAATTTAAAGGCAGCGGAGGCAGACAATTCTGTGAGATTGTTATCTCCAATTAGCCAATAAAAAGCCAGAAGTGGAGTTATACCTCAAGTGATAGAGTGCAGCTTTGAGAACAATTCTAAGGGAGAGTGCCCAGGCACTGAGTTTAATCCTCTATACTGGCAATGGTATACATACATACACACATATATACACACACACCCAAAGAAAATAAAAGAAATTTGTGTGTGTACCAGGGCTTTAACTCAGAGTCTTATACTCTTGCTTGTTTTTTTTTAAACTTAAGGCTGGTGCTCTATAAATTGAGCCACAGTTCCCACTTCCAAGAAGAAAGTGTTTTGAAAGTTTTCCTATAAAAATAACTATTTGATAGTGTAATTCCTTAGAAAGGCAAAGTCAAAGTTCAACACAATAAATAGGTAATGGGTACATGAAAAGAGTGGGGTGGAATCAAGGGGAAAGGGGCAGACAAATGAAGAGGAGAAGAAGGGGAGGATGCAATCAAGAACCAAATGTATATACTAAAAAAATAAGAAGAGTAAGGGAAGGAGTGTGTAGAGAAGGGCTAGGTGAGAATCTTAAAGGGGTGACATTGATCAAGGTGTATTGCATTCATAAACTCTTTGTTAAACGGCAACTCCTTTGTACAACTACCTAAAGATATATTAGAAAGACAAAAACCAATACATAAAAACAAAAACAAATATTTGAGAAAATATATATGATTAACCAGAAAACCAGATTTAAAAATTACACAATAAATGCAGTCATCCAAAGATTATAAGCATAATATTACACATATATAACTTTTTGTTTGTATGTACCAGTTTAAAAAATAGAATTAATCTATAAAAATAAGCCTGGCACCAATGGCTCATACCTGTAATCCTAGCCACTCAGGAGGCTGAACTCTGAGGATCACAAATTGAAGCCAGCCTGTGCAGGAAAGTCCATGAGACTCTTATTGCCAATAAAGCAACCAAAATGCTGTGGCTCAAGTGATAGAGGGCTAGCCTCAGGCCCTGAGTTCAAGTCTCAGGATCAGCACCAATAAATAAATGAAGAAGGAAATTGTCCCGACCCGCAGGACGTCAACGAGGGCAGTGAACCTAAGCTAGAAGGAATGAAGGGACAAGATCAAGCTGCAAATTTTTATTTTTCACACAGGGGTATTTATATGCTTGGAATAAGGAAGCTTTTTCATTGGCCGTTAAGAAAGCTTCTTCATTGGCTATAGCAGTGCAGGATGTTTGCTTAGGGCAGGGGGAAAGGGTGGTCGTTAGCAGTTGCAGGATGTTTACTTAGGGCAGGATGAGGGCCGGATTCTGTAAACTCAGCCTCAAGATGTTCCAGTGAGATAGTCAAGCCTATTATGTTGAGAGACTCAACTTTTGGCTCCCGACAGGAAATACTATAATTTTTAATGAAGTTGTGCATCAATGGCTTACATCTATAATCCTAACTACTCAGGAGACTGAGATCTGCGGATTGCAGTCTGAAGCCATCCCAGGCAAGAAAGTTTGTGAGTCTCTTATTTCCACGTAAACACCAAAAAGCTAGAAGTGGAGCTGTTGTTCGTGTGGTAGAGTGCAAGCCTCAAGTATAAGAGGTAGGAGACAGTGCCGAGACCCTGAGTTCAAGCCCTGGTACCCGTATGAGCATGCACATGCACGCACGTCCACTTGCATACACACACATGTGCACACAAATTAGAATGAGAATCTATCAATACAGATCATTAAAGTTCTTAATATAAATCTTAAGAGTTTAGTGAGTTTATCTCCCTCAAAAAACATCTTTCTGAGGGCATCTTTGCAATGACAATTGCAAAGCAATTTATTTTGTCAGATGAACACCAATTTATTTCTACTGATCACCAACTGGTAAAAAATAAAATAAAATAAAAACAGGGTAATAAGACAATTTCTCCATCTGCCTAGATATCTTGTCTACCCCAGAGCTGGGGTAGGAATGCACAGAGGGATGTTGAGCCTCATCCCTGAAAACCAGAACTTCTTGGCAGAATTCTCAGCATTGTTCCAAGTCAGCAGCTTTCAGTCCCCGCCCTAACACACAGCCAGCTAAAAGACTGTAGAGATATCTGCCCTTGGCAGAGTCCAGGCATCAGGCAGCCTGCTAAGGTGGTCTTTAGGAAGAAAGCCTTTCCAAGGAAGCTGGAGATAGCATTTCTAGTTCTTAGGAAAGAGGCTGGGGAATTAAACCATGATCAGAAAGATAAGCAGGTTAGGAGTTTCTGCTCTACCTACCATTGCTCCTCCTGACTCTCTGAGCTCAGCTGTTCACACAGGAGGGCTGCTGGCTATACAAGTGACAGGGAGGGAGGCCCAGAGGGTGGTCCCGGGCACTGTGTCCACAGAGGACAGCTGCCTGTCCTCATGAGAGGAGGGTGGGGATGTCGTAAATCTTCCTGACTCCTGTTCCCAGGAGTCAAAGTCATTGTTCAAAGGAATGATGGCCATTGTGTTGTGACAGCTGGGCATAAGTCCTTTCCCACCTCCCCCACAAACACACAGGTTCTCTTAGCAGTGGGGTTGGTTAGAGGCAGTTATTACTTCTTTCTTTTAATATTTCTTGCTTTTTAGCCAGTCCTAACCAGCTTGAATTCAGGGAGCTGTCCCTGAGCTCTTTTGCTCAAGGCTAGCATTGTACCAGTTGAGCCACAGCTCCACTTCCAACTTTTTAGTGGTTAGCTGGAGATAAAGTTCTCTTGGATTTTCCTGCCCAGGCTGCCTTTGAATTGAAATCCTCAGATCTCAGCCTCTTGAGTAGCTATGATTATAGGTGTGAGCCACTGGCTCCCAGCATGCAGATGTACTGTTATTATTCCTAAGAGTGGTGGTGATCCAGGGTTGCAGCTCTGTCCCTCATTTAACTCAGGTTATCAAGCAGCCTTCCATTCCTTTTTTTTTTTTGTCTATTCAGCACTCCTATTTACTTTCTTTCCAAAAATTAGATATGGTCTGGCTGGGAGTTCCCATGCTCTCCCTCCCCGCCCCCCCTCCCGCCCCCTCTCCTTTACTCCCTATGCCCTACCTCCGTTCAGTCCTCTACCACCTCCTCCTGATTCTTTCAGAGGTCTTTTTTTCCCCTTCTTTTCGAACTTCCTGTATGATAGAAAACAATGGTAAGAAGGGCAAAGAGTCAGGATCTGGTGATTCACACTTGTAATACTAACTATTCAGGAAGCTGAGATCTGAGGATTGTGATTTGGAGCTAGCCTGAACAGCAAAGTCTGTGAGATCCTAATATCTAATTAACCAAGAAAAAAGTCAGAAGTGGAGCTGTGGCTCAAGTGATAGAGTGCTAGCCTACCAGGCACTGACTTCAAGCCCCACTATTAGCACACACAAATATATGCATATATACATATATATGTATACATACACATACATATATACATACATATATACATATATATATATATATATATATATATATATATGCAGAGAGAATTCCCTGATTCCCTTTTGATTGCTCACAAGCTTCCTGTGACAGCTGCTGCTTGCCTTGGCCTCGAAGCCTCTGTGGTCCACTGATCCTTTGGGGGCTGGCTAGATACACTCAATGTACTAATGTCCCTATCATGTGCAGAGGAGCCTTCCTCCATTTCACTTGTGGCCCTGTGGATACTGGTCCCAGGAAATAAGGTGCTTCACTTGTTTCCCTGGGGGATGCATGAAGGAATGAGAAGAATACCTAGCAATCACCTAACACCATCATTACCAATGTTTTAAAGTAAGTTTTCTATTGTGAAAATACTGTACAGAGGGGTTACAGTTACATGAGCAAGGCGATGAGTACATTTCTTATCCAGCATTGTTGCCTCCTTCTTTGTTTTTTCCCCTCCCATCCCTTCTCTCCCTCCTCCACAACTACACGTCCCAACTCCCTCCCACCTCCCCTCTCACCCCCCCCCCCACTCCACCACCTAAATTGTAAAGTTCATTTTCAACATAGTGCCTTCTACATCTCATTGTTGCAATGGGTTAACCTGTATCCCTATTTAACCATTTTTTCCCTTCCTCTCCCCAAATTGTACCAACATCAAATACAGTGAAAACAGGGGTTATACCGTGGGGGAGAGACGTACAAAGTAACAAAAAAAATCACATGGTACCTTATAAATACGTTAGAAACAATAGCAAGTATGGAAAAAGCATTTGTGTCCCTATCTTGGGGTTCATTTCACTTAACTTCATCTTATCTGGTCATATGTATATAGCTTTTGACCTTTTCTACTTGTCCCAGACATATACTAGTTATTGCAATTAAGGGAAACCATGGGTATGTTTCTTTGGGCCTGACTTACTTCACTTAACATAATTTTTTCCAAGTCTTTCCATTTCCTAACAAATGGGGTGATGTCATTCTTTCTGATGCATAGTATTCCATTGTGTGTGTGTGTGTGTGTGTGTGTGTGTGTGTGTGTGTGTGTGTGTACCACATTTTCTTGGTCCATTCATCTACTGAGGGGCATCTAGGTTGGTTCCAGATCTTAGCTATGGTAAACCATGCTGGAATAAACATAGTCGTGCTGGTAGCTTTAGTATGGTCTTGTTTGATCATTTGGGTAGATGCCCAAAAGTGGGATTGCTGGGTCATAGGGGAGCTCTATGTGGAGGTTTTTGAGGAACCTCCATACCGCTTTCCAAAGTGGTTGAACAAGTTTACACTCCCACCAACAATGCAGTAGGGTTCCCTTCTGGCCACATACCCTTCAGCATCTGTTGTTATTAGAGTTCTTTATTATAGCCATTCTAACTGGGGTGAGGTGGAATCTCAATGTTGTTTTTTTTTGCATTTCTTTTATGGCTAGAGCATTTCTTCATGTGTCTATTGGCCATCCTTATTTCCTCTTCAGAGAAGTTTCTCTTTAAGTCTTTAGGCCACTTATTTATTGGGCAGTTGTTTCTTTGAGGATTTGTTGTTGGGGGATTTAATTTTTTGAGTTCCAGGTATAGCTTAGATATGAGACCCTTCTCCGTTGTATGGCTAGTGAAGACCTTCTCCTAATCCGTGGGCTTTCTATTGATCTTGCTAGCTATGTCCTTTGCCATGCAGAAGCTCTGCAGCTTCATGCAATCCCATTTGTCCAACCTTTCTTTGATTTGTTGTGTTTCTGGGTCTCTATTCAGAAAATTTCGGCCTGTGCCAAGGAGACCTAGGGTTTTTCCCATTCCATTCTGTAATGTTTTCAGGGTGTCTGCTTTGACTTCAAGGTCTTTGATCCATTTGGAGTTGATTCTGGTGCAGGGTGATACGTAAGGATCTAACTTTAGTTTTCTACAAGTGATTAACCAATTTGCCAGCACCATTTACTGAAGAGGCTGTCTTTCTTCCATTCTATTTTTTTCTTAGCTCCCTTATAGAAGATTAGGTGGCTATAGGTCTGTGGGTCCATTTCTAGGTCTTCTATTCTATTCCATTGGTCCTAAGGTCTCTTCTTGTGCCAGTACCAAGCTGTTTTGGTTACTATGGCTTTGTAATAGAGTTTGAAATTTGGTATTGATATTCCTTCAGCACTGTTCTTTCTGTTAAGGATCGTTTTTGCTATTCAGGGTCTTTTATTGTTCCATATGAATTTTTGGATTGCCTCTTCTATTTCCTTGAAGAATGAGGTTGGAATATTGATAGGTATCACATTGAATTTGTAGATAGCCTTGGGAAGTATTGCCATTTTCACGATGTTGATCCTTCCAATCCAGGAGCATGGGAGATTTTTCCATTTTCTGCTTTGATTTCCTTTTTTAGGTTTTTAAAGTTTTCATTGTAGAGGTCTTTCACTTCTTTGGCTAAGTTCATTCCTAGGTATTTTATTTTTTGTGGGGCTATTACAAATGGAGTTGCTTTCCTGATTTCAGCCGCGCTCTTCTCATTGTTGGCATACAGAAAAGCCATTGATTTTTGAGGGTTAATTTTATACCCTGTTACTTTGCCAAAGTTTCAAATCAGCTCAAGTAATTTGGGAGTAGAGTACGTGGGATTCTTTAAATACAAGATCATGTCATCTGCAAAGAGGGAGAGTTTTACTTCATCTTTCCCTATTTGGATCCCCTTTATGTTTGCATCTTGTCTTATTGCTATAGCTAAGCATTCTAATACTAAATTGAAGAGAAGTGGAGAGAGTGGACATACTTGTCTCCTTCCTGAGTTTAGAGGAAATGGCTTTAGTTTTTCACCATTAAGTATAATGCTGGCTGTAGGTTTGTCATATACAGCCTTTATTGTATGAGGAATGGTCCATGGATTCCTAATTTTTCCAGAGCCTTCATCACAAAGGGGTGTTGGATCTTGTCAAATGCTTTTTCTGCATCTTTTGAGATAATCATGTGGTTCTTATCCTTGTTCTTGTTGATGTGATGAATTATATTAATTGATTTGTGTATATTGAACCAGCTTTGCATCCCTGAAATGAATCCTGTTTGACCGTGGTTATGATTTTTTGGATAAATTGTTGAAGTTGATTGGCCAAAATTTTTTTTTTTTTTTTTTTTTTTTTGTCGGTCGTGGGGCTTGAACTCTGGGCCTGGGCGCTGCCCCTCAGCTCTTCAGCTCAAGGCGAGCACTCTACCACTTGAGCTACAGCGCCACTTCCGGTTTTCTGGTGGTTTATTGGAGATAGGAGTCTCATGGTCTTTCTTGCCCGGGCTGGCTTTGAACCGCGATCCTCAGATCTCAACCTCCTGAGTAGCTAGGATTACAGGCGTGAGCCACCAGCGCCCGGCTGATTGGCCAAAATTTTGTTGAGAAGTGTTGCATCGATGTTCATCAAAGAAATGGGTCTATAGTTCTCTTTCTTTGATGAGTCCCTGCCTGGTTTTGGGATGAGGGTTATGATGGCTTCATAGAATGAGTTCGGTAGTGAACTTTCTCTTTCAATTTCGTTGAAGAGTTGGAAGAGTATTGGTGTAAGCTCTGGTTTGAAGGCCTTGTAGAGTTCCACTGTAAATCCATCCAGTCCTGGGATTTTCTTAGATGGTCTCTTATTGCTGTTTCTATTTCAATGCTTGATGTGGGCCTGTTAAGTTGGTTTAACTCATCTTGATTTAGTTTCAGCATGTCGATATTTGCTAGGAAATCATCCATTTCTTCCAGATTCTCAAACTTATTAGCATAAAGATTTGAGAGGATTACCAATTTTTATTTCAAAATCTTCATGGATTTTTAAAATCTGTGGATGGGAATTCTCTTGTATGATAAAGAATACTTATAACAAAGTCAATATCAAATCTGACTGAGATTTAAATTCACACTCCCCACACCACTCCAAGAAAATCATTCCAAATTATAAAAAGAAATCTAAGGCTGGCTGTTGGTGGCTCATGTTTATTTTAATCCTAGCTATTCTGGAAGCTGAGATCTGAAGATCATGGTTCAAAGCCAGCCCAGGCAGAAAAGACCATGAGATTCTCATGGTCATTAACCACAAAAATGAAGAAAGAAAAGTAGAAGTGTAGCTGAAGTGGTAGAAAACCAGTCAGGGTGGAAAAGCCAACCAAGAGCATAAGGACCTGAGTTCAAGCCCCAGCCCCAACACACACACACACACACACACACACACACACACACACACACACAAATTCATCTAGAATTACAGCTTCTCAGATTGATTTTCCTTTCTATTAATAGAAGGCAACTTATGTTCCCAGAACTGCTGGCATCATCATGTACAGGATGTTTGATGTTGGCACATCTCATTTAACACCCACAGAATTTATTTAAGGATGATATTAACAGGTCTATTTTACGGATGAAGGCAGTAAAAGCTCAACGTATGCAAGTGAGTTGGAGAAATCCTTTGCTTAGTGAAGGCCAGTTGCCATGTTTTTCTTCCCCTAGTAATGGTAGCAAAATGGAAATCATTATTGCTTGGAACATAGTAGAAGCTTCCAGCAGCTACTCTAATGTTTGTAAGGAATTTACCTGAGAATAGCATGCAGCTTGTTTTTTACTTTTTTAATTGGCAAGTCTACAACACTGCAGGTGAATCTTGATACGTCAAATCTTATTTGTTTTGCTTTTGTTTTTGTTTGTGCAGGTACTGCGACTTGAAGTTGGGGACTGTGCACTGTTCCTTAGCTTTTTCACTCAAGGCTGGCACTTTACCACTTGAGCCATAGCTTTACCTCCAGCTTTTTGGTGGTTAATTGAAGAGTCTTATGGACTTTCCTGCCCAGGCTGACTTCATACCATGATCCTCTGATTTTAGTCTCCTAAAGAGCTAGGATTATAGGTGTGAGACATTGAATCCTGGCTTGCTATTTAAAATGTAATAAATTTAAGACTAATCTGAAAATTAGCTTTTTCTGTTGTTGTTTTTTTCTATGAAACCTACTCTTTGTGGGGATCTCTTAGCCACTAGCTCTAGCCCTGTACTTCTGAACAGTATGGGAAAAAAATGTGTTTGAAATTATTCTTTCTGGAATTTAAAGGCTTCAAATTTTCAATCAAGTTTGGAAATAGAAATGGAAATTATACCACAGCGTTCTTACCTTTCTTTTCATAGATACTTCTATGTGGATCACTTTTTGTGTCTAGTAATGTATTTAAGAAAGAAGGATGGGAAAGAATTGGTAATACTCTTTTGGGCCTTTGAGGGACACCCTAGATCCAAACTTGATCAGATTCTTTAGTGGATAGGGGAAGCTCATGCAGTACTTCTTCCCCTTTTGCATGACTAGGAATCCTAAGCTTTCTGCAAGACCATTTCCCACAGAGCAGGTCATTTCTTGTTTCCCAGTTCTGCTGCTGGGCTGGGGACCTCGCAGGGAGAAATACAACCTAACAAAAGAAATTTCCCTACATGACACGTTCGGAGCCAGATCTGAAGCCTAGAGCGGAGAGTCTATGAGATCACCAAGGGTCAAGATCAGCCTATCTTGCAACATACTTTCACTTGCTAACTAATATCCCTCTTTTCTTTTTCCAGTGGTATCCCTAGAACCTGGAAGCCTGTGATTGGCAGGTCCAAGTAGACCGCCCTTATTGAATCCATCCCATCTGTTAGAGCATATGCTGGAAGCCCCACGGGCCTTCTCCCAGGAGCTCATTATCTGCAAATTACTAAGCTAGCAGCCCCGAAAGGCTTTCCTTCTGCCCATGACCAGCAAACCAAGCCGGCTGCTTCAATGCTGACAGGTGCTGCCCAGCACCTGCCCCATGCAAGGCCTTCCTTCTCCCCACTTCCCTCCCACTTCAGTGAGCACTGACTAGAAGCATCACTTATAACAACACACTCTTGGGAAATGTGAAGCAACACCTGTCCTCTGTGTCAGTCTCCATTGTTACAGTGAGGCCCACACTGTGTACAACACTGACTTTCTCTTAGGTCTTATGCTTAATAGTAAGCATAGATATCTTCAAATCAAAATTTTACAGGTCTCCTATGGGGCCTGTGACACAGGAAATTCAAGCCTTTAGGAGAAGCCAATAAGTACCACCCCCCTCTTCCTCCCCAGGCCCTCCAGTGGCTCTGGGGAAGAAGGCAGGTGATCAGCTATTGTGCTGGGTGAACATGCCCAGCTGTTGTTTTGTTGTTGTTTGTTCTGGTATTGGGGCTTGAACTCAGGGATTGGGCACTGTCCCTTAGCTTTTTCTGCTCAAGGCTGATACTCCTACCATTTAGGACATAACTGTACTTCTGGATTTTTGATTATTAATTGGAAATAAGTGTCTCATAGACTTCCCTTTCCCAGCTGGCATTGAACCACAATCCTCAGATCTCAACCTCCTGAGTAGCTAGTATTACAGGAATGAGCCACTAGAGCTTGGATAACCAGCACTTTTTAACACTGTCTAGGCTTTGAGTTGGTTTCTGTGGATTAAGGAATTAAAGGGCAGGAAAATTTAAAGTGGCTAAAGTGTATTTGAAAGTAAAGCAAAGCAGAAAAAGGAGAATACTAAAACAGGCCCAAAGATGGTAGTCCAATGGAGTCTTCTCAGAGGGTGGTTTTTATAGTAAGGGTTCCTCCCCTTGGCTTTGTGCTGATTGATTGATGGCTTGTGCCAGCACTGACCTGGCTCTTTTCATTGGTGAGCAGGATCCAAGGGCATTATGGGAATAAGTGCCATAATGGGCCATATGTGATAGCTGTAACTTGTGTCTACCATTTTCTATCCCTATCTACCTAATAGTTCCTTTTCTTTCCCTAATTCTCATCTTTACTTGAAGCTTGTTACCATTTGGCCACAATAATGCTGTTGGTACTTATATGATGGGGAGGAAAAAATGCAACTAAACAATAAGGAAGGAGACAGATATTTTTCTGTTACAAATTCAAACCAGGTTGTAGTGATGTGTCTGACAAGGTATTATCATTTACAGCTGGCATTCATGCATTCCTATGCTCATTTCTTACACCCTGGTGAGATATCTCAGGGAGTTCAAAGACAGCATTTTATACCAACCATTACATCCAAACATCCCAGGTCTAGTGTTTTGCAGACAATCACCTTGACCAAACAGAGGAGCCATAATGATCTCTGTTCAACAGTATCTGTCATTAAAGACAGAATATCTCGTTTTATACCAACCACTACTCTCAAACCTTACAGGTCTAAGTGCCTTTCAGACTATCTTCCCGACCAAGTAGAGAAGACAAAATGGTCTATGTTCAATAGGCATCTATCATTAGAGACAGAATTTTGGAGAAGATTTGACCCTTTCCAACAAATACAACCAGGCAGCTTGATAGCAGTTGAAATCCAGGGTTGATCATTCAAACTTCAAGTTAGGATAGATCTAGCTATTCTTTGGCCCCTGCCAGTGATTCAGGCTTTGAATGGCCTGGTTTCTGTGGACTGCAAACCCTCAAGGCTGACTTGGATACATGTTGGCATACTTGGCAGCCTGTGGAGGATGTTGAAAGGACAAAGAGCTGCCCTTCATGGAGAACAAAGTCCTGCTGAATTAAAAACAGAGTCTAGAACCTGATAAGAATCCCCAATGTATTTAAACATACCTAGATGGGAGACTCTCACCTGCAGCTTGAACCTTGAGTGAGAAGACACTGGGTAGGAATGACCATGATGCACATAAGCTAAGGACAAAGGTCAGGTTCACCAGGGGCATTATATCACCAAGGTGACCCTCTCTTTTCAGTTCTGGCTATGCCCCGCCTTCCAGTTCCCCCGGGGAAGAGCTGAAGGAACATTGGCACACACAGTCTGTTCTTAGGTAAAAGGGCATCCACGGTACAGTGTGCCCCAAACCAGAACGTGGATGAATGAGCTCAGCATTGTCTCCCAAGCTCGGAATGAATACATGTGTGGCAATGATGTGATTCTGAGACCCCCTGGGGCCTGTTCCTTCGGGTTTCCATCAGAATTTGCAAATTCTAATAATCTGGCAGTCTGACTGCTGGAGTTACCTGGTCTCACCTTCTTGGAGCCCCAGGAGCTTTAGATTATTGGTTCTCATCTTCCAGGATACCCGTGGGCCAGAGCTTACCTTACCTCACCTTCCAGAAGACCTAGAGGCCAGAGGTTATCTGAGTTTTACCTTCACTCAACCCCAGGGAACAATCCTCAGGAAGAAATGCTCCAGGGGTAGGCAGTGCTCTTCTGGGTTATTGGAGGGTGAGTAGAAGAGAGAGCACTGTTGGTGTAACAGAGGAGCCCTGGAGCAGGAAACAGGCACCATTAACAGGAATGCACAAACCCTTCCTGATCACACCAAGTACTCATTTCACTGTCTTGATGCTGTGGGGATAGAAGTGGGGCTGGGGAATGAGGTAGGAAACAGTATAGACCCCGTTTTACAGAAGGAAGGAGGAGCTCTAAGAGTTCCAAGACCCTTTCCTCAACCCCTGTCTTCCCCTTACTAAACAATCCTTTTATCTGGAACAACTGCATTATCAATCCCGCACTGGACCTTCTTATCAGATACCTCAAACAAAAGGATTAAGGTTAGATTTTTCCATTGTCTTCTCCAAGGAAGCTCTATAAAGTCATTTCTACCCCCAATCCCTCAGCCTCTAGCTGGGTGACCACCTTCAGGGCTGTTCTACCAGACAGCCGTCTCCCTGTCCTGTGTGGGGAGGAGATGCTGCCAGGAGTCAGTTGATCTCCCTGCCACAGTGAGGAGCCACATGTGGAATAGAAAGATAACTTTCCCCTTCACTGGCCAAGGAGGACAGTAGATTGGATGGGTGCTAAGAGGAAATGAAGTGCCTGCCACCAAGGAGAGTTATGTGGAAGGACAATGCATTCCACCCAAGGCACTGATCCACTCAGCCCTTGCCCGCCATTAAAGATTGAAAGACAGGTTGGGGGAAGTCAATGCTGGGATCACTTCCTAACTTAGCTTCTAACTTAACTTCTCTTATAGTGGTGGCTCTGAAGTAGCTTACCACCTACATGCTGGATACACATACTAGTATACATGGACACATGAATGACACACCACACACACCGAAACAATTCATTGCATCACACACACACACACACACATCAAACCACATTATACAAACTCTCTCTCTGTCTCTCTCTGTCTCTCTCTGTTTCTCTCTGTCTGTCTGTCTCTCTCTCTTTCACACACACACACACACACACACACACACACACACACACACACACACACATAGAAATACCATGTGTTCACACTTGTGAACTTTTGCTGCCACCTAGAGGATCTAATGTTGACCCACTGATTCAACATCATCTGGAAATCTTAAGACAACAGCTATTTTTTTTTCCAGAACAAGGAGGTTCCACTTAGGAAAGAGAGCTGTGCAATATTGAGATCGGGCAGCAGGAATCTTTGTTTAATAGAATCTTCCTTCCACTTTACCTACTTCCAACCATCATGATGTGTGTGTATTTGTGTATACATGAGCACCTGTGTGAGTTTCTGGGATTCCACATGTATGCATGTGCAGATGTGTGTTTTGTGTGTGGACATGTATACATGTGTCTGTGCATGTGTGTGTTTCCTTGTAAGGCTTTGGTATAGTAATATGAACCCTAGTATGGGAGATACTCAGAAATCAGGCTGCGGGAAAGGCCAGGGGATAAGGAAGGAAGCTTGAAGTTATACTTACGATGTCACTTGGCTCAGGATTCCAGATTAGTTAGTTTGGAAGCTCTCACAAAATTAGTAATAAAACCTGTCTGAAAGACCTGAGCAAGGCACTTTTGCATACTCTGAGGACCATCGCCGTCTGCATGAGGGCCTGGCAAATTGTTTTCTCTAAAGATATAGAAAGTAAAACCATCATCTCTTTGGGCCCTGAACACCTTCTTGTCTCTGCCCTGGTCATCTGGAAACACTGGCAGGTTTTCTATAAATCAGCAAACATGGTTGAGTTCCAAGGAAACTTCACAACCCAACTCCAAAATGTGAATTTCATATATTCTTCACTTGTTATGAGATTTTTCTTTTTTAAGGAAAATGTGTGTTTGCTGGGTGTAGTGGCTCATACTTGTAATCCTAGCTGTTCAGGAGGCTGACATCTGAGGATCAAAGGTTCAAAGCTAGCCTGGGCAAATGAAATCAAGATTCTTATTTTCATGTGACCAGCAAAAAGCAACAACAAAAAACTAAACTGAGCCAGGTGCGGGTGGCTCACACCTAAAATCTTAGCTACTCGGGAGGCTGAGATCTGATGATCATGGTTCAAAGCCAGCCCGGGCAGGAAAGTCTGTGAGACTCTTACCTCCACTAAACTATGGGGAAAAAATAGGCAGAAGTGAAGCTGTGGCTAAAGTGGTAAAGCACTAGCCTTGACCAAAAAAAGCTCAGGGACAGCACTCAGGCCTAGTTCAAGACTTAGGATCAACATTAAAAAAAAGGCCATAGTAAAGGTAGCTTAAGTGGTAGAGCACCAGCTTACTACTTGAATGAAAATCATTCATTGATTAAAAAAATAAACCCTAGCAATAATATTTAGCCTTATTTTTCTTTTTTAATTTCTACCACTGATTTTGGGATGATATCAGATGTTACCTGAAAGGTCATGCTAGATTTTAACCCTGCTGGTTGAGTGTGTTCTGTCACACTGCTAACCAGGCTATTGACATGTTACTGATATTTTTTCTTGTGCTAGAACTTGGGCTTGAACTCAGGGCCTTGTGATCTGCCTAGAATTTTTGCTCCAGGATGGTGCCTTACCATTGGAGCCATTTACTGATGTTTTTATATAGGCATAGGATCCATTGTTGTTCCCAGCAGCAGATCTAATGAGCAGCTACTTATTTTTGCTCCTAGGCAGAGAGTGAAACCAGCTCTTCTAGGCAAAGCTCTACTCCAGCTTTTCTGATGATCTCATTCATAGTTTGATACCACAGGCATCTAGACAGCATCATCCGTTATTCTCACTCTTGGAGAAGGCTTTGGAGTGACAGTTTGGAAATGAGTTACTTGTGTTCTGTTATTTTTTCCTTTTGTAGTAGAGAATGGTTATGTTTAAGAATTAAGACCAAACCAGTGGTTCATGCCCATAATTTTAGCTGCTCAGAAGGCTGAGATCTAAGCATCTCAGTTTGAAACCAGCCAGAGAAGACAGGCTATGAAAGTCTAATCTCTAATGAACTACCAAAAAGGTGGAAGTGGAGGTGTGGCACAAGAGGTAGAGTGCCAGCCTTGAGAGAAAAGGCCAATTGAGCGTGGAAGGGCTTGAGGTCAAGCCCTAGTATTGGTGCACGTGCGCGCGCGCGCACACACACACACACACACACACACACACACAGGTCAAGAATGTGGAGACATTGTGTGCTGCTATTTGTCTATAGATGTTTGAAGAACAGAGTATATAGAGTGTCTCTACATGGTTGATATAGAAGGGGGCAAAGGGTGATTACAAGAATTCTTGCTTAAGTTTGGGATTGAATAACTGTTGTTGTAGTTTTGTTTTCCTCCAGTAGCATTTTAATGCTCACAGTTGCCTTTTAATGATTGTCATTAATATAATCAATTTTAAAACATGGGAACAAGCAGGTTGCTTTATAAATAGTTATTCCTCAGATTCTCATAAGTTCTCCTTTTAAAATTAAAGTCACATTGTCTGCCATTTTCTTGTAATACTTTGTGTGGGTAATCTGCATGCTCCTTATTAGTCTTTCTAACATTTCAACATGTCTGCAGGAGACTCCATGCTTCTCCATGGCTTTGTGGAGCTGGTTCCTTGCTTGGATGACTTTAGAGTTCTCTGTAACTCAGTGTTTTCAATGTGATATTGAATTGTTTATTTTCTTTTTAGTGCCAATAATGGGGCTTGAACTCAGGTTTTGTGTTGTTTGACTATTTTGCTCCAGGCTGGCACTCTGCCACTTGAGCAAACCCTTTACTTCTGGAATTTTTTTTTTGGTGGTTAGTTGGAGATAAGAGTCCCATGGACTTTTCTGACCGGGCTGACTTTGAACCTTGATCCTCAGATTTCAGCCTCCCTAGTACCTAGGATTACATGTATGAGTTACCAGACCCTGGCTAGCTTATATTTTCTCTTCTTCCTTTACCTTCTTTTCTTTTTGTCTTTTTTTAAGTGGATCTAATTTAGCATCAGAAATTTGCCTCATTGTCATGATGAGATGGAGTCTCTTTCTGTGAACATTTTTTTTAAATATAGTAGAAATTTCAGCAAAGCTAGCTGATGTAATTTTGGATCAGATGAGAAGAGGATTTTAGTGATGCTGTAGCAACCAAATCCTGTAAACATGAATCTATCTTTGAGCCTTCTGTATTTTTTCCCAAGGCTCAAATACACACTGGCTTCCAAGCTGCTCCCTGTCAGGCATCTGAGTTCAGTTCTAGAAAGGTTCATTTTTTTAAGGAGCTCTAAGCAAAGCCTTTGCCCAGATACCTTGTCTCCATGGCAATGCTGTCCATTTCCACATAAGTGCACACTGGGAGCTGGCCTGTTCTGCCAGGGCTGCTTTGTGATTGGCTTTCTTGTATCCCAGTACCGAGTTCTGTTAGAAAAGACAGATGCCAGAAAAAGTGGGCAAAGTCTAGTCAGAATCCTGGTCTCTGAATGGTATCAAGTAACCCAGAGATTCTAGAGTCCTTGAGCCATCAGGACTTTTGGTGGCGCCAGAGAGGGTTTAAACACAAAGTCACACATAAGAATCATGTGAGAAGCCAGGTGGCTCACGCCTATAATCCTTGCTATTTAGGAGGTTGAGATGTGAGGATTGTGGTTTGAAGCCAGCCACAGCCAGTAAGTCTGTGAGACTCTTTTAAGTCTGTGAGACTCTTATCACAGAAAAAGCCCACATGGCACTGTGGCTCAAGTGGTAAAGCACTAGCCTTGAGCAAAAGGAGCCCAGGCCCAGAGTTCAAGCCCCAGGATGGGGAAAAAAAAAAAAAAAAAAAAGTTACGTGAGAAAACTTCAAAACAAGTAATAGGACTATACCCAACTAGCACCTCCAGAGGTCCTGAATCTGGATGTGGAGTGGGTGATTGCATTCAGGGTATCTGTGATTGTCCAAGTCCCCAGGGGATCCAAAGGCTCTTTCAGGCCCAAGCACTACATTCTACATGGAGAATCTCACTCCTGCTTGCAAGCAGTACGAACAGCTTGTTTTGATGGGATCAGTTGAAGTACGGCCCTTCAATATGTCCAGGTCCTCATCCCTGCAAAGAATCTATGAGTACTTTACTACTGTGGTATGTGTGGTGTGCCTATCCTTGACTCAGATTCTTCAGCCTCCAAACCATGAGAAATAAACTTGTTTTTTCTAAGTAACTTATGATTCTTGGTGATAACATTCCAAGTAAATGAAGAAATTACTTTGCATGGTTTAAAAAAAATCACTTTGCAGATGTGATTAAGAAACTGAAGATGAGAATTTATTCTGGTTATCTGGTGGGCCCTAGGTAAATTTACAAGGATCTTAGAGTTAGAAACAAATTTTCTTTGTAAATTACCTGAGAAGGAGGCAGAAGGGTCAGAAAAGGACTTGTGAGATGTACTCAGGAGTCATGAGTCTTTGCTTTGACTCATGATCTGCAGTCATGAGTGAAAAATGCAGACAGCCTCTGGGAACAAGAGAAGACTGGAAGTGAATTCTCCCCTAGGTCTTCCCAGAGGCATGCAGACTGCCAGCACCTTGATTCTCATTAACTCAGACTACATTTTTGACTTATGACTCTCAGAGCCGTATGATAATAAGTCTGTGTTGTTTAAAGCTACAAAGGTCGTGGTAATTTATTGTAGAAGCCATGAGAGATGAATACAGTTGAGACATTACCCCAGCCCTTATAGCTTTCAGAGTTCTTTGTTTCCTACTTTCCCTTTGAGGTACATCTTTATTTGTAATAATCTAGTTTATATAAATATCAATGTAATTCCAATAGTTCTGTGGATTCAATGCCTCCACTGAAACTCATATTGAAATGTTATTGATAAAGTATTAATTAAGGGAATAGAAAGGGGATTAAGACCAAACTCATCTTTTCACCAGGATCTCATTCCATGAGAACTAACCTACTCTTGTAGTAACAGCCTTTCACCCATTCATGGAGATATTACCCCCCATGAACAAGTTCTGGGCCCTGTCCCTTCGCATTTTGCTCAAGTCTGGGACTTAATACTTCAGACATACCACCATTTCTAGAATTTTGCTGGTTCACTGGAGATAAGAGTTTCAAATACTTTCCTGCTTGGGCTGGCTTTGAACAGCAATCCTCAGATCTCAGTTTCCCGTGTAGCTAGGATTACAGGCATGAACTACAGCCACCTAACTCTCAACTTCCTTTTAAAATTTAATCTAAAAAAAATTCAGCATGTCTTAATTCTCCTTCACTTTGAAGGGTAGATTTGCTAGATATAGAATTCTTCTTTCCTTCATTACTGTATGAAGAGGCCTTTGAACCATTTTGGCTTATGAAAAGCCAGTCTTTAGTCTTATCGAGTCTCCTTTGAATATGACAAGCCATCTCTTTTTTGTTGTTTTAAGATTGTATTGTGCTGTATCTAGGCGTGAATCTCTTTAAGGTTAATTTTACTAAGAACTTATGGGAGTAGCTTAGATATGTATATTAATTTCTCACTGGATTTGGGAAGTTTTTCACTGTCATTCTGGCTCCCAGTTGTCTATTTATGTAAGAACATGCTTCCTCAGGTTTTGACATTCAATTGTTCTTTCTTTAGCTTTTTCTCCTCTCTTGAATCATGACATGTCTCAGTCAACCTGACTTCAAGTCCATTGATTCTTCTACTTTAGAGAAATTCCAGTGAACATTTCATTTTACTATCCTCATTTCTATTCAACAATTTTAGATATTTTTCCCTTTATTAGTGTTCTCTAATTGGCAGCGTTTCCCTTTCTTCAGACATTGTGTTTAGTGTTTCAACACATCTGAAATAGCTTATTTGGGGGTTTTGTCTGGTGGGGTCTGGTGTCTAGGCATCCTCAGGACCTTTTCTGTCAACATCTTTTCCTTCCAGTGTGATTCATTCTTTCTTATTTTTTTCCCCCATCTCTTACTTTGTTGTTGAAAACTGTACATTCTTGATAATAGAACAGAACAATTCCCTTTCTCCAGGGTTAGTTGTTATATATTATTGTTTGTTGAGTGACTTTTCCAAACTAATTCTATAAGATTTGTATTCATGATCATATTTATTCATTGAAGTCTCTATTCTATTGGATTCAGGGGCCACATTAATAACTTTGACAGAGATTTTCTTAAGCTGCAAAAACTAATAAACCTCCTGGTCCTCATGGATAGGTTCTGTGTGCATGCTGAGACAGGCCTCTGATGAATGCAGAGACGGGACACCTCTGTCTCCAGACACTGAGCCTTGGGTCATTCAGACCTATGTGCCGGGCTTTGCTCTGGTCCTTCCTGAGCAAACCTACAACCTGACATATATTCTGAAATCTTCGATTCCTTCTAATATCCCAGAAACTTTTAAAGTATGCTATGAACATCTCATTCACAAGTTTTGTCTTTTAGTTCTTTGACTAGCCTGTTGTCACCCAACTGTTCCTGTGATAGGCAGTCATCGTGTTATACAATTGCTTCTGATTAGTTTAGATTAAGCCCTTTAAGGAAAAGACTACTGGTACTGAGTAAGCTTCAGGACAAAGAGAAGAAGTCTACATGTAGAATGTTCAGGAACAATAAAGACCGGCCTCCATCCTGTCTCCTCCAATCACTCATCATTACCTCATTTTGGAACTGAGGAGAAAAGATAAGACAAAGTGAGTTAAAATGCCACACAGCTTACTGGTTTTGTTTTTGTTTTTTGAAAATCAGAACATGTCCACTTTTCCTTGGATTGCTCCACGATAATCCTGGGTAATTACCGAGAATCCTGGGTAATTTCCAGGATTCTGAAAAAGTTAATTCTGACTATTGTTGCCAATGGTTTCCTGGCTTTGATAGATGTTCCTTATTTCTTGTTCTCTTTGTCATTGCCAGGTTAGGTTAATTTTGTTTTCTGTTTATTTTAAGCTGGGAATGGAAACCCATGTCCTTGTGAATGAGAGGCAAGTATGGTGCCACTAAGACACACCTTAGCCCTTCATTTCAATACTTTAACCCATATCATTTTTTATTTCAGCAAATGGTCAGTATTAAAATTGTTAATGATACATTTCACACGGGTGCACACACACACACACACACACACACACACACATGGATGCAAGTACTGAAGATTGTACTCAGGGCCTCTTGCTCTTGCTTAGTTTTTTGCTTGAGGCCAATTCTCTACCACTTGAGCCACACATCCATTTCAGGCTTTTTGCTGATTGATTGGAGATATGAGCCACAACTCTGTCTACTTGGGTTGGCTTCGAACCTCTGTCCTCAGATCTTAGCTTCTTAAGTAGTTATGACTGCAGACATGAGCCACCTGCACTCAGCTTGCATTTTATTATTTTATTCAAAGTTTTCGAACTCTAGCATATAGGTCAAACTAAGAAAACATCTCTGTTTGGATTGAACCCATTTGCTATGCCAAATAGCCATGTGTGGCCTCTGGCTCCACATTGGACCAACACAGACTGAGGTCAATTGTAGATGCAACATGTGACCTCTTCTTAAGAGATATTAAACACACAATGTGGAAAGTGATCGGTTAACTAGTGCATATGTGGTCACATCCTACAAGTGGCCAATGGCAGGAGTCTTTCTGAAGGTAGTCTGTGGACAGGCTAGGAAATGTCTTTTAGCATACTTCCTTTGATCCGTAATTGGAAAGAGGAAGCAGAACATAAAAGAAAAGAAGCAATCCACAGAAATATTAGGAATAACTAGTATGGTGAGTACATTTTTAAATAAAAATATTCAGTGTTTCTCTTTCATCTCTGACTGAGGAACATATCTGTCATGGTCCATGATATTGACATGCTAGTGTGGTTCAGTCTGGTAGTATCCGTAACACAGGTAGAAATTAGGAAAGTGCTTGTACAGGTGGGCCCGTGGGCCACTGGATTTTCCAAGGAGGAATTTGCCTGAGATAACCTACTGGTCCAGGAATTAGATGTCATATGCCAGCAACTCAGGTAGTACAGATCTCCCTGTCAAAACTACTCAATGGCTGGGCCCAGGATGGGTGGGGGAGGGGTACTCATGCTTGTGATCCTAGCTACTCAGAAGGCTGAGGTCTGAGGATCATGGTTCAAAGCCAGCCTGGGCAGGAAAGTCTCCATCAGACTCGTATCTCCAATGAATCACTCAAAAACCAGAAGTGGCTCAAAGTGGTAGAGCACTAGCCTTGATAGCACCCAGGCCCTGAGTTCAAGTCCCACAGCCAACTCCTCTCACCCAGAAAAAAAACAAACCTACTGAATGTTAATTTACCCTAGCCACTGCTGTGGCTGTTTGTTATGCAGCAGCATTATAATGGCAACAGATAGATGATACAACGATCAGTTGGAGATTTGGTAAAAAAATAAAACACCTATGAGGAAGTGATAAAGTCAGTCAGTTAATGAAGAGGTTAGGGTATTGCTAGCTTTTGCTGTGGCAACACATGGCTCTTGTAGCATGCTGAAAACAGAATTATTTCTTTATCTGGCTTTCAGGTAATGTTGTTGTAGTTGTGCTGCACACTGCAGGGGTAGACTGTGTTTCCAGGCTGCAGGTGTTAGAAATAAAGTCAGTAGTGATCCATTTTCAAGTCAAGGCATTTGACCCTGTGTAGAAAATTATCAGTAGCTTGTTTGCACAGCAATTTGTGAAGATGATAAAAATTCATGCAAAGATAATAAAGATTGATTATTAGCAAGGGGAAGAATAGAACCCAATAGAATGAGAAAACGGGTGGGAACTCTGATGTGCCAGAAAGCATGTACCCAGAAACACCCTCCTACCACAAAAGAACAAAGGGGATGGAGAAAAAAAAGTCCACTCCTGCAATTCAACCAATTCCAATAGGTGCACATGCCCAGTAGAGAGTTAAGTAACTTAGGCAGCATCCAAGAGAGAATGTGAACCCTATATTACTCAGACCAATAAGGAATTGGGGGGAGGGAGCCCCATGAAGCTTGGTATCAAATTGCTTGTTGTAATATCAGAGAGCATGCCTACCATCAGATCGACCCACACCTGAACTTGCAAAGTTGCCATTAAAGTCTTGCTTTTGCTGGACTTCTTGTGTCCAAGTCCATCCTGGGCATGGAAGGGTCAGTGTGTTTCTCACAGTGAAAGAACTTTCTTCTTGAAGCACCTGGCTCTTCCCAAGCAGGACCACACAGAGTAAACCCAAGTCAACACACTATTCACCTCTTTGCATGAACAGGCATTTCTACATCCTCCCAGATCCCAGTTCATCAAAGTCAGACACTCAGTCTATCACTTGCAGAACAAGGATACACAACTTTGGGTGGGACTAGGCAAGGAGAACAAGTATTCTCAAAGTACAGCCCATTCTCCCATGTGGAACAGTTATGGAGTGAACAACATGAATAGCATGAATGGTATAAATGATATACTACTATACTACTATCATCATGATTTAAAATATTCGCAATCATGGGGCTGGGAAGGAGGCTCAGTGGTAGAGCACTTGCCTTGCATGCTTGAGGCCCTGGGTTCAATTCCTCAGCACCACATAAGCAAAAAGAAAAAAGCTGGAAGTAGTGCTGTGGCTCAAAGTGATAGAGCGCTAGCCTTGAGCTGAAGAGCTGAAGGACAGCGCCCAGGCCCAGAGTTCAGGCCCCACGACTGGACCCAAAAAAATTTTTTTAAAATATTCACAATCATACTTAATACCTTCCACTGTTTTCTCAGGACTTCAGTAAGTTCTGTTTTTCTTTGTATGGAATTCCCTCGAGGATGAAAGCAGAGAGAGAGACAGAGAGAGAGAGAGAGAGAGAGAGAGAGAGAGAGAGAGAGAAAGGAATGAGTGGAAGCCCCAGCCATCCAGTAAGAAGATCTAAAGAGTCATCATCTTTTCCCTGAAACATGAGCTTATCCTGATGAGCAAGTTTTATAACAGGAACATGTGGGATCCAGACAATTGTCTGTCATCTTAGCTCCAGGAAGATGCTGCCTCTTGCTGGGTTCCAAGTGGCTTCCTCTGAAGTATTTTTGGGAAGATGCTGTCAGCTCTGTTCTCCACTGGAAGGATGACTCTCCTGCTCTGACACTCTGGGCAAGCCTTGTCCTCAACACTGCCTGGGGCAGATGAGACAAGAGGGACTTTGCTACTGTTTGGGACCATGAGCCCACAGTCTCCCTCCCAGGCATCTGTGCCAGGACCCCAAGGACAAGCAAGTTCAAGAAGGTGAAGTGAGGAGGGGCATGGTGGGAAGGGAGAGAATCAATGAGCGATCACATACATCCTTCTGAATGAACAGCCACATCTGTAGCTCCCCACAGGCAGGGCTTGATGTTTCATGCAGCACAGCTCTTTACTATGATGTCGTCTCTAATTTGTGTTTACCCTCAAAATAACTAGGGAAAAATATCTGCTGTGATTGGGCACGATCATCAGAGTGCATGAACACAGCAGTTGTGTATCACTGGTCTCACGTAGAACACATACTGGTCTTCTCCTGTTGCATGAGTTCTGATTGATGGAGATTGGGGAAGGGATCCAATCCCTCCATTTCCAGGTCTAACACTGTAGCACCTCTGGCTAAGTTATATGAATATCGTTGACTCAACATTCCTTGTTAACTTATAAGTTGTTAAATATGGGGAGCAGGTTGATATGGCTGTGACCTTAGTCACCAACACCTATAGGTCAATGGGGATCTTTTTTGTTTGTTTTGTTTTATGTTGGTACTGGGGATTAAAATCAGGGCCTTGTGATCTCACTTTGCTCTTTTGCTCATGGCTGGTTCTCTACCACCTGAGCCACCCCTCCATTCCCAGGTTTTTGCTGGCTAATTGGAAATAAGAGTTTCCCAGAATTTTCTCCCTGGGATGGCTTTGAATTGTGATTCTCAGACCTCAGGCTTCTGAGGAGCTGGGAGTGAGCCACCAATACCTGGCACTGGGATATTTTAAGGCTTCATTCAGTCACTGCTTACGGACAGAGATCTACCAGATGCAAGGCATTTTCTTCATTCCTGTAACTACATAATTGTGAGTATACTTCTTCTGTATGACATTAAAAGGACATAATGTAGTTGTATTTACATATTCATTCATTAACAACTTCATTCAAGAACTTGCTCTGAGGGAACTACTTATGTTTTTGATGCAGTGGATATTTTCTCTGTGGAAACTGGTCTAATTCGTGCCCTAGTCACTAAGGCCTTTTGAATATAAAAGGAGGAAATGTCTAAGGTTTGAGTAAATATTCATTGATTCATGAACTGTAGTTGGAATGGTGCTGTTGCTTTCAGCAATAGTGAAAAATAAAAATCAAGCCTACCAGAATTCTCTGACTCCAGATAAGCGGGACCCCAGAAGTTTGTTCGCTCTCCCCAGCTTGCTGTTAGCTCATTAAGTTTCTCAGCGTCCCGGCCATCACTCTGGCTCTCAGGGTGTGAGTCACCCAGTGAATGCACCTGCTCCATCTGGACTTGAATCAGGAAACATTGTCATTGTCCTTGGAACTATATTTGTAAGAACTAGAAGCTACCAAAACAGAACTGTTGGTTAGCAACATAGCATAGGTCTCCGAGAAAATAAATTGAAAAGTCCTGTTCCAAAGGCCTCTGAAGTAAAGGTAGCTTCATTCCCAAACAAGCACAACACATTTCTAGGAGCTGGAGCAGCGGCAAAATTCACTGTGTTCAATATGGCTGCTTGTCTCCAGTTAACACATGTGTGTTTAAACCCAGTTACAGGGCTGAGCGCTGGTGGCTCATGCCTGTAATCTAGCTACTCAGGAGATCTGAGGATCACAGTTCAAAGCCAGCCCAAGCAGGAAAGTCCATGAGACTCTTATCTCCATTAACCACCATAAAACCAGAAGTGGTGCTGTGGCTCAAGTGGTAGAGTGCTAGCCTTGAGCTGAAGAACTCAGGGGCAGTGCCCAGGCCCAGAGTTCAATCCCCACAACCAACCAAAAAAGCCCAAAACAAAACAAAATGTAAAGAAATCCGGCTACATACTATAAATATATGTATGTACATATGTAACATATAGAACACATATAATATGTTATATATTATATAACACATATAACATTGTTATAGATTATATATAACATATATATATATAATGTATATGTAATAGATAACATATATAATATGCAATATATAGCATATATAATATATAATAATATATGTAATATATATTCCAGAGAGTTTGCAGGGATTTTACTATGCCCCACGCCATCCACTGTCTTTTCCTTTTGTCTTTTCACATTCAAAGATATGGAGATAGCCAGGACTTCAGCTGTCCTTTTTCTTTCTTTCTGTTACTGGACAACTCAGGGCTCAGGTACTGCACGTTTTATGCTCCAGGTCAGCACTCCACTACTTGAGCCACAGCTCTGCTTCTGGCTTTTTGATGGTTAATTGGAGGTAAGAGCCTCATATCCTTTCCTGCCTGGCCTGGCTTCAAATCCTCAAATCTCAGTTTCTCGAGTAGCTAGGATTATAAGCACCTGCTTCAGCTATCTTTGGATAGTTCCAAATTCAAACTTTATGAGCATTTTATAATTCAAATTGCTTACTAGATGTAACTACTTTAACACAGATACTGCCTTCCCAAATTTATTTCAATTTTTTATGTCAATTGACATGAGACTTTTCTTCATTTTATTCCTTCTGCCTCTGCCTCATTTTCTGTATTAGCATTATCTAGGCTGCTTAAGCTATTTAACCTTTGAAACTTGCCCATTTCTTTCCCCAGGCCTGCAACCCACTCAGAGCTGAGTCATCTGCTGCTGGATAATTAGGGCCATCAGGCAGTGTCTCACTGTGCAGGCAGTTGGGGTTCTGTGTATTGAGTACTGCACTAAGTGCTCTTATTTCTGTCCTGACTTTGGACATGCCAATTCTTGGCCTGCTGACTAATGGGCTCAGGTGGTCAACAGGAGTTCCCTTGGAGATGTCATGTGACTTCTCACAGACATGAGCTCCCAAGTGCAACAGGAAAAGGCAGGAATTGTCTTTTCTAAACTGGCTTCTGCAAGCTAGTTGCTGGGGGCTCACACCTGTAATCCTATCTATTCAGGAGGCCGAGGTCTGAGGATTGGGATTAGAAGCCAATTCAAGCAGGAAAATTCATAAGACTCTTATCTCCAATTAACTAGCAAAACACCAGAAGTGGAGTTGTAGCTCAAGTGGTAGAGTTGCTGGCCTAGTGAAAAGCTGAGAAAGAGAGCACCCTGGCCCTGATTTGAAGCCCTAGTACCAACATAAGCACATGGGTACTTGTGGACACACACACACATACACACACACACACACACACACACACATCCTGGAACTAAAAAGCCAAGTGAAAATGCAAGACCATGAGTTCAAGTCCTAGTACTGGCACAAGAAAAAAAATACTTCTGCAAGTGAGAGAATCCCTAGGGTCATTACAGCATAATATTCTTGGAGCCATATTGAAGTGAAATAGCAAGTATAACCAAATTATAAAACACCATCTTGGAGTAGGAGAAAACTTTCTGGATGTCATCCATCAGCTGATTCCACTGGGAGTCAGGAAAGAAGTCTTTAAAATGAATAGTTATGGAAGTTAGATCTAGATTATAAACATATATGAAAATACATGCAGGGCCATATGAAGATATACACGCAAACAAATTGAAGAATGGGGTCTTTGGGGATGGATTGAAATGGTGTCACTCCTTTGAACAACTAACTTACAGTCTAACAAAATGAATACCAGGAAGCTAGACCACATGTTATTGGGCAGTGGTAAGGTCAAGGGGGACCAGCAGAAGAATGGAGGGAGGAAGGGTAGGCTAATATTCAATGTTCATGTGTGAAAATGAAGCAGGTAACTTCAGGGGATAGGTGAAGAGATGGGAGAGAATGATGGAAGGGGTGACATTGTACTCAGAAACTGACATAGTATAATGAAGCCCCTCTGCACAACTACTTAAAAATTATAAATTAAATTCCATGGATATGGAGCCCATATCATGGATACTGAAATCATTCTACAAAGTATAAAGGCCTGAATTTGTAAGAAACACTTAACTATTGATAATAAGTGCAGTAATTTTTTCCCCAGCATATTTTTTTGGGGGGGTTAACTGATTTCTTTGTGGTACTTGGACTGAGTTGTAGTTTATTCAGTGTTAAAGTTCATTTTATCCAGTAGTTAGTATACTTACTGTGTCAATAGATAAGGAAAGATAATGGCTGCAAAGCAACTTTTTGGAGTGATGGAAATATTTTATCTAGACTGGTCATGATTCGAGGATTATGCATTTTTCAAAACTCATCCAATTATATAAATTGTACCATAATAAACTTGATCTTTTAGGGAAAAATAATTAAAAAATAAAATAAAAAGTCAGTTATCATCCCCCCTAAATCCTGATCCTTTCCTTCATTTATTACCTCCAGCCAGTCCTTTCCTCCTCCTCTCGGAGTACAAGGGCCTACCTTCCCGTTGTCTCTTACTCTGGAGAGTGCTGGGGGCTAGTGGAGTTCCTGTCTGGGGTGGGGAAGGGGCAGCTGCAAGCCTTTCCCATTCCTTCAGGCCACAAGTCCAGCCAGGCAATCACCACTTTTCCTGGTCGTAACCTCTTCCTTTCTTGTTATCTCTGCCAGCTGAGGCTACCAATCTCAAGATACCCCACTCTGCAAACTGACCCATCAATTTGTTGAAAGCAGTTTATCAAACATGCCTTGGTTACTATTCAAGGATGCCATCTCTTTCCTCCTTAGATCTTGTCAGATCAAACAGAAAACTCTTTCTTTGGTACTCTTCTACTTGTTTCCTGGTGTATAAAGGCATTTGCATAGCTCATAGCAAAACCAACATTCACCAAAAATATATCTAAGCCTTGTGTTAATCTGGTTCTGGTTAATTATATGTGACATTTATATGTATTTCACATATACACATATATCTATATGTATATATATATATATATATATATATATATATAAGAGAAAGAGAAAAGAGACTTCTGCATACATATTCATTTTATGCCACTCATAGCAAGGTAACTAAATGATATAGAGATGTTGGCAGATCAAAGACAAATTCTAACACATAATTATTCAAGAAAATGATCAGTTTCTAATGATAGCAGAAAACTTCAGTATTATGGTATGTATTATATCCCAGGACTGTAAAATATATAAAGTTAGATTTGTGCTCCATGGACCAAATTTCATGATTCATAAAAGAGTATCTACACAGTACTTATATACTTATATACTCAACACTGAACCTTTTTCCATTCTGTATTATCATTCAGCACAACATAAATGTTAGTAAGACTTGCCTTTTCATTGGAAAAATTCACAATACTGAATTTTCTAAACTTTCCTTTCTTTTATTTTTTTTTTTAGTTTAATTTTATTTTATTTGTGAACATACTGTACAGAGGGGTTACAATTACATGGGCAGGATAATGCGTACATTTCTTACCAAGCATTGCAGCCTCCTCCTTTGGTTTACCCTTCACATCCCTTCCCAGCCTCCCCCCTCCCCCGCAATCCCAATCCTTCTCCTTCTCCCCCCTTCCTCCCCCCCCCCCCCCCCGCCCCACACCGACGTTGTAAAGCGCGTTTTGGACATGACAACTTGTACTTCTCATTGTTGAAACTTTCCTTTCTTTTATACAGCAAATAAAACTATGTATGGTATGTGAATATCACCAGTAGAAAAGTAAGTGAATGTCACCTCTACCATGCTCTGGACCTGCTTGATCATCTCACCTCTATAGCTCTGTGTTCTTTCAGGCATCCTTTCAGGCTTCTTTAATGCCCAGGTTAGAGTGCTCAGTAACTTCCCTCCAGTCTCCAAGGATAACTCATGGCTATTTCTTCATTGCAGAAATTAGATTTCTCTATTCTACAAAAAAAAATATAAATGTGATTGGGTTAAGCCTTTACTGTCATAAAGATTTTACTGTACATTTATCCATATTTCCTTCAGAGAATTCCCTAAATATTTAATTAATGGGAGGAAGGGGCTGAGAGTGAGTGAGGGACCAGAAGACCCTGTATAAAAAGAAATGTATTCATTATCTGACTCTTGTAATTTAATCATCTGTACATGCTCTTTATTATACCAATAAAGTAAATTAATAAAAATGTTCAATTAGACCAATCTGGTCATAATGTAGACATGTACACCTATTCACCTAATAAAATTAATATTTTACACAAAAATAAGAAAATGATCAGTATGTCCACCAAACAAATGACACCTCCCTAAATCCAAAGAAAATCTCAGAGAACAATAATAACATCAGACTGTAAGTTAAGGATAAAAAGGCTAAATCTCTGGGCACCTATGACTCACACTTGTAATTCTAGCTACTCAGAAAGCTGTAATCTGAGAATGGGGCTCAGAACTAGCTTGGAGAGAAAAATCTCCAACTCTCTTATGTCCAATTAACCAGCAAAAATCCAGAAGTAGAAATATGGCTCAAGGAGCAAAAAGCTACAGTTCAGGCCCCTGTACCTGCAAAAACAAACAAACAAGTAAATAAATAAAAGCTGAGTCAAGATGTTTGCAGTAAGAAGAATAACTCCAGCCAGTGTTAAGCAGCTCCCCAGACTTCTTAAGGCATGTTTTACTCACAAGTCTGTTTTGTGAATGAGCAAAATGACAAGCAAAAATGACAAGTCATGAGCTTTGTTCCACTGCCATAGTTACAATCCAGAGTCCTTCTGCAGCTAAGCTAGAACTCCATGCTGAATGGCTGCATGCTCTTTCTGTACACTGAGGCCTTGGAGAGATATAGTGTAAGTGATTTCTTTTACACAGTTTCATGAGCATAGGAAATAGTTGAGATGTTGCCTATTTACTCCATTGGGAATAAAATTTTCTTACATTGATTGTTACCATTAATACAGTGCCCCCTGCTGGGAAGTATTGGAATTTCCTCACTCTGTTCCCATAGGCCACTGTAAAGATTTGCCTGCCCCTTCGATGCAGCAATGGGAGATGGGGCAACTGGTCTCCCCAGCTGACTACCTGCTCCTTAGAGGCATGACTGATGTATGACTTGTTCTTTGACTTACCAGTTTCCTGGGACAGAACAGACGTGTGGAATGATGGGTTGGATTGATAAATGCAGGATCTTGTGTGTCTGTGAGAGTTGTTGTGATTGTGCTTAAACATGTAATCTAAAGTCAGAGTAGCCCACAAGCAAATTTCTTATCGTTTGAAGGATGTCCAAACGTACTCTCTAGTTCATTCTATGAATTAGCTATTTCTTTTTTTAAATTGTCATTAAGTAGTTCTGTACAAGGGTTTCAATTCAACAAATCAGCTTATAATATATCTTCATCATTGTCACCCCTTCTATCATTCTCCCCAATCTCTCTCAACCCCACCCATGCCCTCAAGTTAGCCGGTTCCATTTTCACATGTGTACCTTGTCTGTAATGACTGTGTTTGCCCACCAACTGATTATTCCTTGAGTTTAGTGCATTTAATGATTCTGCCAGGACTGCCTTTGGGTTTCTTCTAGTCATTCATGTCTCCCTCCTAGTCAGTAGGGGCCAAAGCTTGAGTGAGACACACAGGAATAAAGAAGATGACTTTAGGGTGGGTAGAGGTGACAGCCTGAGCAGGTGCCACAACTCTGGTTGAGTACATCAAAGGAAAGGTAAGGACAGAAGACCTCGAGAATTATCATGTATTCCACAAGTTCCATATATATGGCCCAACTCAGTACCAGACTAGACTCTGAAGAATCCACTTCATATAGCACATTCTAGGCAAACATGTGTTTGCCTCACAAGCAGCTCATTTCCACTTCCTGAGTCAGCTAGGCTGGCCTACAAGTCTTACTTTGATCCCTCAGCTGAGGACACTTTATGTGCTGGGAGACCAGATTTGTTTTTCTTCCATCTAATTACAATTCTGTACCTGTTATAATTCCTCCCCCTACATCCACTTCCATACCTCCTCAGCCTCTGGTAGCCACTCTGCTACTCACAAATCCTGTGAAGTCTGTTTCTTTAAACTACACATATCTGTGAGATCATGCGGTATGTATCTTTCTGTGTTGGGCTTATTTCATTTAACATAACCTCTTCCAGAAGTCCAATCACAAGCCAGTGATAACATCCATTGATGGCCCAATGTTATCCCATAGCATGTATGGACTACAACTTCCTTTTCCATTTATCCATGGACACTTGGACACTTAAGTTGATTTTTTAACTTGATGGTTATGAGTAACACTGCAAGAAATGTGGGAGTGTTAGTACTTCCTCCATAAACGACTTCCTTTTATTTGGATATGTACTAGTCTGTTTTAGCTTTTGTAACAAAAATGCCCACAGCTGAGTACTTAAGGAAGAAAAGATAACCTGTTTTAACTTAAAGTTTTGGAAACTTAAAGTCCAGGTTGGGTGGCTCAGTCTGCTTGGCTCCTAGAGGGCTCATCTTATGATGCTTAGCCTCATGGTAGATGTCAGAGATGGAGGGCTACATGGTGAGGCAGGGGACCAGTGGGTGGGGAAGAGTACATAACAATGTACTCTTACAGAAATTCTGCAGATCTAGGTCAATGCTCCCAGTGACCTAATTACCTTCTACTAGGCCCCACCTCCTAGAGTCCTACCACTTCAACCAGCCACTATGGGAGCTACGTCTCCTGCACAGGCATCTTTGAAGGGGTTGACCATATCTAACTCAGCAAATCTAGCCCAGGCAAGGTAGTTTCTGGGTTGGATGGTAGTTCTGCTCTTAGTTGTTTAATCAGTCTCGGTACTGTTTTCCATATTGTCTGCATTTCTGATCTAGGAAACTGTACATGTTTGTCTTCAGATTTTTTAAAATGTTACCTATTATTTTCCCGTGTGTGTGTGTGTGTGTGTGTGTGTGTGTGTGTGTGTGTGTGTGTGTGTGTGTGTGTGTGTACTGGTACAAGGACTTGAACTCAGGACCTTGGGCTTTCTTGCTTACAACTGGCAATCTTCCACTTGAGTTATGCTTTCAACCCAGAATTTTTGTGAATTCATTAGAGATGAGTATTGTACATTTTTCTGTCTGGGCTGGTTTCCAATCACTATCTTCCAGATCTCAGCCTCCCGAAAAGCTAGGATTACAGATGTGAGCCAACAATACATGGCTGTATTACTTATCAATAGAAGAGGTAGAATTTAAACCCATCTCTGTATTTCCAATGAGTTAAAGTATCCATACACACATACATTTGCAAACACAAGTACATATGTACACATACACGCACACACACACATACACATACACAAAGAAAGCGAGGGTCAAAGGGTCTCTTCTTTGAATTCTTTTTTTTGTGTGCATGTGCATGCACGAGTGTGTGTGTGTGTGTGTGTGTGTGTGTGTGTACGTGTGTTTGTGCCAGCATTAGGCCTGAAACTCAGCCTTTTGCTCTCACTTTGTTTTCTGCTTAAGGCTGGCACTTGAAGCATAACTCTAGTTCCAGCTTTGTGCTAGTTAGATGGAAATAAGAGTCATTCAGATTTTTCTGCCTAGGCTGGCTTCAAACTAGGACCCTCAGATCTCAGCTTCCTGAGTAGCTAGGATTACAGATATAAGCTTTGCGGATTCTTAATATTAAAGTTTGGCACTTGATAACCAGCATAATTTTGGGCCAGGTGTCACTCCCAAAGCAGAGCAAGAGAAGAAGATATACAAAGTTGAATGTGACCTGTTTTGATAAATAGAGAAGCCCTTCAAATCTGAAGTCCTACCACAGTGGGGGAAGAGGACAGTGGATTGAAAAGTTTCTTCTCTCCAGGAGGAAGCCTTCCCTCTCTGGAAGAGGTGTTTTGTCTCTGGTGTGGACTGCTGTGTTCCTAGACCACCTAAATAGTAAGCTGCTGCTATAAAAAGCCATCCCCCTGAAAAGACACTGAATTGCTTGCTGAATGTGGAGCATTCCTGCTGATGACTGTAAAAGCTTGTTTGAGTTACAGCTAGGTGTTGGAATTCAAAAATAGAATGCATTCACTTTCACATTGTTTGGAATTAATTTCCTCTAAAACATGTCTTCAGGAGTGCATTCTGGTGCACACAATAAATAGCAAAGGAAAAGGACAATATTTTCCAGGAAATCAAACTGGACATGTTTATCATGTTGCTATTTATGAAATCTGTCTCTCTTTATTGATGATTATGTAACACCCTGCAATTTAGTTCTGACCTAATTCAAGAGATCTGTGCAGCAACAATTCTACCTAAGATGGCCTGAGTTCCTAAGTTCCTGACCACTGCTTGACCTTGAGTGTTGTCACCTTCCTTTGTGAGCCGGGGACACAGGCCTGGCCTGGCTTTCAGTGGCCCTGCCAGACCATGGTGGGTATGTTTGTTCAGAAGGATTGGTTGTGTGGAAATAGTAATGTCATTCAAAGAGGCACAATGGATGGGGCTTGACTAGGGGGTGAGGGATTTCTCAATGCAATGATTATGGGAATGGAGAAGTGAGCTCTGCCAGACATTGGCGACTAACTCTTGTAATCCTAGCTCCATTGGGAGGCTGAGATCTGAGAATCCTGGATTAAATCCAGCTCAGGCAGAGAAGTCCAAGAGACACTTATCTCTAATCAAGAAGCCAGAAGTGGAGCTATGTCTTAAGTAGTAGAGTACAAGCCTTGAGTGGAAAAGCTAAGGAACAATGTCCAGGCCCTGAATTCAAGCCCCAGTAGAGGCACACACACATACACACACACACAAACGGACACAGGTATGCATACCTACACACACGCACACGGAGGTATGCATACACACACACACACACAATTGAGTCCTACCCAAAGAAATGTATTCTAGAATCACAGGAGTGCCAATACAGGTCAGAGAACAGTGTTCAAGCTGAACATTGCAGACTAAGAAGAACTTGGACCCATGTACATAGAAGCCTGGCGTTCCTACTGAAAGCAAAGATGGCTCAAGTGTGTCAATAGAGCGAGTCAGCATTACTGGAGTATAACCCACTCAGGTACTCATGGGGGATTATGACTGAGTGGAATCCTGGTTCATACAGGTAGCGAAACAATAGGAAAAGGTGTGGCTGTGTGCTCAGGAGTGAAACCCTGGGAGAGGCAATGAAGTAAGTCAAGATTCCACTAATGAGTGTATTCAGAGATGGACTGTGGCTGAGAGACAAAGTAACAGGAAGGCAGGAGGTGATAATAGGTCAGGTAATGAGATGAAGGAATACAGAAAAATCTATAAGACAAAGACATACTTAAGTATGTGCCCAAACACCTAAGAATCTTCAGGGGCAGAGAGAGGAAAGAACAATGGGGCTCAGCGAGATTAGGCCTCTGGGCATGCAGAAGTTCCTGGCTTATTACTTTTATTTATTTGTTTGTTTATTCATTCATTCACTCATTCATTTGTTCATTCATTCATTTGTTCATTCATTCATTTGTTTGGGTTCTGGGGCTTGAACTCAGGGCTTCAATACTGTTGTTTAGTTTTTTTGCTCAACCCTGGTGCTCTACCACTTGAGCCACATCTCCACTGTTGGCTTTTGCAGGTTAATTGGGGATAAGAGTCTCACCAACTTTCCTGTCCAGGCTGGCTTCGAGCTTCAATCCTCAAATCTCAGCCTCCTAAGTTCTCAGCCTCCTAAGATCTCGGCCTCCAGTGCCTGGTTTCAACATGGTGTTTCTGGTGCAAGTTTTCATACCATTTTGCTACAGATGCATGCTGCCTCTCAATAGTTGAGGGAAGTTTTCCAACTTCGCTTTTCCTCAGTATTTACTTGACTCTGGCATTTTAAATACAAACAAGTTTTAGAATTAGCCTAAATATTATATGAAAATTATATGTGAATAGCATATGAAGAGTTATTTCAAAGATCCTCAGGTTCCTTAGTAGTAGAGCATGAACTCAGGGTCTGGGTATTGTCCCTGAGCTTTTTCACTCAAGGCTAGCACTCTAACATGTTGAGCCATAGCTCCACTTCTGGTTTTCTGGTGGTTAGTTGGTGATAAGAGTCTCACAGGATTTCCTGCTCAGGCTAACTTCAAACCACAATCCTCCGATCTCAGCCTCCTGAGTAGCATGAGCCACCAGTGCCTAGTTCTCCAAAGGACTTTCATGAATTTATATATTTTTTCGCATACCTGGATTGATTTGGTGCAAGCTTTATAACCTAGTGACTTTAAGTCACACTCTAACAACTTTCAAGGACCAGAATATGGTAAAATTCACTTAAAAGTTCCATCCCTCCCATGCTTTAGTTTATAAAATAGGCTCTATCTTGTGTCATGTTTCTATTTCATATATGTTGTTTGCTGTTTCACTGGATATGGGCTGGTCATCTTGCTGGTTTACTTTTCTAAGGCATTTTAATGTGCATTCTACAAGCACTCTATTTTCTACATGAATAAATAAATATCCATGTGCAATTTTAATTTGATTGCTGTTGAATGTTTAGATGACTTGTGGGAGAATTAGTCTGCTTCTAGGATGCTAATATTGAACCTTGTTTGTAAATTACCTATTCAGAATAAAATGAATATTTTTTGGGTTGGGTTTTTTTGTTTCTTTTTGTTGTTGTCAGTCATGGGGCTTGAACTCAGGGCCTGGACTCTGTCCCTGAGCTCTTTCACTCAAGGATAGTGCTCTATCACTTTGAGTCATAGATCCACTTCCTAAAATGAATATTGAAGGCAAACATGTTGATGAGCAGGGAGTGGCATTTTTAGTGGATAAATACAAGGTATTATAAACAGAAATAAACGAGAGTGATTTCTGTCTTGGGTTTCCTTTGAAGGATTCAAATGTATCTTGACATCTCTGCAGCTGGGAGATCAGGTGGGGCTTTGGTGCTGTTTCCCATCTTCAAGCTGCCCTTGTCTTCTGCTAAGTAAAGGGAAATATGGAACTGTACACAAAATAGATAGGAAAAGTGTTGCATGCAGTATGCTACATGTGGATATCCAGTTTTCCCAGCATCGTTTAGGGAAGATGCTGTCTTTTTTCCAGCATATATTTTTAGTATTTTTTTGATCAAGATGGCTGTAGCGTACAGAGTTATTTCTAGGTCTCCTATTTTATCTCTCTCATCTATGTGTCTGTTTTTATGCCAGTGCCAGGGCTTTCTGTTGGTTTGTTTGATCTTATGGCTCTGTAGTATAATTTGAAATCATGTATTGTGATACCGCCAGCATTTTTCTTTTTGTTCAGGACTACTTTTTTAATTTCAGTCTTTTCTGCTTCCTTATGACTTTCAGGATTTTTTTTTCTATTTCTGAGAAGTGTATCACTGGAATTTTTTTTATCACAATTACAGTGACTCTGTGAGTCACTTTTGGTAATTTAGCCATTTTCACAATACTAATTTTGCCACTCCATAAATATGGAAGGTCTATCTTTCCATCTTCTAGTGTCTTTAATTTCTTCAGTATTTTATACTTTTCACTGTAGAAGGTTTTCACCTCTTCAGTTAGGTCTATTTCTGGGTTTTTATTTTTGAAACAATTGTGAATAGGATTGTTTGGATTCTGTTCTCAGCGTACTTGGATTATTGGTATATATGTATACATATATATAAATATATATGTATATGTATACTTATTTTTTGGATTATTGGTATATATATATATATATATATATATACACATACATATATGTATATGTATACTTATTTTCCTAGTCGATTTTGTACCTGATACCTTGTTGAAAGTGTTCCATCAGGCCGAAGACGTTTCTGGTAGAATCTTTAGGATCTTTTAAAGGTAAGATAACACCACCATCTGAAAATAGGGATAATGTGTGACTCTAGCATTTTCAAAACTTTTAATTGATTTTCTGACTTCCTGGTGCATGTACTCTCCCAGCACCTCTACCTTGTGCCGGCTGAGACACAGCCCCTCTGATAGATGGGGGGCTATGGCTGCTCTGTCCGCCCCGAGCCTCTGTGCATGTGTTTTCACATGGCAGGATGGCTGCTGCAGAGAAATAGCTAGGGTGTCAGGGGACATGACAGGATGCCCTGCTGCTCTGCTACTCAGAAGGTCATTGCCTTCTCTTGGCACAGCCCGTAGCTTCTTGGGGTGTCTGTGTCCTTCCTGTATGGTGGCAGATGTCACCTGCTCAGCTTGTACTCATTTTTGAGTGTCACACACTGGTGTCCTCGCCTTCTGGGTCTCTCTGCATTCTGTGCTGCTGGGCACTGAAACTGTAGGGAAGAGAGAGACAGCAGTGGCTGTCCTCACTTACAAAGCACACACTCAGAGACAAGTAGTGAAGACTTCAGGATTGTGACTAAGAGCCCTCAGTCATGGAGTTAGGGGCATCCACAGCTCATGAAGAGACACCTGTTGCTCACTCTGCGCTTCAGATGCATCCACCTGGAAGGGTTTCCTCTTGTGACGTTACTGGATCCTGGGACTCACGTTTACTGCCTCAGTGCTCTCTCGTCCTTGTGGGGTCTGGCGTCTGCCTCTACCACTCACACAGGGTCTTCAGAAGCAGCTACTCACTGCGGTGTCCTTCTCAACTCTTTCCTCCCAGTCCCCTGGCTCTGTCCCAGGTCAGATCTGCAGCCAGCCAGCCTTCTTTCTCCTGCTCCTCAGCTACTCTTTCCTCACTGAACATTTCTCAGATTATTTTCCATATTCAATGTATACAACTCACATCTTGTATGCAACTCAAGTCCTTGGCTTTTGGGTCTAAAGAATATGAAAGATCCTACATGTAAAGAAAAAACTAATTTTTTCAAGACTTTTCAGACCCTATCTGGCTTTGATGATAAAATAGCTTTCTAGAAATATCTAACCAATCACATATTGACATCACTTCCAACGCAGGCCTCAAATGCCCTACAATATCAGAAAGGGACAGTTTACCGTTGAAACTCAGTTAAGTCAATGGGAACTTATAACTAGTGACAGACTCTTATTTTGATATAGATATGCATATAAAATTTCCCTTAGTGCTAGTTACTGGAAAAATCATTTCTTAGGGCACCATTATTATTATTATTATTAATTTTTGTGCTAGTACTCAAGGCCTGGGTTCTCCCTTAGCTTTTTTGCTCAGGCTGGCACTCTATCACTTGAGCTACAGCTGCACTTCCTGGTTTTGCTGGTTAATTGGAAATAAGATTCTTATGGGCCTTTCTGCCTTGGCTGGCTTTTGACTGTGATCCTCACATCTCAGCCTCCTGAGCAGATACCAGCCCTTGGCTTAGATTTTTTTTTTTTAGCATAAATTAATAGCACAAAGTGGTTCACTGAACGTGTCATCATTATAAAAACCTCTTAGCTTAGGACTTTTCCTAAGTGGTGGTTAGCTTTGGAAAAGGCTCTGCGAGTAATGAAATAACACATGCCAGCTCCATTGCTTACGAGCCCTGGTGTAATGGGGCTCCTGGGATGAAAGATCTGAAAATGGAGACATGGCTAGAACATAGCACGATCCCCAGGACACCAAGAGGAATCCAAACTTTCCTTTCAGCGATCAGAACCATTTGAGAGCACAGTATTCTAACTACTCTGGAGACTGAGGTCTGAGGATCACGATTCCAAGCCAGCTCACACAGGAAAGTCTGAGAGATTCTTATCTCCAAATAACTACCAACAAGCCAGGAGTAGAGCTGCGGCTCAAGTGGTCAAATGCCAGCCTTGAGCAAAAGAAGCTAAAGGACAGCAGCCATGCCCCTAGTTAAAGCTGAGTTCTGACCCAAAACAAACAAGCACTTGAGAAATTTTAAGCCTGAGATAAATTTGAAAGGTTGCATTTCCAATGTAGTTTTGGTCTTCTTAAAAAGGCTACAGAAAACCCTCATAAGAACACCCAATTGGGAGGAGAACGTGTTAGAAGGCAGAGATTGGGGAGGCATCCCAGGAAAAAAAACACAGCGCTGGGCAGGGCAGGGTAGAGGCCAATGGGAGCCAGATGTACAGGTGCTGGGGTGGAGAACTGGTAAAGATGGCAGAGGTGGGCTGGGAAGGTGGCTCAGTGGTAGAGCGCGTGCCTTGCATACCTGAGGCCCTGGGTTCGATTCCTCAGCACTACATAAGCAAAAAAGAAAAAAGCCAGAAAGTGGCGCTTTGGCTCAAGTGGTAGAGCGCTAGCCTTGAGCTGAAGAGCTGAAGGACAGCGCCCAGGCCCAGAGTTCAGGTCCCACGACTGGACCCCCCCCCCCCCAAAAAAAAAAAAAGATAGCAGAGGTGACCTAATATCTAGGTTTACTATTCACTGAAGATATAGTTTCTAAAAAAACTACATAAACATCACGGTTTTAGGCTTTGCATATTTTATGTAACTGTGTTCACTCTGGTGTACAAAGTCTTCTTTGCTCTTATTGGTTTTCTTTTTCTAGTTTTCTCCTTCCTCCACTTCTTTTTCTTACCTTTGTTTCTAAATTAATTTTATTAAGGAAAAAGTGTATGGATTCTAAGTGCAAGTTATCACATATCCACTAGGTGGTAGTAAAGCACAAGTTTTTACTTTTTGCATCCTGGCAACTTGTTTTAAATAAAACGTGCTCACATTAAATATGAACTATTTGATTACCAAGTAAAACCGACAAATGAAAATAACATCAGTTCCACGTGGTAGCCAGAACTAACAAAACTTTCTCCTGTGACTTATTTTATGTCTGCACATTGGAACTAGACTGAAAAGTTTAATTTCTTGATTTTGTTTAGTAAGCCTTGCATCAGAAAATAAGCATTTTTGTCTGTATTCTTCAAATTTATTTTTAATAGATATGTGATTTTGCACACATTTATGAGCCATTAGTGTGATAATTTGGTATATGAATGCAATAAAAATGTTAATGATCTGGGTGCTTGACAGTTCTGCCTGTATTGTTAGCTACACAGAAGGCTGAGATCTGAAAATAGAAGCTCAAAACTAGCCCAGGCAGAAAAGTCTGTGAGACTATTTCCAACTGACTACCAAAAAGCTGGTAGTGGAGATGTAGCTCAAGGGGTAGAACACTAGCCTTGAGTGAAAAACATTAGGAAGAGCACCCTGGCCTCAAATTCAAGCCCTTGTTATGGCATACACAACAGAAGGTAATGGTTGTATAATGTATGTGGATCTATCTATGTCTCTATCCATAGGCATAGACTCTTACAAACAAACCAAAGTTAAATGATCAACTGCATAGATGTCTGCCTACATAGCTGGTCCTTTTAAGGACACAGAATTTACTCTTGGTGTTAAAAGAAATGGGTATTTTTTGGTCTATGCACTGGACGCACAGTGCTCTGAACAGACCCCTCCTTGTCCTCCTGCCAAATCTTTTCCACATGAAAGAACATTACTTTCTAGACTTTACTTCCCAGCATATCATAGTGAAATAGATCTGCCAAATTCCTGGGCAGAGGTTCGTGTACTGAACCAAATAGATTTCTCTTGATTATAAATCAATCTGAGCAATTTTTAAATGTCCAGCAGATGGTACCATTGGAATTAAAATGGTGATAAATGAAGTTGCTAATGTTTCCTGTTAAGGTTTCTAGAAGGATGATTAATTTCATGGCAAGTATCTAAAGAAGTTGCTGAAACATGGCGGTACAGATGAGCAGGATAAGGAAAATGTAATATCTGGGGTTTAGCAGGAGTCTACGTGAGTCTAGAAAGTTGAACGTGTTGAATGCTGGCCTGTTGTATAATGTTTGCCAGTTTACTGAAGAATTTCAACACCTTTCTGTGAGGAGCCTGAGAATAATCAGGAGCTCCTTTCCAGTCACAGCTGCAAACTCAGACATTCTCTCTCTCTCTCTCTCTCTCTCATTAGGCCTTGTTCTCCTAAACCTGACCCTGAAGAGCTTCATTATGCTAAGAAAATCTAGAACTGGATGTTGATGGCTCATACCTGTAATCCTAGCTGCTCAGGAGGTTGAGATCTGAGGATAACAGTTTGAAGCCAGCTTGAACAGGAAAGTCCTTGAGACTCTTTCTTTCCCCAGTTAACTAGCAAAAAGCCAGATGTGGAGCTGTTGCTCAAGTGGTAGAGTTCTAGCCTTGAGAGAAAAAGCTGAGGAACAGCCCCAAGGTGCTGAGTTCAAGCTCTAGGATTGACACAGAAGAAGAGGAAGATGAAAAGAAGAGAAGATGGAGGAGGAGGAGTAAGAGGAGGAGGGAGAGGGGGGGAAGAGGAGGAGGGGGGAGGAGGAGGAGAGGGAAGAAAGAAAGGAAGAAAGAAAGAAAGGAAGGAAGGAAGGAAGGAAGGAAAGAAGGTAAAGCAAAGGAAAAATTGAGGACAATTGTACTCTTTCTAATACAATAGTAATCATTTTTTGAAAAACATTGTGTTTATTTGTGCATATTATGTTGAACTGGACTCTTTGAAATTACAGAAATCAAAATAAAGTAATAAACACATACTATAAATTCTTAGGTACCTGCAATTTTCTCCCCTAAAGTTTTGACACAACAAAACTCCTTGAAGACACCCGAACAGGTTTAGTGCACTTTCAGTGGCTTACAATCCATTTAAAAAAGAGACAATAGTTGAATAATTTTTTTAAATTACTGGCATGAAGTAAAAATAAAAGAAAAATAAAATACTGCACTTTAAGCACACTCATTTGGGGAGGAGGCAGACCTGCACCTCGGTGACGCATATCCAGGCTCAGCCATGGGCCCAGCTTTCCCTGCAGTTTCTCTAAACGCTCTAACTGGGATTCAGCAGGAGCCTCACCTCCACCTGTCTCCTCAGGAAGACAGAAACTATTACAAATACTGTACATCTAGGTGTAACAACAATAAGAGTTTTGTCTTAGGGAAAACCTGGAGACTCTGATATTCATCTACTTCCTTCCTGAGATGTGTTTGCAAAAAAATGTAACTCTTTCCTTCCCCTTTCTTTTCCCTTTCTCCCTTTTCTTTCCTTTTCCCCTCTTCCCTCCACCTCTGCCCCTACCACCCCTTTCACTTTTTCTTTCCAATTCAGGGATTTCATGTTTTTTCTTACAGCTGGGGCACTCTAGCACTTGAGCCATAGCTCCCAATTTGCCCTTTAGTTGAATAGTTGAAGCTATAGTCAGACTTTTCTGCCCTGGCTAGCCTCCAATGTTTGACCCTCCAGAGTTTAGACTCCTGAGTTTGAGCCTCTTGTGTCTGGCTCTTGCTTTCCTTAATGCTTTCTTTCTCTCTTTCTCTCTCTCCCTCCTTCCCCCCCCCTCTCTTTCCAATTTCTCTTAGACACTTGTCATTGGGTTTAGGGAGTTACTAGAAAATCCAAGATTATCTCCAGTTCCATAATTGCATTTCCTCAAAATATCATTTTCCCACCAGGCACTGGTGGCTCACGCCTGTAATCCTTGCTACTCAGGAGGCTGAGATCTGAGGACTGTGGTTCAAAGGCAGCCCAGGCAGGAAAGTTAATGTTACTCTTTTTTTTTGGGGGGGGGGGCGGGGGGGGGGTCTGGTCGTGGGGCCTGAACTCTGGGCCTGGGCACTGTCTCTCAGCTCTTCAGTTCAAGGCTAGCGCTCTACCACTTGAGCCACAGCGCCACTTCCGGCTTTTTTTCTTATGTGGTGCTGAGGAATCGAACCCAGGGCCTCATGCATGCAAAGCAAGTGCTCTACCACTGAGCCACCTTCCGAGCCCCACCGTGAGACTCTTTATTGGAGAATAAACCACCAGAAAACTGGAAGTGGCGCTGTGGCTCAAGTGGTAGAGTGCTAACCTTGAGCTGAAGAGCTGAGGGACAGCGCCCAGGCACCCCCCATGACTAAAAAAAAAATTCCTTTTTCCAAATAAGATGATATTCTTGGCTCTAGTCATTTTAATATCTTAGTTCTTTAGGGGAGAGACACCATTCATTTATGCATGCATACATTTAACAATGTCACAACAGGCAATGTTGAATATTCCCTTCACTAAATTTAAATTTAAAATTTTGATGTGCCTCATATCATTTATTTCACCTTTGCTGATGGTTATAAGGTTACAGATGATGAACTGTTCCCTACAAATGAATCTGTAAATAGGGAATGAGAGTCCCATCAGAATGGGCTCAGATGTCATCACAGTATGCCAGTTAAAGAGAGGAGTAGTAGCAAAGGGCGCAGAAAGGATATTATTCAATATGTCACATTGGAAGGACAGATATTACGATTTAGTATGTAGAACTCACCCAATGAGACCCCAGTACAATGAAAAGTAAATCGCTAAATGTAACAGTAACTATATTGATTGCCCCTCATCATTTAGCTAACAATAAATAAGAGGAAATTTGGGGAACTTGTTTGAAGATTACCTATTCCTATCTGAGCAGATGCATGTTTAAGGATATGATCTGGAATGGATTTTCTCTGCTTTATCTTCCTTCTCAGATTTTAAATAATTCCCTTACTAATTACATAAGTGCATCCACTGTCTGCCAGTAGGTCTATTAGCTAGCTCTATCCCTTATCCGCAGGCTTTTCTATCTTAACTGTTAAAGTCTATTCACTTTTACTGGGTTGCATTATCAGAGACTAGGATTTACTTCTGGAGTATCTAACAAGATCTGAATGCATATCTCTAATAACTTTATTCCACAGAAAAAATAAAAATAGTAATTACAAATATTAATGACAGGAATTCCAGGGGACAAGGAAATGGAGCAAATGTTTGTTAAACGATACAATATTTTAATTATATAGTAGGAAGAAGCTCAACTATTAACTTTAAAAGAAGACTACTGTATACTTGAAAATCATTTTAACTGTTTAACTGAAAAACATTCTAACTGTTCTCACCACTAAGAAGGCAAGAATGTCAGGTAATAATTATGCTAATTTGATCTAATCGTTCCACAGTGTGTGTGTGTGTGTGTGTGTGTGTGTGTGTGTGTATGAGTGTGAATAGCATAGTAACGTGTTAAATGCTTGATCCACAGCCAATGACCCTGTTAGGAGGTAGTGGAACCTTTAAGAGGCAGAGCCCAATGTGAGGTCTTCAGGTCATTGAGATCATGTCCTTAAGGGGAATCTTTTACCTCAATTTCTTCGACTTTCTTTCTGTCCCTTTCCATCCAAGAGGTGAGTATAAGGTTCATCCTGGGAAAACAGGACAGACTCCTCTCTCCTCTTGGTTAAGTTTCTGCCCAGAACCTGCATCACCTAGGTAACTGGCGCACCTGGAAGCAGTCACTACCCCCTCTTCTGAGGTCACATCTAGGGCTGCCTCCCAAGGGACTGTGGGAGGGTCCCAGGCCCTGAGGTCTCATCAACTGCATCCAGTGTGGCCACACCTTTTCCCCACCTGGCCACACGCGGCTGCACCTTCTCCTTGGCCCTGGCCTAGATAAGTCCTGGCCTGGGGGTGGCTCACCCCTTTTTGGCCATGTCTTCTCTACCATGCACAGCAGGGGAGGCAGTTCAGTAATAAAATAAACTTCTCTTTCCTGCTTGAATACTGTGTGGTGGTGTCTTCATTGGCTACCTAATTAAAACTACCTATTTAATTTACCTTACAGTGAGCATCTTTTTATCATGTACTTCTGCCCTGACGTATTGCCTCTCCAGATTCCCAAAACAATGGGCCAATTAATCATGAGCTCGAACATACAAAGCAGTACACCAAAGGAAACCTTTTCTCTTTGTAAGTAGATTGCCTCAATACTGGTTACAGTGATGGAAAGATGACTAATACACACAGAGACACATGCACAAACATACACCAACACACTTTTTTGTCAATTTAAAAATAACACTAACTTTAGGAATGGAGAGTCTGCATTATTAATCCTAATGAGTTGCTGAATGATCCAATTGGATTGATTTCCAAGGCAGTACAATAATGCATTTTTCATCCTTTAAAACTGATTTTGTTCTAGCAGATCGCAAACAAAGAAGTGTTCAAAGAACTGATTTTTTTATTATGAAAATACTGTACAGAGGGGTTACAGTTACATGGGCAAGATAATGAGTACATTTCTTATCAAGCATTGTAGCCTTCTCCTTTGTTTCCCCTTCCCATCCCTTCCCATCCTCCCCTCACTCCCCCACCCAGTCTTCCCTTTCTCCCCTCCCCCCTATCCCCCACCAAAGTTGTAAAGTTCGTTTTCAACATAACGACTTGTACATCTCATTGTTGCAATGGGTCCACCTGTATCCCTATTTAAACAATTTGTTTTTCCCCTTCCCCTCCACAAATTTTACCAACATCAAATACAGTGAAAGCAGGGGGTATATTGTGGGGGAGGGACATACAAAGCAACAAAGAAATAATCTTATAAATGTGTTAGAAACAATCACATGAAAGAAAAAAAATTTGAATACATATCTTAGGGTTCATTTCCCTAACATCAACTTATCTGACCTTTTCTACTTGACTCAGACATATAGTAGATATTGCAAATAAGGGAAACCATGGGACCTATGTTTCTTTGGGCCTGGCTTACTTCACTTAATATAATTTTTTCCAAGCCTTTCCATTTCCTAACAAATGAGGCAATGTCATTCTTTCTGATGGAGGCATAGAATTCCATTGTGTGTATATACCACATTTTCTTGATCCATTCATCTACTGAGGGGCATCTGGGTTGGTTCCATATCTTAGCTATAGTAAATAATGCTGCAATAAACATAGTTGTGCTGGTAGCTTTAGTGTGGTCTTGTTTGTGAACATTTAGGTAAATGCCCAAAAGTGGGATTGCTGCGTCATAAGGAAGCTCTCTTTTGAATCTTTTGAGGAACATCTATACTGCTTTCCAAAGTGGCTGAACAAGTTTACACTCCCACCAACAATGAAGTAAGGTTCCCTTCTGTCCACATCCCCTCCAGCATCTGTTGTTATTAGAGTTTTTGATTTTAGCCATTCTAACTGGAGTGAGGTAGTATCTTAATGTTGTTTTGATTTGCATTTCTTTTATGGCTAGGGAGGTTGAGCATTTCTTCATGTGTCTATTGGTCATCCTTCTTTCCTCTTCAGAGAAGTTTCTCTTTAAGTCTTTAGCCCACTTATTTATTGGGCAGTTGTTTCTTTGAACATGTGTTGTTGGGGGATTTAATATTTTGAGTTCCAGGTATATTTTAGATATGAGACCCTTGTCCATTGTATGGCTAGTGAAGATCTTCTCAATCCGTGGGCTTTCTATAGATCTTGCTAGCTATGTCCTTTGCCATGCAGAAGCTCTGCAATTTTATGCAATCCCATTTGTCCAACCTTTCTTTGATTTGTTGTGTTTCTGGGTCTCTATTAAGAAAATTTCGGCCTGTGCCAACAAGACCTAGGGTTTCTCCTATTCTAACCTGTAATGTTTCAGAGTGTCCGCTTTGACTCCGAGGTCCCAAAGAACTGATTTTAAAACCTGAGTGCCATAACTTGAGTCTAGGGACAGGAGGAGGAAAATAAGGGAAAATGAGAGAACATGAAGGAAGGGAAAATGAAGGAAGGAAGGGATGACATTGTATTCATAACAGGAATTGCAATCCCTTTGCACAACTACTTAAGAATAAGAATAATAAAAATAGATTTTAAAAAACCCAAACCAAATACAATGACTGTCAACTGTCCCCCATTCCATCCCCCCCAAAAAAGAAACCTTAAAATATCCCAAAAGCTAGGTGTTCGTGGCTCACGCCTGGAATCTTAATCAAAAGGTGTCCAGACCAGCAGGACTTCAACGAGGACAATGAACCTAAGCGAGAAGGAATGAAGGGACAAGAGACATGAAGAATGACAGCAAGACAGGGATTCTGATCAAGATGCAAATTTTTATTTTTCACACAGGGGTATTTATATGCTTAGAATAAGGAAGCTTTTTCATTGGCCGTAGCAGCTGCAGGATGTTTGCTTAGGGCAGTGTGAAAAGGTGGTCGTTAGCAGCTACAGGGTGTTTGTTTGGGGCAGGATGAAAAGATCGGATTCTGTAAACAGCCTCGAGATGTTCCAGTGAGGTAGTCAAGCCTATCATGTTGAGAGACTCCCTTTTGGCTCCCGACAAAAGGCTAAAATCTGAGGATCCAGGTTTGAAGACAGCCCAGAGAAAGTAAGTCTGTGAGACCCTTATCTCCAATGAATCACCAAAAATCCTGGAAGTGGAGCTGTGACTCAAGTGGTAGAGCCCTAAGCCTTGAGCACAAAAGCTCAGGGGCAGTATCCAAGCCCCCCAGACTGAGTTCAACCCTCCCCCCAAGACTGGCAAACCAACCAAAACAAAACAAACAAAAACCTGGGTGCCTAAGAGGGGCTAAGGGTCCACGTGCAGCTGCATTCCAGCTCTAAGCTGGAAACCTTCCCATCCACCTGAGGATGACAACAGTTGTGTGATGACAGATACGAAGGCTTTAGCAAGCGTGCATTCTGCTCTGAGGGCTCAGCACCTCAACCACATAGATCCTGGCTGCCTGGCTCCCTGTGCTTCTTTTAAGGAAAGTATAATCTTCCGTGCTCAGGAGATACCAATCTTAGGCTGGAATAAAGAAAATGTTAGTGGAAAGATCCTCAGCTTTCCTCATTTTGGGGAAGCTGGTGGCTTGTTTTAGCTCTTCCTTTCTCAAAAGAGCACACATTGGATGTCAGGGCTGGGGTTCTGTTTCAACCACACTGACTACCTGAGGGTTTATGACATAAAAGGAGGAAATCAAGCAGCCTCAAGATGAATCTGTTGGTGATTGTATCTTATTGATAATATTCCATTTTTTTTCTTTTTTTAAAAAAGTTTTTATTGTGAAATTACTGTACAGAGGGGTTACAATTACATGGGCAAGATAATGAGTACAATTCTTATCAAGCATTTTAGCCTCCTCTTTGTTTCCCCTTCTCATCCCTTCCCATCCTCCCCCCCTCCGCCCACCCGATCCTCCTCCTACCCCCCACCAAAGTGGACATAACAACTTGCACATCTCATTGTTGCAGTGGGTCCACCTGTATCCCAATTTAAATGATTTGTTTTTGCCCTTCCCCTCCACAAATTATACCAACATCAAATACAGTGAAAGCAGAGGTTATATCATGGGGGAGGGACTAATATTCCATTTCTTAAAGGTACCTGTTGTGCATTACACCCATACATACTTATTATACACAGTCCATGTTTGAAGAACAAATTGTTCATTATATTTCTTGATTGATCGATCACCAGTAAATCAGGAGATCAAAAAAAAGTAAGAAAGAAATTGTTCTTTCATTCAAGAGCTCACAAGTTTGCAAGGGGAGGATGATTTATAAATACGTGATTAAAAACAGAGCAGTATTGCTCTCTGTTTTTGTTTGTTTGTTTGTTTTGTTTTTTTGCTAAGCAGTATCGCCAACACCGGACCAGGACTGTCTGGCTCATTTAAGTCATGCAAACACATTCACCTGTCTTAAGGGCAATTGCCAGTGATGTGGAGACAGTGTAGGTCTGGTGGAGGTTTGTGTATTGGAAGCCTTGTCCCCACTGTGGCTTATTGAGGTACAGGGACCTGTTAGAAAAGGGGTTGAGGGGCTGGGAAGGTGGCTCAGTGGTAGAGCACTTGCCTCGCATGCATGAGGCCCTAGGTTCGATTCCTCAGCACCACATAAGCAGAAAAAGCTGGAAGTGGGGCTGAGGCTCAAGTGGTCTACAGCTCAAGAGCTGAGGGACAGCACTTAGGCCCAGAGTTTAGGCCCCACGACCAACAAAAATAAATAAATAGATAAAAAGAAAAGAAAAGGGGTTGAAGTGCCCAGATAACCAGATGATTAGAGGTATAACTCTAGAAAGGCCTGAGAGAGTTCTTCTGGGTCCCTAGTTGGTTCTCTTGAAAATGGGTAGTCATAGAAATCAAGAGTAGTCTCCCTCTCCATTCTCTTGCTCCCTGTCTGACCACAGGACCACTTCTGCCTGTGATCTTCTCTCACTGTGACATCTTCTGTCATGAAGTTTTCAACAGAGGCCAAATGAACTGGGCAGGGAGGGGTCTGTCTCATCCAGCCATTTAGCCTCCAAAATTACCTTTTTCATGCTCTGGCCTTGGAGCTTGGATTTCAGTTATGATACTTCCCTGAGCTCTTACTTTTAGGCTGCACTCTGGGTTTTTTAGGCCCAGTAAATATTAAAGAAAAAAAATGGAGAATTAACCATTGGCTTGGTGAACTTTGAACCTTGATCCCCCCTCTCCCCCATCTGCTACCTACCAATTGTTTTTTCTAAATTTATTTTAGCAAAAGCACATAGTATTGCATTTACCACCTAAACTGTGATTGAGTTTGTAATAGCACTGAATACATTTACACTCACTATACATTATATTTTATATAAATGTGATATCATATTTAAATGGTGGTCTGATCTCCAGGACTCATTCATCTTGTAGATCTGAAGCTCTGTGCCAATCAGACACCCACTCCTCATGTGTAGCCCCAGGAAACAACCATCTACTTCCAGTCTCCCTGGACGTGACTAGTCTGTATACATGAAATAGTATTTTTCTGATTTGGTGTTGGATTATTTCTCTAATCACAGTGCCTCTATGTCAGAGCATGCTCCAAGAACATCCTATCATTCCAAAACTGAATATTTTATTCATTATTCTAACAGCATTTTATCATGTATATTTTTTCATTATTTATTTATCAGTGAGTGCCTGACTGGCTTCCATCTCTTGGCTATTCTCAGTAATATGTCTATGAACTTAGCCTTTTCATAGCATCTGTTTAATTCTTTTAGGCATATACCCAGAAGTGAGATTGCTGAGTTGTATGGTTATTCTAGTTATTATTATTATTATTGTTTGTGTGTGTTTGTGTGCTGGTACTGGGACTTGAACTCAGGGCTTGGTTCTCACTTGACTCTTGCTTGGCCTTTTCTGCTCAAGGCTGACATTTTACCACATGAGACACAGCACTCTTTCCAGCAATTTTTTTTGGTGGTTAATTCTCCAATAAGAGTCTCACTGACTCTGTTGCCAGGGCTGGCTTTGAAGTATAATCCTCAGATCTCAGCCTCCTGAGTAGCTAGGATTTCAAGCATGAGCTAACACTGCCTGCTGAATTCTATTTTTGATATTTTGAGAAATAGTCAGTGTTTTCTATAGTGGGAGGGAATCTTTTCAAGTTACAACATCAGAGGCGAGGATTCTCATTTCTTTAGGTACTCATCAATCATGCTTACTCTCTTCTTCTGACAATGGCTGACCTGAGGTGATACTATTTATTTTTAAATGTTCTCCTAGCTGCCTACCACACCATGTCCTCATTTTCACTTGTGTTCAACAGGACAGATGGATGTGTCTGCTCCATCTTTTCCAAGGTCAAAAACCATATTGTGTTTTAATGGATTTGTGAGAAAGGAGACGGATTCCTCTCTATGAATCAAAACCACATGAACCTTGGAATCAAAACTTCTCAGAGTTTGTGAACAGATTACACAGATGTTCAAGCTAGGCAGATGTAGGCTCCTGTATAACATTTGTTTATATGTCTTGGGAAGTGTATCCCCCTTGACAATAAGGACAAACAGATAAATGATACAATCTTGTAGTTTGGGGATCCTGCATTTCCTTGAAGTCTCTGAGATTTCAGGCAGGAACAGGGTTATGTGACTATGTGAAGTGAGTGGAGAAAGTTTCAGTTTGGCTCTGCTATTAACAAATTACAACTGGTGATTGACAATCCTCTTTCAAGATGATACACTTTCATAGGGTGAAATGACTCAGGAAAGGCTTTGCTCTTCCCCTACTGTTTTTAATTAATTGATTGATTAATTAATTTGTGTGCAGGAACTAGGGCTTGAACTCAGGATCTGGACACTCATCATTAGCTTTTTCTCTCAAGTCTGACATTCAACTTGAAGGATGCCCCAACTGCTGGCTAATTGAAGGTAAGAATTTCATGGACTTCCTGCCCAGGCTGGCTTCAAACCATGATTCTCAGATCTCGGCTTCTGAGTAGTTAGCATCATAGGTGTGAACCATGGTACCTAAGCTCCCTTTGTGACTCTTGAAAATATCAATCAGAAATAAAACATCCCACAGGACTTTTTGGTACCATTTGACAAACCAAGCAAATGTTAAATCTAAGAATGTGAGATGGATGGGCAAGCTTCCTGTTTCCTGAATTTATTATTAATCAGCAATTGATTCACAGCAAGCATCTGGTCACAGCAAAGGGAATTCTCCTCAGCAAGTTTAGGAAATGTTCCCTCTTTCTTTAGCAAGAGAAATATATCCACAATTGCTGTCATCTTAAAGGAATAGATTTAATTGGAATTTGTGAGGGACATTATATTCTTTTACCATGCAGAATTTTTTTCTTTTTTGAGTACTGCCTACAGCTCTTTTGAGGTACTTGTGCTCACAGTTGTTTGTTTTTGGAAATTATTACTCTCCTAGTAAGGTATATCTTCCAGAAATGGAGGGTCATTATTCTCAAGAAGGGTTTGGCTATTTTTCTTTTATGTGTGTGCCAGCATTGGGGCTTAAACTCAGGTCTTTGTCCTCTCTTAGCTTTCTTGTTCACATTGGATGCAGTACCATTTGGGTTGTGCCTCCATTATAGTGCCAGTTAGTTGGAGATGGAGTTAGTTGCAGAATTTTCTACCTGGGATCACTTTGAACCATGAAAATCTCCTGGCTTCAGCCTCTTGAGTAGCTAGAATGACAGGTGTGAGCCAACAGCACTTAACAATAATTAGTGTAGTTACATGTAAAGTTCAGTATCTATGCAACTGTGTCTGCCTGGTTTGTCTTATTCTGCATTACTTCTCCTATGGGCAACTGTGTTAGTTCTCTTGGTTAATGTTAGAGGACACTGGCAACCATGCTGCTGAGAAGCTATGCCTCTCAGTTTTCCTACCCTGAGGGGGCTCTCTCCTCTGGGATCAAAGAAGGAAGAGCCATTCTGAAGCTTCTAAGGCTACATCACAAGGAGTTTGCAGAATTAACCTGGGTTTCTTAGTATTTGCCCTGGGGGAGATTTTGCTGTGGAAAAATTATGAACATGCTGAAATGTCTGTGGCTAGAGGGAAGATGATCACGAAACCTGTCTCCCCTGAGTGAAAAAAAAGCCATTTGTATGTTGAACCCCTGAGCATTCCAGTGACTCAGCCTTACTCATATCTGACTGTAATGGCAGGAAGGGTCCTCCAGGGGGCACTGCCGAGTCACATCAAATCACGGGGCCTGCAGAGAGAAATTTCCATTTCAATTTTTTGAAATCATTTTATTAGCATATATTAGTTATGCAAGGAGCTTTCATTGTGATATTTCCACACATGCATACAATATCTCTTGATTAAATTCACTTCCTCTGTCATTCTCCTTCATCCCTTTTCCTCTTCTTAAAACAATTTCAACAGATTTCATTTTTTGAAATTTCACGTATGTATGTAAAGTACTTTGACCATAATCACCCTCTTTCACCAGATCAGCTCACTCTCTCTCCTTGCTTCTTCCCCTGGTAGCCAGCTCCCAGGAGGACTTGTAGTGTTGGTGCTTGATATACAGTGATGGGTAAAGGAAGTACCTAACAAGTCTGCCTTACCTAAACCCTCTGATCAAAACTGTAGAAACGGAGTCAAGAACATTGAGTAATTTTTTCCCCCATTTTCTTTTCCTCTTTCTTTTCTTTTTCTTTTCTAAAAGACAGTCCTTTTACAACTCCAGTTTCTTTCTCTGAAGTTTGCTGGCTCCTCTCTGAACCATATACAAAGATAGAATCCTTAACATCAACTCAATTGCATGCTGGGATTCCTTTTTTCTTGGCTCTCACGTTTGTTACCGCATCCATATATTACTTCATATGCATATATGTATGTATACATGTGCATATATATGTAGATGATTATTTTGCCATTGTCAGGAATACAGATGATAGCTAATTAGAAATTTTCTTTGGGCCACTATATGATCTCTTGTGGCCGCATTTTTGTAGAAGTTTTGTTCACGAGTATGTCTTCAAGAGGGTGAGGGGAGGGCACAGAACTTGAGAGCAAAAAAGTGTAGCAGTGGAACACACTGGACACAGAAGAAAGTGAACTCTACAACTTGTGGGTAGAGATGGCAGGGAGGGCCTGGGACAGAGTGAAGGAACAGAAGACATTGTATGAAAGGAAATGTACTCATCCCCTGGCTCAGGTAATTGTAATCTCTCTGTACACCACCTCTATAATAATAATCATAAAGTCAATTAATTTAAAAAGAAAACAAGTTTTGTTCATGGTATCCTGAAGCTCTGGAGATTCTCTTTTATTTAAATAAGTTTTTTATTGTGGAAATACTGTACAGAGGGGTTACAGTTACATGAGCAAGGTAATGAGTACATTTCTTATCAAACACTGTTGCCTCCTCCTTTGTCTTTCCCCTACCATTCCTTCCCTCTCACTTCCACGACTATACTCCCCCCACCACCTCCCGCGCCCCTCTCCCTGCCCCCTCCCCCGCCTAAACTGTAAAGTTCGGTTTTCAACATAGTGTCTTCTACATTTCATTGTTGAAATGGGTCAACCTGTATCCCTATTTAAACATTTTGTTTTTTTCCCTTCCCCTCCCCAAATTTATACCAACACCAAATACAGTGAAAACTATTGATTTAAGAGTAAAACACTAGGCTGTCTGTTCTGCACTCTGTGAGTAAAGGTAAGAGTCTTGCTTTGGTGCAGTAGAAAAGTTGAAGATCAAAGTCAAATGTTCACAATGACATTAACAACAGCAGTCAATTCTTAAATAAAAATCAGAGAATGTTGTAAACACTTGGAAAATTAGGTACTGCGGATTCAAAGAAGGGAAGTGCAGTTAGGACCTGGCAGGTTTCCACTTACTGGGCTAAGCTAAAGGGCTGTTAGCTTAACCCCCCTGGAAAAGTAAAGCAAGATTCCAGCTCTAGTCTTCTCTCTCCAGTTACTTGACCATGAGCTTCCACGTGGGCATGGATGCTGTCTTACTTCACATTATTAACCCATGAGCAGCTACTTATTAATTCTCCTTTGTATACTTTTTGGGATTAGACCCTAGATGGAAGTGGGGATTTCAACATAGTCAATGCAGTACAGTACAGACTTTTACCTACTCCTGGGGTTTCAGAAAAAGCAAAATAATAACAACATGAAAATAAATCTAGTTTAATGACCTAAACATGTTATTCTTGTCAACTGCTCTTCCCACCCCCTGCCTTCCCCTCAAAAGGACAAGTCATTACATTTTTTTTTCTCTTGGGGTTGAAGATTTTTAGCTCAGTGATAGCATGTATGTGGGAGACTCTGGGTTCCACTTCTAGGGACCCTACAATAAAGAATTTGGTCATTGAATGAAAAAGATGCCTATCAACTATTAAGATACATGAAGAAATATTAACTATAGATCTTCCTTCCCAACCTTATATTCCACATATTGGATTAGATGTTTTTTCTTTTTTCTTTCTTTCTTTTTTCCTGGGGGCAGCAGTACTAGAGATTGTATTCAGGGTTTTGCCCTCTTACTTATCTTTTTACTTTAAGGCTGATGCTTTGTCATTTGAACCATGGTTCCACCTTTAGCTTTTTTCTGGCTCATTAGACATAAGATTCTCATGATTTTGTCCCCAGGCAGGCTTCAAACCACATTTCTCCAATTTCAACCTCCTGAGTGTCAGTTAGGATTATAAACAGTGGCCACCAGCATCAATGTACATTTTATAAGAGTCATCCTAACTTCCAGAGAACACATACCTTACCTCAGACGGTTATTAGCAAAACAAAGGCCTCAAAATTTGACATTTCTCTTAAAAGGTGTCCTAATCCTTCTACATAGCTGAGAAATCATAGAGGTATTATTTAACTGGAGAGGTTCAATCTCTACCAATTTCTTGCAAGACTTTCAAAGAACAAGACTTTTAAAAGAAGGGAAACACTTGGGCTGGGAAGGTGGCTCAGTGGTAAAGCGCTTGCCTTGCATGCATGAGGCCCTGGGTTTGATTCCTCAGCACCACATAAGCAAAAAAGAAAAAATTCGGAAGTGTCACTGTGGCTCAAGTGGTAGAGCGCTAGCCTTGAGCTGAAGAGCTGAGGGACAGCGCCCAGGCCCAGAGTTCAGGCCCCATGACCTGACCCCCCCCCCCCAAAAAAAGAAGGGAAACACTTGAATCAAGATTAACAAGACAAATATCAACACAAAGAGATATAGTGTATGCCAGTTCCATAGAAGTGCATGTACTGATTGCAAGACAATAAATGGATTACTTGTAGGAAAGTAATAGTTTTGGGGTGTTTCACCACTTTACTTTTGGCTCATTCATGGCTACTGAAATTCCTCTAGCTTGAATATAGTTATAATATTCAATGATTACATGTGAAAATGGAACCATGTATCTTGAGGAGATGGGTGGGGTTGGCAGAGATGAAGGGGAGGACACCGACCAAGATGCATTGTACTCATAAACTGACATGTCCAATTGAAACCCCTCCATACAATGACCTAAAGATAATAAAAAGAAATTAATAAATATTTTAAAAATTCCTCTAGAAATCTATCCTCAGGATACTTTTAGAAGGTAATATTTGGGGATATAAAATAGAGAAGGTAATAAGCCAGTGTGTTATTATTTCAGGAAGATACAACACAGTCCTGAGGATGGCCTCAGTACTCTGCAGAGTTTATTCATTGTCCATTGTATATGGACAGCTTAATAGGATACAATTTCATATGAAGCAGCCATGTCATCATGCTAGGTTTATAGTCCTACATCTAAAGAGTCATGCACATCATCAACATTAACCACTAGTGTAGAACCTTTGAATGTGCTTAAAGCAAGCTGATATCTTTTCTCTGCAACATTTAGGCATGCATATTTTTTTTGTTATTTTTGTGCCAGTACTGGAGCTTGAACTCAAGTCCTCCTGTTTTCACGTGGCTTTCTCCCTCAAGGCTGATACTGTACCACTTGAGCCACACTCCACTTCTGGATTTTTTGGTGGTTAACTGGAGATAAGAATCTCATGGGACAGTGATCCACAAATCTCAGCCTCCTGGGTAGCGAGGATTACAGGCATGAGTCACCTGCACTAGGCAGGCATACACTTTTAAGTGATATTGGTTAACCTTTAATTCAATTCCTGGAGGAAGTGAAATAGTATTTATGCATATTATTTTCATTTTTTCACAGGAAAAGCATTTGTAGGAGGCATGTATGGAAACTGACCTCAGTGCAGGGTTAATTCTCTCACCACTGTCAGGATGCTGGTGCTTCCACAAAGTGGACAACACCACTTCCCTTTTCTTTCTGAGGACAAGGAATGTATTCACCTGGCAGTGAAAGGACCTATAACAGATCATCTGCAACTCTAGCTTTCCAGGAATAAGAAATCTACAGGGGGCAGGTGCCTCAGGGTTGTGCAGATGGATAATGTGTTGGGGACAGAAAAGTCCCCATGAGACTTTTTAATCTCCAGATGAATGAAGAAAGGGTGAGCAAATACAGCCATAAATAGATGATTTATATGAAAATGCATATTCAATATATGTGAAAATGGAACCAGGTAACTTGAGCAGAAGGGTGGGGTTGGGTTGGGAGAGATGGGGGAGAATGATAGGAGAGGTAGCATTGCTCAAGGTGCCTTGTTCTTATGAACTGATACAATAGGTTGGAACCCCTTTGGACAACTACTTATAGATAATAAAAAATAAAGATTAAAAAAACCCTAAAAGATGCTAGTAGAAAACCACTCCCTCCAGTATATCATTTCCTTCTGATATATTTCCTTTCCTTTCTTTCTAGTACACAAGCTTGACTTCAGGGCCTCAAACTCTCACTCAGCTGGTGCTCTCCCACTTGAGCCATGCCTCCAGCATAGTATTTTCTGGTTATTTGGAAATGGAGTCTCATAGACTTTTCTGTTCTGGCTGGCTTTGAACTTTGATTCTCTAGGTGCAGCCTCCTGAGTACCTACGATTACAGGTGTGAGCTTCCGTGCTCGACTCTTCTGATTTGTTTTTCTATCATGTACCCTTTCTGGCAGGGGGCTAAAGAAAATTCTACTTTCTTGAGCTAAGCTTTTATTAGAATTGACAACCTCCTTAGGTTGTCAATTGCTTTTGCACTTGAAACATATTCATCTTCCTCGGGGAGCCTTGGAATAGCTGTCCCTATATTTGCATATGTAAATTTCCCCAAACCCTTCCTAGTTGAATGCTGCAGTCCACATCTGTCCAGAGAACATCTTACCCAGATGGCCTCCCAGACCTCCCCGGTGCCTGACTGCACTCTACCAACTATCTCAGAGACAAGAATGCATTCTCAGAGAGCTGGTATAGTAAGTCTTGCAGCTTTTGCCATGGAATGCCAGCCTTCAGTACATCAACTCACTGTATAAGAGTATCAGTGCCTTTAGTACATCAACTCTGATGTACTGGCAATATGTTCAGCTAGAGGGCATAAAAACTCATCATAGTCCAATGGAAATGAACAACAATCTTTCAAGTTTAGGAAGAAATTTCCCTTTATTTTAAGCAATAGCCAGAATATAAATTATCCTACTAATAATATTTTCTGATTGGACAAGGCACTAAAATTAAGGATAAAGCTAAAGGCAGGGCCTATATGTAGCTCATTGGTCTCCAAACTGAAATGTAATGGACAGTCTACCTGCCATGGAGAATCTGACGCTGTAAGCAACCAGACTGGAATCCTATGAAGCTGCATCTGTAATGAGTTTCTTCTTTGACTGTGATACTGATTAAAACCACATTTGGGTGTGGTACCAGTGGCTCACACCTGTAATCCTAGCTACTCAGGAGACTGAGATCTGAGGTTTGTGGTTCTAAGCCAGCCCAGGTAGGAAAGTCTGTGAAACTTATCTCCAATTAATTACCCAAAAGCCAGAAGTAGTAGACTACCCACCTTGAGTGAAAAAGCTAAAGGACAGTGCCTAGGTCCTGAGTTTAAGCTCAGTGTTCTCACATATACATACATGCCCCCGCACACGCACGTGTGCGTGCACACACACAGAGATACTGTGCAAAGGGTTGTTTCCTCAGATAAGATCACTTGGAAATGTTGCTGTGCTGTGAGAGGCCTCTGGCCAGGACAATATTAATTATCAATGGTGAACCATGCTCAAAAGCAAAAGCATCCTTTGTCCTTCCCCTAGAAGTACCCAGATTCCCCTAGACAAAAGGATACGGGGGCGTTGGTGGCTCACGCCTGTAATCCTAGCTACTCAGGAGGCTGAGATCTGAGGATCGTGGTTCAAAGCCAGCCCGGGCAGGAGAGACCGTGAGACTCCTATCTCCAATAAACCACCAGAAAACCGGAAGTGGAGCTGTAGCTCAAGTGGTAGAGCGCTCGCCTTGAGCTGAAGAGCTGAGGGACAGCGACCAGGCCCAGAGTTCAAGCCCCACGACCGACAAAAAAAAAAAAAAAAAAAAGGATACGGATTAGCCATGGGCCTGTGTGGGTCATCCAGGAGAGAAAAGGCAAAGGCACTGCTCTGCAGGTTTGGAAGTTGCCTTTAGGGCTTCCTTGCATGTGCCTTTTCCTCTAAACTATACCCCTGGGTCTGTAGGTCTATCAGTCATTCTTGGAAGCTCCTTGGCTCCTAATTTAGGTTATTCCTAAATTAAAAATAGTACTAAGTTAATCTAGTTATTTCTTATCTATCCAGACCTGTGCTATCTGACAGCACTCAAGCGCTCCAGACACCCAGGATAAAGGTTTGCAGACATTCTCTCACTCTCACACAGCCCTGGCCATCTGAACTGATCACTTCCTATTCCTAACACATACAGATCTCCAATAACACAAACCTCCCACAGGTCTTGGCTCCCTTGGTTTCCCTCCAAACCCATCACCACAAACTGGGAAGTTGGACTGTCTCACTGGGATTTTATTTTTGTTTGTTTGCTAATACTGAGGCTTAAACTCAGGGTCTGGGTGTTTTCTCATAGCTTTTTTGTTCAAGGCTAGTGCCCTTATAACTTGAGCCATACCTTTATTTCTAGCCTTTTACTGGTTAATTGGAGATAAGAGTCTCATGGACTATTGAGCTCAGGCTAGCTTTAAACTGTGATCTTCAGATCTTAACCTCCTGAGTAGCTAGGATTATCCATGTGAGCCTCTGATGCCTAGTCTCTCTGTGATTTATGAAAATAAAAAATATACAAATGAATCTATACAAAATATACAAATGAATATACAAATTAGCATAAGATGAATCTCTGAGAAACTATCAGTACATAATAATCAAGGTGTTGACACAGAAAGAGTTGATGCTGGCCACTGGTTGTATTCTCTTAGAATTCTCCTTGGTGGAACTCAAGATGCAGCAGGCATGTTTGCTTACTCTTAGGCTGATTTTATCTAATAATGTAGACTTAGGGGAGAAGCAAAGAGGCTAGTATTGTTGTTGGTGATTTTGTTTGCTCTCTTCCCAAAGAATCTGATATGTCTTTCTTTCTTTCTTTTTTGATATACTTTTGTTCCTCAAAGCTGCAAATGATGCAGCTGCATGGCCAGGAAAACTATGGGTATTCCTATTGATGCTATTGGCCGGATCGATAGTATGTCAACCACTGGCCAGCCTCAAAGGGCAAGCTGGAGTCAGCAATGTAGCCACTGGGGTGGTAGAAGCTCAGTACACCTGTAGTCATTCCAGGAAGCTCCTAAGTAGTAAGCTCTCTGGGAAAGTAAATCTTTGCCTTTCATCTCCCTTTAAATCAAGGAAGGAAGGAGAGAATCACAGTGGACTAATTGAGATTCTCATGAAACACAAATGAGGTCTAATGCAGTGAAGCTGTAATATCAATAAAATACCAGACCATGGCAATTTGTGGTGGACAAAACAAATCCACCTTTGTCTGTCAGTTTTCTAGCACTGTGACAAATTACCTGAGACACTCAACTTCTAAAAACAAAATGTTGATTTTAGGCTCATGCTTTCTTTCTACTTGCATTAATTATACAGTGTCCCACTATTTACCAAATGGCTCAATATAGAAAATCGTATGCTAATATGCTATGAAACTCAGTTCATTGCCAAATACTTCCTCTTCATTTTCTAAGCAAGTCTAGCAGAAATCAAGTGGTTAAGCCATTGGTGAATAAAATGAAATGAGTGTGGGAAGAAAACCATCCATGACATACTACTTGTAAACTTTCTAACTAGGAAATATGTATGCTCTTAAGAAGCAGGAGATAATCACAAAATTATTCACTTACATGTGCAATCCCTTCACTACTTTTGTTTAAGTGCTCCTCTACCAAGGAGCAGACATTGTTCCTAAATTTTAGTTGTCTCAACTGAGTCTAGTAAAAATATGAACACTAGTCAAGACCTGTAATCCTGGCTACTCAGGAGCTGAGATCTAAGGAGGGTAGTTCAAAGTCAGCTCTGGTAGGGAACCATTAGACTCTTATTTCTAATTAACCAGCCAAACAAGCTGGATGTGCAGCTGTGGGTCGAGGTGTACAGCAACAGCCTTGAGAAAAAACAAATCCAAGGGAGAGCATGAAATCCTGAATCCAAGACTCGGTACTGCCATACAACACACACATACACACTCCCCACACAAATATGATCTCTGCAACTCTTTAGTTAAAACAAATCTCTTGCTTGGGTGTAAGTCAAGACTTAAATCAATTTGAAAGTCACAGCGGCTGCCTGTGGAGCAAGGGAGAGCTTCCCACAGTGTGCTAGCTGGCAGGTACCCCTGCTAAGAAAAGAGTACTGTGTCCAGACCCTCACTCGCCAAGAGAGAAGAGTAGAGAAGTGAAAGGTTTCCAGGTAGCATAGGAGAGAGAGTGAGAGGGAGGCTAAAAAAACAACCTTTATTTTCCTCATTGATGCTGGAAAGCCTCATTTTGTGTGTGTGTGTGTGTGTGTGTGTGTGTGTGCGCGCGTGTGTGCATGCTTGTGTGCATGCTGGTATTAGAGTTCAAACTGGGTGTTGTCCATTAGCTTTTTCATCCAAGACTAGCACTCTACCACTTGATCCATACTTCTACTTCCAGCTTTTTGCTAGTTCATTTTAGATATGAGTTTCATGAGACTGTTGTTGAACCACGATCCTCATATCTCAGCCTCCTGAGTAGCTATGATTATCAGATTGAGCTACCAGTGCCAGTGAGAACTTCATGTTTGTAAGGACAGATAAAGCAGATTTTTTTTTTAAAAAGGCTAAATACATGTTTGTAAATTACGCATATTGTCAGAAAAAAAGGCAAATATCCCAATATAAGAGCATTATCCTTGAGCAGAAAAATCTAAGGCACAGTGCTCAGGCCCTGAGTTCAATCGTTCAATCCCCAGCACTGGTGTGCACGCATGCACACACACACACAGCAAATTGGTTAATACACAGAATTCAAAGTTCATATCTCAGATCAGCATGCTTTTGGCAAAGGGAGAAAGGTATTAGAGGGAACTGACATCAGGGCCAGGAGAAAGTTTGTTCTGCCTTTGACTATTCCATCTCTACTTGCTGTCAGAGTAAGGCAGATGTCAGCGGTGACATTAATTTTCCTTTAAGGGGAGTGATGGTTATAATTTGAAGTACTAGGGGTTTTACCCCAATAGAAATTTAGCTTTAAAAAACATCACTTTTTACTTCTATAGTAATGCGTCTCAGTGGTTGCATTCATGAGGTCCTGAGTTTGATCACCAGTGCCAGAAATAAAGGAGCGAGAGACAGGAAGTGAGGGGGGAAAATACAGGATTTATAAATTAAAGGGGTACTAGAAGAGAGCAAGGGAAGGGGTGACATTGTCCAAAAAGAAATGTACTCTTTACCTGACTTATGTAAGTGTAACTCCTATATCCATTACTTGTATAATAACAATAAAAATTAATTTAAAATACTTTGTCCTGCAACAGTTGGTGGCACCCTTTCAGTGTCATATAGATAGAGTTTCATGGACAGATTATTTTACACACTATGGCAATTTGTGAGTAGTGATCTGCTAACTAGCCCAGTCAGTCCTGCTGTCTCCAGAGCCCGTTCCTGGATCCAGTACACATACTAAGGGCACCAACAGGTCCTCACCAGTTTTGGTGGAGAGCAAGCCTGGGAAGCTCATCACAGCAGGACAACATGGGAAGAACTCAAATGTTCTAACAGACTACATGTCTCCATGTTGAATGGGTTCAGACTTCAATCACTGTAACAGAAATATCACTTTTGTAGGAGCTGCTACTTTGTAATGTCATGAAATCTCGAAGTAGACAGATTTTGATTGGACTCATAGGATAGACTCTGCCATCATCCTTTCCTGGCACATAATGCTAACCCATCTCTTCACTTCCTAACAAGGTTTATTTGGTGCTGGTACTGGTGCTTGAACTCAGGGCCTAGACGCAATGTCTTAGCTTTTTTCACTCAAGGCTTGAGACAAACTTCCACTTCCAGCTTTTTAGTTGTTAATTTGAGATAAGTCTCACAAATATTTCTGTCCTGGCTGGCTTTAACCTGTACTCCTCAGATTTCAGCCTCCTGAGCAGCTAGGATCACAGGTGTGAGCCACTTGCACCCGGCTTCCTAATCAGGACTTGAATTGTGTTATTTTTTTTCCCACCTAAAATTATTCTCTGACCCTTCCCCTCCCTCCTCAATGGAAACGGATGCTAGAGTTGGGGTAGGGTAGTATAAAACTCATCTGTTTCTTTTCAATGACCAAACCAGAGTCAATGTAATGTTTTTATTTTTTTTCTAGCAGGTGGGGAAATCAGAAAGACACTCAGGCCACCTTGGAGCAAATACCCACTGATCATCGGACTCTCTCTCTCTTTCAACTGTGCCCTTGCTCTGGTATGGAATCTTCAGAGGGCTCCAGAGCAAGCTCATTTCTTCCACTCTCTTACTTGCTACTATACTCCAATCGCTTACCTGCTACTGCACTGAACCCTGGAAATTGCATCCTGGTCCACGTGCTATCCAAGTTAAATGCCCTGGCACTCAATCCACAGGTCCTCCACCCCTATATTTAATAAGATATGAGACCTCATTAGCAGATTCCTTCATGAAGGATCGCTTTGTAATTTCCCTAGGCCGCTGGCCCTGTTGGTTTCATGAGCTCTTTCCTTCATGGGAAAAATAATTAAACATTGAACTATGCTCATGTAAAGGAAAATTATTTTAGGATAAATTCAATGTTATGTATTAATTTCTCTTATTTTCAGAAAAAAATAAAATTTAAATGTAATCATGAGCCTCTGAAATTGTTGTGGGCCCTAGGCTCTGTGACTATTAGGTCTAATGAATAAATTAGTTGCTGCCTGTATCCTTCCTCTCTGGTATTTTTCTTCTCATTGCCTTACTTCTTGGTAATAATCTCTGTGGACTAGTTAGAATGTCACATGTGACTATAAGCAAGAATTAATACGTGCACATGTGTGCACACACACGCCTACATGAGCAAGTTATGTGCACTCACACTGTGTAAAATGAAATTACTAACCCAGCAACATAGCACCAGGTACCAAAGGCAATGTTCCTTCCTTCCTTCCTCCTCCTCCCACCTCCTCTTCTTCTTTTCTTTTTCTTTGTTTCTTTTCCTTCTTTTCTTTCTCTTAGTTCCTTTGTTTCTTTCTTTCTCTCTTCCTTGCCTCCTTCTTTCCTTCCTTTTCTCTTCCTTTTTCTGTCTTCCTTCCTTTTGTCTTTTTGTCTTTCTTGGAGGTGTAGAGTTTGAACTCAAAACCTGGTGCTCTTGTTTGGTTTGCTTGCTCAACTGGCATTCTACCACTTGAACCATGGCTCCAGACCAGCTTTTTGCCCTTAAGGGCCTTTTACTCATTTCACCACACCTGGTAAACTTTAAAATCCCCAGGTTGAATGACGGACATTTTCTTTGAGCCCTTGGCAGTCTTCTCCAGGCTTGGCAGCTCCAGGGAATCGGCTGTCTCCCGTTTTCCTCGTCTGGTCCTTCGGGCACACAGTGCTAAAAATGTGCTCCAGGGCAGTGAGCTATTAATTTAGACATAGCTCAGCTTGAGTGGAGAGTGGGTCCACGCTTTATTAATGCTTACTGGCTGGCAGCTCCCACAGGACTTCCCTGCCCCTGAGCTCAGGCTCTGAAGTGTGCTACTGTAGGCTCTTCGCACAGCCCCTGGGGTCCTTAAAAGTCATCATCACAGGCGTCAAGGTACACGTCAAAAGCCTCTCTGTTGCACTTCCCGTCAGGAGTGAAGACATACTTGTGGAAGGTCCCATCTACGCAGATGGCAATTACAGAGTTGACATTCTGGGAAGTACTGCGACCAAAGGCGCAGATGCAAGCCGACTCAGCAGACACAGTAAAGCTGGCCAGACTCCACTGGGAGTCCACGTACTGCCCGATCATAGGGCCCACGTACTGCCCAATCATAGGGCCGACCCTGCCCACACGAGCCAGCGCAGAGCGGCGGTTGAGGCGGGTATCCTTGAGAGCAAAGATATGGACAGTGCCCTTATCACTGGAAGCGCAGAGGAAGGAGGAGTCGTGGCTGAAGTTAATGCAGTAGAGGGTGGCAGGGTCAATGCCTCGGCGCAGCTCCACCAGTTTCTCCTTGGACTGGGTGTCAAAAAGACGGATAAGAGTACCTTTCTGAGAGGCCGAGGCCACCACCGTGCCCGGCGGATTCAGAGACACACAGGCCACATCACTCTGATGGGCATTGATGGTAAATGGGGCGGATGAAGTGCCAGGCTTGGGGCTTGCCAGCTCCACAAGTTGTAGACTTCCACACTTGTGTCCCGGGAACACGAGCAATTGCTTCTCCAGGCTGGGGCAGAGTTCACAAAGTCCTCTGGGATTGTCTCGGGTGTCAAACTCAAACAGCTTCCGGGGACTGTCTGGGAAGGAGTACACATAGATGCGGTTTCTCAGCACCATCACGATCTTGTCGTGGCGCATGCGTACAGTCAGCACTGGCTGGGGGAAGGTGAACTCCAGCACCAGTTTGTCCTTGGAGTCTCTGCCCTCCTGGGCATCGTCCCAGATCAGCACGGAGATGGCTGAGAACTTGGGGCTACTACCACCGCCCACCAGGGCCAGCAGGTTGGAGCAGTGCAGCATCTCTACCAGGCCAATGCTGCCCACCTGTTGGTGGTCCAGGCGCCTCCTGGCCTTCAGTGGCTCCACGCTGTAGACCAGCACACCTGTCTCCATGGCGCAGCAAAAGCAGCTTTGGTCTTGGTTGAAACGCAGGCCCGTCACCCCTCGAAGCGGCTGCTGAGACATGGTCCAGGATTGCTGTGCCCCCCTCCTCCCCCCCCCCCCCCCGCCCCCCCGCCACAAACGGGCTACAGTTGAGAAGAGTCTCCAAATTCTAGAAACTTCTGTCCACAGGTGTTTTCCTCCTTTCCTTCTCGGCTAACTTCCTGGCCAGGGCCTGGGATCGTGCTGTGGCTGCTTCTCACCTTCCTCCGCTGGCTCTACGGACCCCTCTCGAACCGATCTCTGCTGTCAGCACCTGGGGCAGCCTGGTTTTCTGACGTCCCTGGGGGGGCCTGGCAGCCGGGGCTCCGGTGTTTACATCAGGCCCTGCTTCCGGAGGAGGGAATCTGAGAGCGGAAGTGACTCATCAGGGCCCCAAATCCCCTGGAGCCTCTCCTGGCCTGACCCTGACCCGTGGGAGAGTCTTTGGAGCATCCGGAGGAGCATCAGGGTATTCCCCCCCCCCCCAGGGAGGGGGGAGGGGGCTCCCCCAAGGCGCAGGCGCAGACTAGCTTTTTTTTTGGATAGTTAATTGAAGATGGACTCTCTCAGGCTTGTCTTCTCTGACTGGCATTGAATCACAGTCTTCCAGATCTCATCTCCACCCCCCTCCCCACCCCAGATTACAGGTGTGAGCCATCCACACAGCCAGCTGCAGTAAACCAGATTCGTTTCCATTTTGATGTCCATTGCATTCACTGTTAGCATATAGAAAAGCAGTTGGGTTTAAAATATATATATATATATATATACATATATAGTTATTTAAAACTTTGATAAACATGTACATTCATTTATGGAGTTTATTTTTTGGTCCTTTCAGATTTTCATGTAAACAATCATGCCATTCATTGCAGATAGGGATGGTTTTATTCCTTCCTTCCAAGTCCTATGTTCTTTTCGTGTGTGTATCTCTGTGTGTTCAGGTGTGTGCACGTGACTCACTGGAGTAGAGAGATTCTCACCTCAAATTTCCCTCTTAGGTGCGTGCTTTTTCCATTTTTTTTCCTACAAGGAGTAGGTTTTGCTTGCTTAAAAACTTAATTTGTGTGTGTGTGTATGTGTAATTGTAGTAGAGAAATTTCTACCTCAAATTTTCCTTATTGATGGTCTCTCTTCTCTGTTTAACTACAAAGAGTAGGCTTGAGTGTAGGCTTCCCTGAACCTGTTAGTGTTCCCATGTTGCTGGGTTCTCTTGTTACCTAAGGTAGGAGTTATTAAGCAAAAATAGCATTCAGGGACTTCACCACCAGATCCCCTATTTTCTTTCCTTACCAGCCTTCTGTGTCTATTTTACACACGAAGAGGCTTTCTCTGTACCAAGGAGATGAATCAGGAAACATGCATCTACTCCATATTTTGAAAAGCACCATTCGTTTTATAAAATGTCCCAAAAAATCATTCCTTGGCTTGAATTTCAAAGTTTCATGAAATAAAAATAAAAAATTAAAAACAATAATTGCAATTGCAAAATAGAAACAAATGAACATTATGAGGAACCTAAGTCCTAACTACAGGTTAGGGTCATCAACCACAAGGGGTAAATGTAGGGTTGGCTGACTCCAGATCTGTTTGAAGGATGGAAAACTTCTTTTTGGGAAGTGCCTAGCTCTTGTGAGCCTCACAGGGCTGGCAGAGATACTGCTCTGAAGACATGGTGGTATTTATTTCAGGGGGAATTCAGTCTTTTGGCTGATCTCCCAGGTCCTCTTCCTGGATATTTCAGAGGGACTGGAGAAAGCTGGGAAGAACTCAACTAATTTCATCTTCACAAAACGCAAAACAAAACCCACAGTGTTTTAACTTTTTGCTCAGAAAGAGTTTCTCAAAGGTAGAGTCAGCCCTTCTCATGCAATCACATAGTATTGTATCTCTTTGAGGGATTAAAACAGTTTCATTCATTATCATTCTTCTGTCTTGGGTTTTGAAAGCAAAAGCTCGGAGGAGTACTGCAGATGTTTTGTGATCATGAGAACAGAAACCATGTGACCTGGAGACCAGCGTGGCTATGGAAGGTCCTGGGTCCTAGATCCTGAATGGTTTGCATAGGAAAGGGGTGTTCTGTTCCAAGAAACTCGACACTATTTTCCTGAATCACTGATACCACATTCTGCACTATCAATTCAGACTTTAATAATCATAGGATGGATTTATTATTTTGTCAGTATTAGGGCTTGAATGCAGCGCCCGAGCACTATCCCTTAGCTTTTTCACTCAAGGCTGGCACTCTAACACTTGAGCCACACCTCCACTTCCATCTTTTTTGGTAGCTAATTGTAAGATTCTCATGGATTTTCTTGTCCTGGCTGGCTTTAAATGGGTCTTCAGATATCAGCCTCCTGAGTAGCTACAATTACAGGAGTAAGCTGATGGTGCTTGGCTAAGCAAGGCCTTTTAGTTAGGTGTGTCTTCCTTAGTCCTAGCTTTGTTTGTCATCTCCTATGTTATATTAGCCAACCCTAACTTTATGACTCTAGTGTTTAAAATATTACTTTCTCAGGTTTATCCATCATGAGTTCTAAAATAATTTTCAGATTCTTCCTACTATGTTAATTTGCACGATATCTACGTGTGTCCCTTACCTTTGATTTTTCTTCCAAATGATTTGTTGTCATTGAAGATATTGCTTTGGTCACCTGATAGTACCAGTATGGCTTCTCCTCCTCCCTGTCTAATGCCAGGCTGGCATCCAGGTCACTTCCTTGTATCACTGTAGTAGTGATAGTCACTTTTCTGAAAAAAAAAAAAAAAAAAAAGATAAAAGTACAAATTTTACTTCTCATGCTACTGCGTCCTGATGTGTCTGGGAGCAATTTGCATAAAGGATTAGAGTTGAAGGTTTTATTTAGGTATTTATTGTGTGTGTGTGTGTGTTTCAGGACCTAGGTGTTGTCCCTTAGCTTTTTCCGTTCAAGGATAATACTCTACCACTTGAGCCACAGCTCCATTTCAGGTTTGGGGGTGGTTAATTTGAGATAAGAATCTTACAAACTTTTGGGGCTGGGAAGGTGGCTCAGTGGTAGAGTGCTTGCCTTGCATGCATGAGGCTCTGGGTTCGATTCCTCAGCACCACATAAGCAAAAAGAAAAAAGCCGGAAGTGGCGCTGTGACTCAAGTGGTAGAGCGCTAGCCTTGAGGTGAAGAGCTGAGGGACAATGCCCAGGCCCAGAGTTCAGGCTCTATGACCGGATCTTCCCTTCCCACCCACCCCCAAAAAAAGAAGAATCTTATGAACTTTCTTGTTTTCCTGTCCAGGCTGGGTTCTAAACTGTGATCCTTAGATCTCGATCTCCTGAGTAGCTAGGATTATAGGAATGTGCTTCCAGTGCCTAGCTTAGAGTTGTTCTTCATATACTGAGTCATCTCTTCCTCTGATAGGAAGAGCTCCGGGGGACCTCTATGGTATAGTTCCTAGAGCACCATTTCACCTCTGCAGATGTCTTCCCCTCTCGTCCACCTGCCTATTCTAGACTACAGGGAGTATTTGGTTGACAGACATGGAGAAAGCAGGTGAGTGTTGCTGAGCAGCAGCCTGCCTTCTAAAGGGAAGCCAGTAATGTGAGTGGTATGGAGGGGACTTTGTGTTGTTCTACATCTCAAAGAAGGATTCACCTCAAGTTGTTTTGAGCTGGTGATGTGCAACTATAACCCGTTGTGTGTATTCCTCAAATCCGGGGCTGTGCATCTTACTCAGCTGCAAATCAGAACCATCTGTGGATGACCAGTGTTTAAAATCTCTCCTAAGACTGATTTGTTGCCAAGTGGAAAAATACTGGCACCTGACTTAGTAGAAACACCTGCCAGGTTCTGACAAAATATTACCCACTGGGCTCATTTTGCAATGCTGTAAATTTTCACTTCTACAAGTTCATAAATATTTTAGAAGAAAGTTGGATAGCTAGTCTCAGGAACTGCTAGCTAGAGCTTAGCTGAGAGCAGAAATAAGCTGTTTTGCTAGTTCCCAACTTTATCCTGCTTGGTCTCTTCAAGCATTAAATGGCTCTGTTGGTGATAGTTGAAGTAATTAGAGGAGTGAAGACCTTAGAAGACAGAAAACAGAACTAACAAGGAGTTGGAGCCCCTAGAAGATGTATGTTGAAATAAAAAGAATTAGGCTAGTTGGATGCCAGTCCTAGCTATTCAGGAAGCTGTGATCTAAGGATCATGGTTCAAAGCCAGCCTGGACAGAAAAGTCCATGAGACTCTTTTTTTCCAATTAACCAGCAAAAAGTCTCAATTGGAGCTGTGGCTCAAGTGGTAAAAGCAAAAAAAAAACATTAAAAAGCACAGGGACAGCATCCAAACCCTGAGTTCAAGCCCCAGGATTGTCCTTCCCCCCCCCCCCATAAAAACCTCCTCACTCACAAAAGCCCACATCAGGCTAGAAATGACTCCAGTAATTTTTTTCCTACTAATTGAACCACATATCAAGCATCATATTGGTATCATTCTTTATACTCTACAGGGATAAGGAAGAACAGAGGCTGAAACCTTATTTTTCTTTTGTACCAGTACTGGGGCTTGAACTCAGAGTCTTATCCTCTCACTCAACTTTTCTGCTCATAACTGGAGCAATACTACTTGAGCTATACCTCCACTTCTAGCTTTTTGCTGGTTGATTGGAGCAAGTACCTAGTAGCATGAGCTACCACATAGGTGGCAATTGGTAACAGTGTTCTTAAAGAAGGTAGTTGCAAACTATCTGAAAGCCCTGACTAGGAACAGAGTCCCACCTGGGATTGGTACCTGGGTGTATATAACCATGTAGAAGAGAATTGACCTGAAACCCACCTGGGACTGGCATATGAAAAGAAATACTTTAACCCCATGGAAACTTTGGGGACTCTTTGTTACTGCAGCATAATCTACCCTCATGCACATAGACCTTGAAAAGAGTACAATAAATCTATTGATTGATTTGCATTGATGGATTTAGCCATTTATTAAAAACATAATGTAATATGCATATGAAGTTTTTGCTGTATGCAATAGATCTATAAATTAGAAACTCTTCTGTATCTGCCCTTTAGAATATCTCATAGTAGTTAGTCTCTAAAAAAGATAAAATTATGCCAGGTGCTAGTGACTGATGCTTGTAATATTAGCTGCTCAGGAGGCTGAGTTCTGAACATTGTGGTTCAAAGCCAGATTGAACAAGAAAGTCCATGAGACTCTTATCTCCAATTAATCAGCAAAAATCTGTAAATGGAGTAGTGGCTCAAGTGGTAGAGTGCTATCTTTAAGCATAAAAGCTCAAAGACAGCACCCAGGCCCCAAGTTCAAGCCCTGAGACTGGCACCCACACAAAAAATCTTACTCAGGGCTTAGATTTTTACTGAAATTGAGTTTCCTTTCCTTGTTCATTGGTTTAAAGATGGGGACAGAAAAATTTTGTACATTCTTGCACTGTCCATCAACTCATTCTTATTTCTGCTAACAAAAGATCTAGGCTCAACTTTGACTAAAATAGCCCTTTCCTAACAGTTATTGTTTCCCTTTTGGGCAAACAAACAATATTCCCTGGACACTGTTGTTTTATTACTTCTTATTTTCTTATTTTGTTTTTATGCTGATACTGGGTCTTGAACTCAGTGCCTCATGCTCCCTCCCTTGTTCATGACTAGTGTTCTACCACTCAAAATGGGTGCTCTACCATTTGTACCACAGCTCCATTTCCAGTTTTCCATTCGTAAATTGGAACTAGGAATCTCTTGGATTTTTCTAATTTTTGACCTTGATCTTCAGTTCTCAGCCTCCTGAGTAACTAGGATGACAGATGTGCACCACTAGTGCGAAGTTGCTCCATAGTTTTAGAGGCAAAGCTAGAAATGAGATACTTTAAAAGACACGAATTTTATTTTTTTTTCTATTTGAACTGCTCATTTAAATGTTACCTTGTCCTGATATGAAAGTTCTCCAATACATTTACCTTCTGTTCCAAGCCCCTGCTCCAGACAAAATCTTCTTAGCAAACTTATTGTAATGTATTATATGTTGTCATATAAAACCATGCACTGAAATGATAATAGGTGCCTAAAGTTTCTCTAACACAATTGGAGGCCCACTTCTTTGGCTGTTAAATGCTTCCACAGAGAGAAAATTGTGTTCTTGTTCCTTTAGAGCCCTGGCATGAACAGCTGGATGCTTTATTATGTTTCTCCTTAAAAATGTCCCCAACATCTCTATATTCTCATTGACAAACAGGGGAAAAAAATCCTAAGAACTCAATTCTGTGCATTTCTATGGAAATAAACACAATAGTAACAATATATAAAGTTTGTAGAAGTTAAAAAAATCTCCCTAGGAATAGACATTTTGAAATGAGAATTCTTGTTTTGGGATTAGTAAAAGAAGGATGTAGGAAGTGACTCCAGAGTTACTGTATTTTATAGAATAGAATTCATTTTCTGATATTCAGTTCACCAGTCCAGAGGGAGTTACATATATCACAAAATCAGAAAAACATATTGCCATGAGACTGAGACTCTCATTTTTGGGACTTTATGTGGACATTTGGAGAAAGTTGGTCTTATATTTTTCCTCTTGAGACTGTTGCTGTCAACATTTTTTAAAATATATTTTTGGTGCTGGTTCTGGAGCTTGAAGTCAGGGCCTGGATGCTGTCTCTGAATTGCTTCTTCCTGTCCTCTCCCCCTACCCCAAGGCTAGTGCTCTGCCTCTTGAGCCATAGCTTTACTTCCAGCGTTTTGAGGATAGTTAATTGGAGATATGAGTTTCACTACTGTCCCTGCTGGCTTCAAACTATAATCCTCAGATTTCAGCTTCCTTAGTAGCTAGGATTAAAGGTGTGAGCCCCCAGTGCCCAGCTTCAATTATTAGTTTTTAATTTTCTCATTTCGTTTATCAATAGTCTTCAATAGAAAGCCTACAGGCACGTGGACCAACAGGTTAGGTTGGTGTTACTTGTCTAGATACCAATGTTGAGTGTGCTGTAATAAAGTAACATACACTTATTAACTCAGAGAAGTAATTAAAATCAAAGGGTATTTCTGGCATCTGGAAAACTTCAGTTCATCATGCATATAATTTTGGAAGAGTAGAAGCAAGAAAATGCATTTCTTTTCCTTTTATGTGCCCAATATTAGGGATTGAACTCAGAGTCTAGGTGCTGTTCCTTAGCTTTTCCACTGAAGGCTGATGCTCTACCACTTGAGCCATACCTCTGTTTTGAACTTTTTGCTGAACAATTGGAGATAAGTGTCTCACAGACTTTTCTGCCTTAGCTGGCTTTGAACTATGATCTTGGTCTCTGAGTACCTAAAATTGCAGGTGTAAGCCATCAGCACCCAGCAGGAAAGTCCAATTCTAATAGAGGAGTGTAGAGATTGTACTGTATGTTTGCAAGGGAACCTTTTGCAAACAGAAGCTCCACTGGAGGTTCTGAATGTGGTTTACACACAGAAATAGCATTAGATAATGAAGGAGGAGGACTTGAAAGAGGAATAAATAGGGGGGGACAATCCACTGGCAAAAGAATTGATCAAACTTTTTGCTTGCAGTTAATGAAGAAGAAGAAAAAAGAAAACTGAAGACTGGATGCTGGCTCATGTCAATAATCCTAGCTACTCAGGAGGCTGAGATCTGAGGATTGATGTTTGAAGCCAATAGGAACAGAAAAGTCTGTGAGAGTCTTTTCTCCAATTAATCAAAAAAAAATCAAAAATCAAAAAGTGAAAGGAGCAAGTGGTAGAGTGTCAGCCTTACATGAAAAAGCCAAGAGTGCCCAGGTCTTGAGTTCAAGACTATGTGTGTGTGTGTGTGTGTGTGTGTGTGTATTACACCCTCATAGACATAGAACACACACATACGCACACATACTGAATAAAATTTCCATCCTGGACTAATTTATCCTATTTCTGAAGAGTTCTGAGAACTAAGGAACATCTTTAGGCTAAATGATTTTGGTCTTTGGATCTTGAGGAGGAGAAGAAGAAGAAAAGGGACAATTTAGGCAGCCTTGTCACGCACTTTTAGAGAACAGATTTCAGCTATTGGCATCGTCTTGTTGTATGGAAATTCAGTCATAAGAGAACAGAGAAGCTATATTTTGAGAGGTTGAATTGGGAGTCTTTATTGGGGAACTGGAATCTACAGGTAGACTCTTGTCACAAAGACCTGCAGCTCCTTGAATACACTTCACACTATTAGAAAACTGCACCATGGTGACCAGAGAAGGGCCAGAAAACATGAGACACAAGGCATGGTGTCTCAGCTGGTCCAGGCCTAAATAGCATCTGGGTCAAGGAGCAGGGTCACAGGAAACTCAAGAGTCTGGCGAGTTCAAAGCATAGGACTGACAGGTCAGTCACCTATTGTCCAAGTCCCCACCCCTGCCTTTAGGAATTCACGCATACCCATCACCTGCGGGTGGGACTTTCCTGCCTCTACCACGAAGACCAGATGGTGCCCGTTAAACCCAATTCCCTATGCATCACCATGTGGCCAAGATTGCACTGGTTAGACACAGTATCCTTAATTCAGTCCTCTGGGTAGAGTCTGAGAAGCACGGGCCAGGGTGTGACAGAGCCATGGGGCATTTCAGGAATTTCTGACTCTGGTTTGGAGCCAGTGTCGTTCTCACCATGGGAGACTGGACTGCCTCCTCTCCAAGATGAATTTTCCAGGCTCAGTAAATGTCTGGTATAAAAATACTGTGACCTCAAAGTATTAAAATGGGGGTCATTTGCCATCCAGTCTTAATGTGTGTTTTTCCTTCCTCCTCCCTGCCTTGAGAATTTTAGTCACTAGCAGAATCAAGCTGGCCTTTTTATTTACAGTATTTGGCAGCCCAAATCCCAAAGGTAGGTGCAAGTAAGGACAAATAGATGTTCACTGTTATGCAAACAGAGTTCAAGCAGCATAAGGCAGACAGATGTAAGGTTGAAGTCCTTGGCTCCCATGGCTGGGAGTGCCCCCCCTCACCACCTCCCCCTCCCCCCACCCCCCACCACATGTGATTCCCCATGGAACTCCACTTTTGCTGGGTCTTTTACATCCTTCTTTACCCTGCTCTGAGGTCATACATGTCAGCCTTGTCTCCCCTGGAGAGCTTCTGTTCCCCCTCACTGCTTGTTCTGCGGCTGACATCCTGTCATTGTGACTGCCTGCCACTCCCCACTTCTCTGATTCAGACATCCTTGTCATAAAAAAGATTGCTTTCTCTTTGGAAGAATCAGAGCAAATGATGCCAGTGTATTCGACGTGGAGACACTCAGCAACATCCTGTCCTGTATCTGGCTGTTGAAATTTGACACAGCTCACACACCCATGTATATGCACACGTTTGCACTCTCAGCTGCTTTCAGGATGGTCCCAAATGCCGACTTCTGCTCCCTGTTTTCCTTTCATCTTTCTTTTCTTGTTGGGCTCTTTTCCCTTGGGCTCAGATGCTTTCATCTTCTAGTAGTCTTTTGATGATGACATCACTTTGACTCATGTCCAAGACTCTCCTTTCCCTCCAGCCTGTAACTTCCAAAATGTTTTTTTAAGCATACTAAATAATTCCTACTAGCAGTGAACTTGAAAGGACTTTGTATCCTGTCATTGAGTTTGATGAAATGTGAATACAAGTCAAATGTTCACTTTTCTCTACCTAGAGATCTTGCTCTTCCATAAGCATAAGGCAATTGGGTGCAATCAGATAGCTTGGGAGACAACTTACTAAATGTTTGGAATGCAGTAGAGCAATTCTAAAAATAAAATATGCCCAAGGACGTCACTTCAATGTGAATAAATAAATAAATATATATACACATGTGCACATGTGTATATGATATGCTTTTCAATCATTTTTCTTCAGATGTAATTCTCACTTTTAGAAAGGCTTTATAAAGCCCCTGCTTTTGTAGACTATGAGTTTTACTTCCTTTTGGAAAGGTGGGCCATGTCAGCCTCCATTGGACAGGTGGTAAAGTACAAGGTAATGTGGTCTCAAACAAAGCTAGATTAGAGGTGATGTCTTCAACAATGTATTTGCCCTTTCAAATAAATGCACTGAAACACATATACACAAATACGTGTGTGTGTGTGTGTATACATACATACATACATACACATATATTTGTTGTTGTTATTGTTGTTGGTCGTGGGACTTGAGTGCTAGGCCTGGGCGCTGTGTCTGAGCTCTTCAGCTCAAGGAGCATGCTCTATCACAGTGCCACTTCTTGTCTCACAAAGTCTCACAGACTCTCCTGCCCGGGCTGGCTTTGAACTGTGATAATCAGATCTCAGCTTCCTGAGCAGCTAGGATTACAGGCGTGAGTCACCAGCACCTGGCTTTGAAACATATATTTTTTTATTGTCAAAAAGAAATAGAGGTGGCTTGAATGGGGACAGCTGGTAGACAAGTACTCACATGCCTCTTTTATTTATTGGCGGTTTCTGTGGTGGTCCGCCCAGGACACCCCCTTGGCTCTGATGCTCTTTATACAAGAAACTTATCAGGGCCATAATTTACTATTCAGGCATTTGCACTTGTGATTGAGCAACTAGTCCTGCATCACAAACTCTTAGGCTCTTGGTGCTAAGGGAATATTATGCTGTATCACTGGGATTTAGACCCGCATCCAGATGCTTTAAAATTTACTCTTACCTTGATGTCACTCTGGTATGCTTATACTTTCATCTATATCCAAATTCATATTTTCATAATGACATTGTGTTTTTGAGTATCTCACTTTTGAATTGAATGTGCCCAGGCACTCAATGAAATTCCTGTTCAGTCTTGGGTATACTCAGTAAAGCCCCAGTTTTGGAAAAGGCATCAGCTTTATTCTGAATGTATCTCCAGATATCTATGTCAATATCTATGAGACTGGAGATACTCTTTTTTCTTTTAGGTGCCAATACGAGGGCTTGAATTCAGGGCCTGGGTGCTATTCCTGAGCTTTTTGTTTGTTTGTTTGTTTAAGGCTAGCGCTCAACCATTGGAACTACAGCTCTCCTTCTAGGTTTTTGGTGGTTAATTGGAGATAAGAATCTCATGGACTTTCCTGCTCAGATGGTTTTGAACCTCAATCCTCAGATCTCACCCTCTTGTGTTTTATAGCTAGGATTATACGAGTGAGTTCCTGGCACTTGGCTGTAGATATTCTTGATTTTTTTTTTCTGTTTCCCCTGAGGCCTGGGATATTTCTCAGTGATGTCACTCTAGCAATCACAGCAAAGTTGCATGGTCGTCTCATACTTGAGGTCTGCAGCTAGTGTAGGGCCTAACTGTGTCAAGCTTGGATGCCAGTCTACCTGTCCTCTACTGTCACCCAGTGGGTATCATTAAGTATCCTGAACATATGGGTGTTTGTCATTCAATTTACATTAAAAGTGGGTGATTAAGTGAAGTAAGCCAGGCCTAAAGAAAAGTAGGTTGCATGGTTTCCCTAATTTGTAATAAAAGAATATGTCTATGATACACTTAACAGGGGATCTCAATAGACCAATTGTTAAGTGCATAGGACTATAACAATGAAATGTATCAGCACGAGCCCAAGAATTGGAAACAAGAGGATCTTATTACATTTTGTATGTAGTTATTTATTTTTTCTCTTTTAGTTTTCTGTATACTTTCTCTTATATATAAGTTTATGTGAGCCAAGGAAGGGAAAGGGAATCACAGGACAAAGGATGAACTAATGCAACATTGATATTCACTTGACACTATGTTGGAAATGAGCTATACAACCTGGGAGGGGAATAAGGAGAGGTAAGTGGGAGAAAATGAGAGAGGGGGTAACAGTGTTTAAAAGAAATGTACTCATGGGCTGGGAAGGTGGCTCAATGGTAGAGTGCTTGCCTTGCATGCATGAGGCCCTGGGTTCGGTTCCTCAGCATCACATAAGCAGGAAAAAAAAAGCAGGAAATGGTGTTGTGGCTCAAGTGGTAGAGCGCTAGCCTTGAGGTGAAGAGCTCAGGGATAGTGCCCAGGCCCAGAGTTCAGGCCCACGACCGGACTACCCCCCCCCCCCCCATATATATGTATACACATATATATAGTAGGTGATAGAAAACAAAGTAGTTGTTAGTAATATTACATGTATTCCCATTCTCCTTTAGGTCTTTATCTGAGATGCTTAAAAGGTACTAAGTTATTAGTTATTGTTATGCATTATGGCCTATCTTTTCCTTTTGTGGACCTAAGTTAGTGTGAATCTGCAACTTTTTTTTTTTTTTTTTTGCAGTACTGGGGATTGAACTCAGGGCCTGGTGCTGTCCCTGAGCTTCTTTTGCTCAAAGCTAGCACTCTATCACTTGAGCCACAGCACCACTTCCAGCCTTTTCTGAGTAATTTATTGGAGATAAGAGTCTCACAGACTTTCCTGCCTGGGCGGGCTTCAAACCATGATTCTCGGATTGCAGCCTGCTGAGTAGCTAGCATTACAGGTGTGAGCCACCAGTGGCTAGCTCTGCAACTTCTTAATACAGGCACTGTCCGATGCAAGCATGGGGATTTTTTGGTCTGTGTTGCTGGTTCTATGATTGTTGGGAAATAATTTCAGGCACACTTTTTTATTTGTGTGTGTGTGTGTGTTTTTGGTAGTTGTTTATGCTTTAGACATTAAATCTTTCAATTATGACTTTTCTGTAGCTGAGTTAAAATTGTGTGTAAGCTCTATAAGATATTTATTAATTAGTTTATGCCTAAATGTTTTCACTTTAATAATATTTTCTTGGTGGATTCTTTAGTGTTCTGGGTGATGGTTCTGGTGTGGTTTCCCACTGTGTTCTCTGCATGCTATAGTCATTATGTTCCAAACTGTCCCATGGCCATGGGTTAGCATATGTCTCTCTCTTTCTTTTGTGTGTGTGTGTGTGTGTGTGTGTGTGTGTGTGTGTGTGTGTGTGTGTGTGTGTGGGACCTGAACTCTGGGCCTGGGTGCTGTCCCTCAGCTCTTCAGCTCAAGGCTAGCAGCCACAGCACCACTTCCAGGTTTTTTCTTTTTGCTTATGTGGTGCTGAGGAATCGAACCCAGGGCCTCCGGCATGCAAGGCAAGCACTCTACCACTGAGCCACCTTCCCAGCCCCCATATGTCTCTTTTTTGTGAGTACCTTCTTCATGATTGTGGGATCTACCAGCAGTGTGAGAACTGCATTTTACTGGCTACAAATTCTATCTTTGCAGCTCAATTCTTGAGGTTGTCAATCATGCAAAGTTTAGCCATGCTTATAAGTTTGAAAGTAATTTATGTGATTTTTTAGTTGTTTTATTGATGACTAGTAATATTAATCATCTTATAAAGTGGTGTTTGTTTTCTTTTCTTTTTTGTGCCAGTCCTAGTGCTTGAATTCAGGGCATGGGCACTGTCCCTGAGCTTTTTCGCTCAAGACAAACAACACTTTATAGCTTGAGCCACAACTTTACTTTGGGCGTTTGGAGGTTAATTGGAAATAAGAATCTCACATACTTTCCTGCCTGGGTTGGTTCCAACTGTCCGAAGATCTCAGTCTCTGTGAAGTTTGATTTGATTTTTATTTAGCATGTTTTCAAGTTTCACAAAACCTTTAATTCCTCTCTCTCTTTCTCCCTTTCTCTCTCTCTCTCTCTCTCCCTCTCTCCCCTCTTCCTCCTTCTCTTCCTCCTCCTCCTCCTCCTCCTCCTCTCCTTCCCTCCATTCCCCCCCCCCTTGTTCCAATACAGGGGCTTGAACTCAAGGCCTTACACTTTCACTATGTTCCTTCAGGGCTGGTGCTCTATGTGAGCCATGCCTCAAATCCTGTTTTTGCTAGCTAATTGAGGATGGAGTCTCAAAGTCTTTTCTGCTTGGACTGGCATGGAACCATTATCCTCCAAATGTCAGCCTCCTGAATAGTTAGAATTACAGATATGAGCCATCAACACTGGGCTCCTCTTCCTTTTTTTTGGGGGGGGGGGTCCGGTTGTGGGGCCTGAACTCTGGCCTGGGTGCTGTCCCTCAGCTCTTCAGCTTGAGGCTAGCGCTCTACCACTTGAGTCACAGCACCACTTCCGGCTTTTTTCTTTTTGCTTATGTGGTGCTGAGGAATCGAACCCAGGGCCTCATGCATGCAAGGCAAGTGCTCTACCGCTGAGCCACCTTCCTAGCCCATCTTCCTTTTTAAATAGACTTTCTTGTATTCAGTTATTTCTTTACAAGTGTCTCTCTGCTTATTGGATACAAGTCCTAGAGCATTTATGTTATGTATTGAAAATATTTTTTCCATGTCTTTGCTTTTGATTTTCATTTTCTCAATGGTGGCTTTTGATGAATAATAGTTTTAGTTTCATTTAAATCCATCTGTCCTTTCCTTTCCCTCCCTCTCTCCCTCCCTCCCTCCCTTCCTTCCTTCCTTCCTTCCTTCCTTCCTTCCTTCCTTCCTTCCTTCCTTCCTTCCTTCCTTCCTTCCTTCCTTCCTTCCTTCCTTCCTTCCTTTCTTTTTGCTGGTCCTTGGGCTTGAACTCTTCTTTTGCTCAAGGCTAGCGCTCTACCACTTGAGCCACAGTACCACTTCTGCTTTGTTGTTGTTGTGTATGTGGTACTGAGGAATCAAACCCAGGGCTTCATGCGTGCTAGGCAAGAACTCTACCACTAAGCCACATTCCCAACCATATTACAAATAAATTTTTTAGTACCTCCAAATTTTTATTTTAACATTTAGCCTGTGATTGATTTTCAGTTAACTTCTGTTTTCAGTTCAAAGTTTGTTACTTTTGCACATCCAATTAATTCTTGAAAACCTTTTATTCATTAAGTTATCTTGGTATAATTGCTAAAAATCAAATAATGTATATATGCAGACTTATAAAGTATTATGCAATCTATTCACATACATTTTTTTATCATAAGTAGATATGCAATATAGTTGTAACAAATATTGTTATAAAAGTCATTTTTACATGTTGCCTTTGTCTTCAAAGCTCTTTGGTTACCAGTATATATCTTGTTTTCTGTCTTATTTACCTTTTTACATGTTTGTTTACCAATGTCACTCTGTCATGAGTGCTTTATCATCAGAGTAAGTTTGAAATCAGGTAATATATATTCTTTAAATTTATTCTTTTCAAGATTGCCTTGTCTATTTTAGACTATATGTAATTTTAAAAAAGCATAGATCCATTTGTGAATTTAGCAAAACAAAATGTACTATGAGGCAACTATAGATTAATTTGAGGTATCTGAAACCTTACCAATGTTTTACCTTCCAAAATAGAAATATGATATATCTTTCAATTTATTTCTCTTTAATTTCTCTCTGCAACCTATCATAGTTTTTCATTTTATAGATCTTGGAGATATTTTAAGTTTGCTCTCAGGTTTGTTGCTATTGTGAATAGTATTTCTTAAGATTTCAATTCTAGTCACTTGTTGCTAGTAGGTAGGAATGTAATTATGATTTATATGGAGATTATATATCCTGCAACCTTGATAAATTTGCTTATTATTTCTAACCATTGCTCTGAGATTTCTACTAGAATTTTTTTAGGTGCTCATGGTGCCATTTGTAGACAAGAACATTATTCACTTTTTCCTTTTCAGTCTTTTTATCTTTTTGTTTTGTTTTGTTTCTGGCTTTATTTATTGCAGTGACTAGAGCTCCCAGTACAATGACAGCGATAGGAGCCAGTGCGCTTTCCTGGTTCCGAAGGGAGGTCTGTACTGCTAAGGACAATCTTTGGGCTTTCTGTGTGGATTCCCCTTCTCAGGCTGAGGGAAATTCCCTTCTATGTATAGGTTTTGTTTTTTTTCATTCTGTTAATGTTGTGCTAATGACATTTTTTTTTCTTTTCCATGTGTTGTAAGTTTCCTGCATTGCTAGCTTTGTTTTCCACAAATGCCATTTGCAGTCAACCTCAGGGCAGGAACAACATGCCCTAGATTTAACAGATACAGACACAGACACAGACACAGACACACACACACACACACACACACACACACAGAGTCTTCCGTTAAAAAGTGGACTAAGGAAGTGCCTTTGTGTCCTGCCTTCCCACAGGTTTGGCCTCTGCTGTCCCCGTGAAGGCTGAGGGTACAGCAGAGGTTTGGCCCTTTGTCTGATCCTGTGGCTCTGGAACTGGTGGCAGGAGGCCCAGCTTTGGCCTCAGCTGATCTGGAATGTTTGCTGCAGCCTCTTGAGTTCTGCAGTACCTCTCTCTCTCTCTCTCTTTCTCTCTCTTTCTCTCTCTCTCCCCTCTGTCTGTCTCTGTTTCTCTCTCTTCTGGGAACATGTAAACTTACACTCATTCTGAAGACTTTTTCTTCAGTTCTTTTACCTTCACAATATTCTTATTCCCTTTACACCAAAATTACCCAGAGCAGATCCTTTTCTCTTCAGCATATATGCAGATAGCCGAGCATTTTTGTACTTTAGCTTGATATCAAAGTGCAAGGGAAGTTATTATGTAACCCAAATTGTTTTCCAAAGGGACCATGTCGTTTAATTTCTAGCAGCTGGGTCCAAGTATTTCCCAGACTTACCCATTGGTTTTTACTGGCTGCCATGATGGATGAGCAAAGGCTCTCCCCAGGACTCTAGCAAGACTGTGATGAAGAAAAAGATAAAGTTCTTTGATGTGTTCCTTGACATTCAGCTACATTTTCTGGGTTTTCTCCTTTTCTTACTGCACCATATTAATTCCTTTAAGTGCTATAGATATTAACAGTTTCTCATCATTTGTGACATTTATGATTATTGAACATAATGTGTCCAGCATGTGTTAAGGAGATAAATTGTAAATTGAATTTTAATCAATTTTATTAGTATTTTATATTATTGGTAGCTTGTTTATCAAGCTATCTTTTACCTCAGTATCATAATATTATCTTATATTATTTACTACATGTTTGCAAGATTTTTATTTCTTTTGTGCTGGTGTCAAGGTTTGACTTCAAGGCCTTAAACTTGCTCTGTTAGTAGTCTACCACTTGAGCCACATCTTCAACCCAGCATTTTGCTGGCTGGAATGGAACTTCATGGACATTTTTGCAGAAGCTGGCTTTGAACTGTGATCCTACTGATCTCAGCCTCCTGAACACCTAGTACAGATGTGAGCCACCAGCACTCAACTGTTTGAAAGGTTTTTTTTTTTTAATGTTTTAACTATTAAATTTTTAATGCAACCAGTATAGTGGTTTTGCCTTTTTTTTTCTCTTTTCTCATTTGGAAGTAGGAACACTTTTTTTTATACCTTATAGTACAAATTTTTGAAATTATGTCAGGTATAAATGTCTAAACTCCTGAAGCATAGGAATGTTAGACTTGTTTCCAAGACAACTGGAATAATTCCTGCTTTTTCCATTACTTTTATCTTTTTATGGATTAGATATCACTATTGTTATTGCAGTTATTTTTTACAAATAATACTAATATTTGTGCATAGATTGTTTGGCAGGAAGCCTAGTTGTTGTATGGATAGTTATCTGTAACATCAAAGCTATAGCAATGGTGTTAGGCTCCTGCTTAGAGCTTTCGTGGGGCTGCTGCAAAAATCTGAGTCTCATGGAGAGGATCTAGATTTTGTGAGGCCTGAAAGTGAGTAGCATTAATAATGTACTGTCTATCTGGGTGCTGGCGACTTATGCCTGTAATCTTAGCTACTCAGAAAGTCAGATCTGTGGATCCTGGTTTGAAGCCAGCCTGGGCAGATAGCTTCAAGACTCTTATTTCCAATTACCCAACAAAAAAGCCAGAAGTAGAAATGTGACTGAAGTGGTGGAGTGAAAAGGCTAAGCAGGTCAACTGTTGGTGGTTCATGCCTATAATCCTAGATACTCTGGAAGCTGAGATCTGAGGATCATAGTTCAAAGCCAGGCAGGGCAGGAAAGTCCATGTGACTCTTATCTTCAATTAACCACCAAAAACCCAGAAGTGGAGCTATGGGTCAAGTGGTAGATGCTAGCTTTGATCAGAAAAGCTCAGGGACAGTACCCACTCCTTGGGTTCAAGACCCAGAACAGCATACCCAGGCAATAAAAACTTAAGCAACAGAGAAAGGCCCTGAGTTCAAACCCTGCTATTGGTGCACACACGCACACGCACACACACACATAAACAAATGCACTGTCTCTCCTACTCTTGAAAATCAATGTGCTGCATGTTCATTTGGCTTTTTCTTCCTCCAGGGTTGACATGTAAGAACTGTTGTGAATGATGGAGGAAAGCTTTCAGAGGGTGATCATTCATTGTGACTTCAGAGCATGCAAAGCAACGTTTTTCCTCTTGTCTAACAATATAGTATACATGACTTTTTAAGTAAAGAAAATGGTAGCCAGGTAATGGTGGCTCACGCTTGTAATCCTGACTATTCAGGAGGCTGAGATCTGAGTTGTCACAGTTCAAAGCCAGCCCTGACAAGAAAGTCTGTGAGACTCTTATCTACAATTAACCACCTCAAAACCAAAGTAGAGGTGTGGTTCGAAGTGGTAGAGTGCTAGCCTTGAGCGGAAAAGCTCAGGAACAGAGCCCAGGCCTGGAGCCCTACATCTCTCTTGCCCCACACAAAGTATTTTGATACAAGCTATCTATGAATGAATTATAGCATAGCTTTCAGGGTCTTCTGGAAGTAGAGCTATTTTCACTGAATTTTATTATTAAATCCTTTACTTTTTAAATTTTGTTTTATTGTAAAGATGCTGTACAGAGGGATTTCAGTTACGTGAGTAAGGTAATGAGTACATTTCTTGACGAGCATTGTTACCCCCCTCTTTTGTTTTTCTCCTACTATCGATCTTTTATTTTTTTAATAAAAAAAAATTCTTTCTCCAGCACAAATATGAAATGTGTCCTTTGTGTTCTCTATGACTTCATTTGTTTAACAGAATTCCCCCTGACAAGCAGAATGCAGTGAGGAGGTTATCAGCAAATGGGAACTGTTGGACTTCCCATTAGAATAATTACATTGAAACCTTGGTGGCTGACAGCCTGGGAAATGCCTCTGCTATTTCTTCTTACCACAGAATTCTCAATTTGATACAAATCATCAACTACAGATAGAAAGTATTCATTACAGCCAGCTCTGTCCTGCACACATTCTGCTCCATTCTCACATTTATCCACCTAGTGGGCTCTCCATTTCTGCCCATTCCACAGCAATGAGTTCAACCACCCATGAATCGAAAAGGAAATTTGGTCCACAATGGTTCTCACTATAAGGAATTTGTAGTCCTTTTTTCCTTGTCATTATTCCTAAACAATGCAATCTTCAGCTATTCACATAATGTTTACATAGTGGTAGGTATTAGTAGAAATCGAGATATGATTTAAATTATACAGGAGGATGTGTAAAGGTTCTGAACAAATACCTTTTTATGGAAGGAGGTGGATGATCCTTTGGGTTTTAATATCTGTGGGGGTTGTGGAAGATTCTATTAGTTATACAGGCAGTGTCAGTATATTTTACCAATTTGTTATCAAAATACAAGAAGATTGTTTTTCTGTACCTTTGTTTAAAACTGGATTTTTAAATATTATTTATTGTAAAGATACTGTACAGAGGTGTTACAGTTACATGAGCAAGGTAACCAGTCCATTTCCTATTGAGTTACCCCCTCCTTTGTTTTTCCCCTACCATCCCTTTCCTCCCCATCTCCCCAACTCCTCCCTCCCCCTACCCTCCACCATCAAAGTTGTAAAGTTCATTTTCAATAGTGTATTGTACATCTCATTGTTATAATAGGTCATCCTGTATTCTTATTTCAGCATTTTGTGATATTTGCAGCAAATAAGCTTTCCCTGTATAGCCAAAGACAGTGAGTGACATAGTCTACTGGCTGAGTCTGGTATACATGGAAGACTGTTTCCCTGAAGGTCTGGATATTTGTGTGGTTTTGCTCCTTCAAACACCTGGAACTGCGTATGTGCACAAATGATTGATGATACCCACCTAGCCATCATTTTCCCTTCCTTGTTGACTGAGCTTTTCAAGAACTGAGTAAATTGAAGCCTTTCTTTTACTTTCCTAAGTTTTTGGAACCAAGTTCAAATGGAGAAAAACAATCCTTATACAACCCCCAGCTGTTGGCTTAATGAAACCAACAGAGCTTGGCACTAAATCAATTACTGTCATAAAGTTGCTGAGACACACTGAGAATAACCACAGTGCTCACATTTGGCCACACACCAGTTACAGATTCTTAATGTGCATAAATTCATTTAATTTTCCAAGCAACCTTAGGACACAGAATCTGTTCCTTTTATCATATGAAGAGAGATTGAAGTGAATCTAAGTTCTTACGTCCAGGAACTGAAGAAGACAGGATTTCAATTCAGACTGAAACTCAGCATCCATGGATGTATACACTTTCCTTAAGATGGTCAAAGAATATATGTTACATAGATGGAATTCATGCAGTAGAAGGCATCTCAAGATAATGATATACTCATCATAACATAGAGCAAAAGAAAATAAAATGTTTTAAGATGTATCAAGAAATATGTTTTTGTATAACAAACAGGATTTGTTCTAAGGATACAGGTTTCCATACTATGTCAAGGGAGTTGAGGAAAGCAGATACCTTTGAACTACTAGCTTCTCGATATCACAGGAAAGTTCTTGAGAGGAGGGTGTGACAAGAGCTGATGAGCATCAAATAAAATCAAATGGGGCAGGTCACATTGTATTCAGCAACACAGGTATTATTTGTACTTCAGATAGGAGTGATTTCTTAGCCAGCCAGCTCTGGTACTTATACCTGTAATCCTGAGATCTAAGAATCCCAGTTTGAAGCCATTTGGGGAAGATAAGTCTTGAGCCTATTATTTCTTAATGAATTAGTAAAAAGTTGGAAATAGAGTTATGGCTCAAGTGGTAGAGCTGCAGTATTGAGCAAGAAAGTCATCGGAGAGCTTGAGACTCAAACCCCAGTATTCACACACACACACACACACACACACACACGGAATTTCTTGTCAGTTGGGAGGTGAAATTAGCGGCCTACTTGAAGTATCCTGGTGAACAATTGAAGGATAGAGAGCTAGAAGTAGTTTGAGAAAATACCTATTTAGGGAATCAGTCTGCATGGCAATGGAGAGTAAGAGTTACTGAGAAGTTGAAAGGTTCCAAAAATTATTTTAGGATAAAAAAATATTAAGCTAAGTCTCCACTTACAATTGTAAATCAGCACTTTGAAAATGGAATGCCTATTTACATTTAGATTGTTTTTGTTACCTTGACAAAGTTGTTTCTAGTATGGATGTCACTGGGGGTAATAGCTTATGGTTTTCCTATTACCCTCTCTTCTTACCTCTAAATCAAGGTTGAGTCAGCTTTAGGACCATTGAGTCTGAGACAGACATAAAAAAAGAAAATGTATTAAGCTACACACTCCTGATGTTTTCAACATTACTTATGCAAAATCAATAAAGATTATAGAAGCTTTTATCAAATGACTATTACTCTTACCATAGTGTTTATTGCAATCTTATTTTACTACTTTCACACTGGTTCACTATATTTTTCCTCCTTATTAGAATATAAATTTTTTTTTTAAAAAACCAGTTGTAAATCATTAGACCCTCAGAAGTTGTTTATTAGATGAATGAGTGGGTGGCTATGCCATGCTCAGAGTAGTGAGATTTAATACATATCCTGGCAGCCATTTGGGTGAAGGAAAAGTTAACTCCCCTATTCAGGGTTCTCTGGGCATAGGGATAGAACTGGGGTGAAGAAAGCAGAGGAGAACTAGTCCTGCCACACCAGCAGAGAGGACTTGTGTGTTTCATCTCTGAGGTTCTGGAAGCAGGTGCACTGGGAGCATCATTCAGAGGGGTCCTGCCCCAAGAATGGCTAGGGAGTGGGAGTGGGTCAACACTGTGAGGGAATAGGGACTCAGTCTCAGGAGGAAACTGAACCCGAAAAGACCTGAGAGGGAGCCATCAAACCAGAAGGAGGCCAAATCTGAATTCCCACATCCTGACGACACTTTACATTGAAATAGAAATTTAAGTTGAGCTATTTATTAAAAAGCAAATAAAGTTTTATTTACCGCAGAGCTAGGTTTGTAAACTGATATTTATACTCACCTCAAGATAAATTCATACATTTGTACATGTGTGTGCCCCAGTATTGAACCTTGTGCTCTTTCTTAGCTTATTTACTTAAGGCTTACACTCTACCACTTTAGCCACAACTCCACTTCCATTATTTTTTTTGAGCTATTGGAGTTAAGAATCTCACAGTGTTTCCCTGTCCAAGCTTTGAATGAGGATCCTTAGATCTCATCCTCCTCAGCAGGTAGGATTATAGGTATGAGCTGCCAGAGCCAGATAGAATCAATAACTTTTAAGATATAAACTGTATCTTAACTTTTGTTTCCTTTACACTTATTGATTGGTTGCTTGCCCATTCTGGGGCTTGAATGCAGAGCTGTGAGCTCTCATTTGGCTTTTTTGTTCAAGCTGATTTTGAAACACAATCCTCAGCTCTTTCTACAGCTAAGATTACAGCTGTGAGCCACTAGCACCTAAACTTTTAATATATAAGCTTAGCCGGTATGATGGAGGCTAACACTGTACCAAAAATTTTTAAAAATTATAATTAGTCTATAAGCTCTCTGAATTTGGATTCTTATTTTCTATATAGGAAGGGAGTCATAAGACATCTCGGAAAATGGAGTTACTCAATGGATAGTAAGAGACAAAAAATTACATTTGAACATAATAAATGAAACAGGACTCTAAACATTCACACAGTAAGACCAATATTCTTAGGACAGGGCTCAATAGCTATGAACAAATGATCTATAAAATGAGGCTTATAGAAATGAACTCCAAGAAATGGAAACAAGAGGTTTTTAAATTTTACTTGTTATTTATTTTTGTCCCCTTTTGCCACTGTTTTTGACTTCTGTACCTTTTGTTTTGTATATAAGTTCATCTGATTTGGGGAGGAAATGGGGAAGCACAGAAATGGTGGGACAAAGGGTGAACTAATTCATCTGTGATACTCACTAGACTCTATGTTGAAAATGAGCTATACTGTCAGGAGCCAAAAGGGAGTCTCTCAACATGATAGGCTTGACTATCTCACTGGAACATCTTGAGGCTGAGTTTACAGAATCCCTGCCCTAAGCAAACACCCTGCAGCTGCTACAGCCAATGAAAAAGCTTCCTTAACAGCCAATGAAAAAGCTTCCTTATTCCAAGCATATAAATACCCCTGTGTGAAAAATAAAAATTTGCAGCTTGACCAGAATCCTTGTCTTACTGTCATTCTTCGTGTCTCTTGTCCCTTCATTCCTTCTCATTTAGGTTCATTGCCCTCGTTGAAGTCCTGCGGGTCGGGACACTATACAACTTGTGTGGGAAGGGGTCAGGAGGGAATAATCTGGTAGAATAGGAGAATAGCTGTTCAAAAAGAAATGTACTCACTACCTAATTTTTATAGCTATTATCTCTCTATCACCTTTACATTAAAATTTTTTAAAAAGAAAATGGGGTTACAAAATGTAAAATATATATAAAATATGTAATATATATATACATATATATATATATTAGCACTACATTCATTACATCAAAATAAAGCATGTCTTTGCCTCACATCCTTCCCAGAACAAAAAGCCTACCTTCCTTAAGAATAGAATGATACTTGCGTAGAGCTGTTGGTTCATTCCTTTAGTCCTAGCTTCTCAGGAGATTTGAGATCTGAAGGATTAAGCTTTGAAGCCAGCCCTGCAGAAAAGACTTTGAAACTCTATCTCAAACTAATCAGCAGAAATCCAGGCTGGAGTTGTGGCTCAAGTGGTAGAATACCAGCTGTGAGCAAGCAAGCCTAGTGAATGGGAGGTCCTGAGTACTCAAAAAAAAAAAAAAAAAAAAAAAAAGAAAGAAAGCTGATAGTGGAGGTGTAACTCAAGTGATAGAACTCGAGCCTTGAGCAGAAAGGCTCAAGATCAATAACCAGGCTCTAAGTTCAAGCCTAAGACCAACACATACACACACACACACACACACACACACACACACACACAATCATAGGCACATGTGCACACATGTGGGAAATTTAAAAAACAACAACTTCCACCATGAAATAGGTGGGAATTTCACTTGGATCATCCCAAATGAGAAGTCACAAAAGATGCTGATGATATTGAAAAACTACAATGCCTGCATCAGATCCTTTGCTGTCATCATCTTGAAGCATGAGTCCATGAACATAGTCAAACAGCAAAGATTTGTTGAAGAAAAAGATGAGTTGAGCCCCCAGTAAGCAGGAGGCATCCCAAGGGAAGGGTACATGTGCAATGATAAATAAGATGTCTCTAGGAGAGATCTATGTGACTGTCAATATCACTGGACAGTTTGCAGGCCATACTGATGTCCAAACCCAATCAGAGACTCCATGCAATCTGCATGAGGTCTCCATGTGTTGTTTAGCCTCTGTGACTGGATACCTGTTCCTGGGGACACCTCTGGTGTCCAGCCAGCCTGTTGTTCACAGGCAAGTCATCCAGGGACAATGGACCATGGCACAGGGTCTAGGGGGGGCTGTGTATGTGACTACTGAAAGCCATGGCGATGTCTAGGTCCCCTGCGTATGGGACTGCTCAAAGCTGTGGTGAGGGATGTGGAACCTCTGGGGGGGTGGGGAGAGAGTGGCTTTGCCCTGATTGCTAGGTGAGCTCTTTTTTCTGCTCTCACTAGGAGATAGGAAGTCAGAATCAGCTCATGGTATGGTGAGAGGCTATGCTTGCCAAGACCAGATAATTCATCTCCCTAAGCCACTTGGATGGAAGGACATCAGTGTGAACTGAATCATGATCCCAGGTCTCTGAGCTCTGGTGTGGAACAAAGAAGAGACTCGCTTCACTTCCATGTCATGTGGCTGCTGTCACAGAGAGCGCTGCGTGGAAAGTTTGCTGTCACTGACTGATACTGGGCATCATTAGAGCTGCATGATGAATGCTCAAAGGCAGCCAGGTCTTTCTTACACTTGACATGAGGAGGTGTTCAGAACTGTCAGACTTAAACTTGCAGAGTGCAATCCATGTCAGCAAAATCCTACAGTGATTTAGGTAGAATGTTCCAGAGTACTGGGCGCCAGGGAGATAGTTTGGATGAGATGATTCCAATGTCCAGGCCAACTTTAAGGCCTATATACTGGAATCAGACAGCAAATGTTTAAAATCTTCTGTCACTTGCAAATCTTTGGATTGGGAAA